>NC_135954.1:99548574-99896019 GCF_053455715.1 Rhinoraja longicauda
CAGCCGACCTTGAGGGCGCAGCAGGTAAAACCTCCATTCACTTTCCCATTGGACTTGCTCCTCGCGACCGTCATCACTGGCTCCCTCCACTGTGGTTCTCTGATCTTCAGGGAACGAGCAGGGACTTGGCTTCACAGCTCCCCTACTCTGGGCAAGAGACTCTGTGCGTCTACCTGATCTATTCCTCATGGTTCTATACACCTCTATACAATCATCTCCTCATCCTTCTACGCTCTAAGGAATAGAGTCCCAGCCTGCTCAACCTCCCCCTATAGCGCAGGCCCTTGAGTCCTGGCAACATCCTCGTAAATCTTCTCTGCACCCTTTCCAGCTTGATGCCATTTTTACTATAGCATGGTGCTCAAAACTGAACATAATACTCTAAATGCAGCCTCACCAACGTCTTATACCTCATTATACCTAATTATTTTGTTCCATTTTTACACTTTCACTATTTCTGTCGCACTACTTCAGATTGCAGGTCAATCTTTGCACCTTTCTGGTATTTGGCATTAATTGTTGTATTTATTGCTGTATCTATCATTACCGTATAGTGGGGACACAAGGAACTGCAGATGCTGGAATCTTGAGCTAACCACAAAGTGCTGGAGTAACTCAATGGGTCAGACAGCATATCTGGAAGGAATGATAGACAACGGTAGAGGTCGGGACCCTTCTTCACACAGTACCGTATAACCTTTACTCTGTGAGCTTCATGCGAACATGGAATTTCATCGTGACCTGGTGTATTTGACAAATAAACTAGTCTGAATCTGTCTATACTGTACTGAAGAAGCTGTATAGTTTAATTAGGCGTTGGCAGTGGTAGGATGATTAAATCTGTAATTTTACAGTGCCAACACATACTTCTGTCCAGTGGCTCTCTCACTTTTCTGCCAGTTTCTCCATTTACAGCTGGATATGTAGAGCAGATTGCCAGTTGCCTGCTCTTAGTCATTTGATTTCCAATCCATATAGGTGACGCAGCGGTAGAGTTGCTGCCTTACAGTGCCAGAGATCACTATTTGATTCTGACTACGGGGGCTGTCCGTGCAGACTTTGTACATTCTCCCCGTGACCCACATGGGTTTTCTCCAGGTAGGTTTCCTCCCACACTCCGAAGACGTGCAGGTTTGTAGGCTAATTGGCTTGGTAATATTGCAAATTGTCCCTCGTGTGTAGGATAGTGTTAGGGTACGGGGATCACTGGTCGGCGCGGACTCGCTGGGCCGAAGGGCCTGTTTCCGTGCTTTATCTCTAAACTAAACTAAACCGGATTTTCAATGGCACAGCAGTAAGGAGCTCACATCTGTTTCTCAGGCAGGGGGTCAGAACACAGGGATGCAGCTGGATGGGATCCAGAAATGAAGACCATTTTCTTCCTGAAATGCCATGACAATGAGAAAGTAGAGGGACTAAAATTACAAATTAAAATAAACAGGTTTATGAACTACCGTTAATAAATAGAAGGTAATTTTGAATTCATAACTTATAATGGTATATGCACAGCATTAGTTATGTGTTCCTTCTGCCTGGATTGTGTATACAAGCCACCTCTGACCTATATTTGTAAGAACTGTTTCCTGCACGGTTGAAACTACAGCTTGATTCACTTGATTTCCATACTGGCAGCATAAATATTACAGCCACATTTATTCATAAATTCATTCGTTGAATCTTGAACACTTGAAAGGAGTCCAAGTCCCACTAAAAGTATGGCACCAACAGGACAAGATGAAACAAAAGTCCCCTAATTATGCAACCTCTTTTATTACCTTAATTAATTAATGTCATAGGAGTGGTTGCAACAATTGGAAAATCACTAAACCTGTTAAATTTCTGCTTTAAAATGATAGATTATGTAATTATGGCAGATTCATCTGTAACTGGTGTCCCAGGTACATTTCTGCTTTACATTAACACACATTTTGTGTTCAGATCTGAAAAGCAATTAATAAACAAGTTCCAATCAAAGAAAATGATGCCATTTTTTTGGAATTGAAATTTGATTATTGCACGATAACTTAATAGTTTTTGACACCAATGTCGATAATTTAGAATGCACTTCAGAAGCACCTAAATAGCTGCCTGGTAAGATCTGGATTCAAGCAATGCAAAAATCAAGAAAGTAGTAAGTCTTGAAATCAAGAATAGACATAACAAATTGCATTATTTGAGCTCACATGAAATGAATATACATTTAGAACTTGCTGACTCTTTTGGGAGGATTATGTGACTCATGGTAAAGAAACCAGTCAGACAAGTTTAAAAGTTCACAAGTCATAGGAGCAGAATTAGGCCATTCTGCTCGTCACGTCTACTCTGCCATTCAATTATGGCTGATCTATCTCTCCCTCTCAACCCCATGCTCCTGCCTTCTCCGTATAACCCTTGACACCCTCTACTAATCAAAAACCTGTCAATCTCCACCTTTAACAAAACCAATGGCCTCCACAGTCGTCTGTGGCAATGAATTCCACAGATTCACCTCCCTCTGACGAAAGGAATTCCTCCTCATCTCCTTTCTAAAGGTACATCCTTTTATTCTGAGGCTGTGCCCTCTAGTCCTAGACTTCCCCACTATTGGAAGCATCCCTGGTTGTCAACCTCACCCCCAGTTAACAATCCTGCCCTCTCCAAAACATGGGTGGAATCCCCAACTACACAATCGTAACTTGTTTGACTGGTGTCACACCCTTCCCTCTCCCCCCCCAACAATCCCAGGCAGCCAAGCATGTGCCGCAGACAGAGTTCCTCAAACAAACCAATTTGGGCGTGGCAAGGTCGCACAGCAGTAGAATTGCTACCTTTACAGCTCCAGAGACCAAGTCAAGTCAAGTCAAATTTATTTGTCACATACACATACTGTGCAGTGAAATGAAAGTGGCAATGCCTGCGGGTTGTGCACAAAAAAGAATTACAGTTACAGCATATAAATAAAGTTAATAAGTTACTATTAGTGAGGGTTCGATCCTGACTTCGGATACCGACTGTATGGAGTTTGTACGTTCTCTCCATTATCTGGGTGCTTCGGTTTCCTCCCACACTCCGAAGACGTACAGGTTTGCAGGTTAATTGGTTTCGGTAAAAATTGTAAATTGTCCCTAGTGTGTAGTACAGTGTTAGTGTAAGGGGATCGCTGGTCAGTGCGGACTCGGTGGGGCGAAAGGCCTAGTTTTCGCGCTGTATCTCTACACTAACTGAACTAAACTAAACCAATCCTTCCACTAGCTGACCCATGCCCTGACTCTGACCTCTGCATCCTGACTTTTCTACCCTGAAAATCTGTTCCCTTCCGCAGAACGCATCCTGGCCACTATCTTGCCTGATTTAAATCAGAAGGGCTGAAAGTAAGTCTATCAACTTTTCCAGCTCTGAATCCAGAAGTAAAAGCCTTTCTCGGCACCTGTGCCGCTGCTTAACATTCCTATTGGATCTAACCAAATGCAAAACATATGCTGCAGATGCTGGAAATCTAAAATAAAAACAGAAAATGCCAGATGGACGGCAGCCGTGGGAGAGAAACAGTCAATGCTTCATAGAAAACCTAGATCATAGAACAGTGCAGTACAGGGATAGGCCCTTCAGCCTACAATGTCCACCCCGAACATGATGCCAGGTTAAACTGCTGTAATCTCCTCTGCCTGCACCTGATCCATATCCCTCCATTCCCTACCTATCCATACGCCTATTCAAAAGTCTCTCTTAGAAACCCCTATCATATCGGCCTCCCCCCCCCCCCCCACCCCCACCCATCCCACCCCCCAGACAGCGTGTTCCTGGCACCTAACCCCCTCTGTGTAAAAATCTTCCCTCTAAATCCACTCTAAACTTTGCTCTTCTCACTTTAAAACTATTCCTTCGTCGTTGACATTTCTCGCCCTGCGAAAAAGGTTTTGACTGTCTGCTCCTAACTGTGCCTCTCACAATTTGATAAACTTCTATCAGGTCGCCCCTCGTCCTCCAATGCTCCAGAGAACACTGAAGACTCATTTGTCAGAACTGGAAAGGAACTAAAAACGTTTGGTAAGCTGCAAGGAGGATGGGGGTTGTCGGATGTCTCTGATCGAGTATAGTCCAAAACCTGGCCAATGTCTCATTGCTCCTTTGATTCTGTTCCATCTCACTTTAACATAAAAGATTTTCCCAAAGAGTTTTTCATGAAGAAAATACCCCTTTAATTCTAGTGCGCTTCTAAAAGTTGCCATCTAGTAATCAGTATAAGGATGATATTTATTATTTTCCAATCCTTTAATTATTATGTTCCAAAACTCTGACCTGTGCAATTGTTGACCAACATTATTTTGCCGAACTTCTTAATCTATGATCCACGAACAATGTATTACAGGCTCCCTGCATCAGTTAATGCACAGTTGGGGAGAAGGTGGGCGTTTTGGGAAAATAGTATTTTGCAAAGGATTTTTTAATTCACATGCTCAGAGCAAAAGAAGAAAGAGATTAGCTAGTTACACATCAGCCAAGAGGGAACAAAGCCAGAGATCTTATCTGTAGGTAGAAGGATCATTGAGCAAAGCGATTGTATAGAAAATTGCCTCTGGAATTATTAACAAATCTTCTGTTGCCAGACCTTGGGCAACGCAGTTGTTTAACAAGAGTACTTTTACATTATGCCAGTGGTATTTGTTTTGACCAAGCCTAAGTCTCATTTAGCTGAATACAAACAAACCAAGTGTAATACCATGGAGACTTGGCAAGTTCAGTGCTCACTCAGACTCACTACCAACAGGAAACGCTGAAGGAAAGACTGAAGTGTGTAGGAATGAACTGCAGATGATGGTTTAAACGGAAGATAGACACAAAACGCTGGAGTAAATCAGCGGGTCAGGCAGCATCTCGGGAGAAAAGGAATAGGTGACGTTTCGGGCCGAGACCCTTCTTCAGACTGAAGGGTCTGTATGGAGACTCCAGACGGCATGGAGTACCAGTAAGAAAGAGGAGAATGCTATCAATACAAATGGACTAATGGATTAGTACGGGTGTCAGGGGTTATTGGGAGAAGGCAGGAGAATGGAGTTAAGAGGGAGAGATAGATCAGCCACGATTGAATGGTGTAGACTCGATGGACCGAATGGTCTAATTCTTCTCCTACCACTTATGACCTTATGAAATCATTGATTTCAGCAATGCAAAAACAATACAAAACCTAATTTCTCCCCTGCAAAAAAGGTCAATTATGTTATTGCCCTGTACCTACTCTTTGTACAGTGAAATTCTTTGTTTTGCATACAATCCGATAAAATCGTACTATAGATAAGCACAATCATAGATAAGTACAAAAGTACAACGATTGCAGTGTAAGAATAGTAAACCTCACCGAGACAGTATAAAAAGAGTTGCACATTTCAGGCGCCAACTTGTGCCCTTCAATTTTTATAGTCGTTAATAGTGCAGAGTCTTATCTTGGCTGTAATGGCCCACAGGCCTGATGGTGGCACTGAGCCCATGCTGCAGGGGTTGTCCTGGCCTGGCAATGCAGTCGGTGTCCTCAACCGCTGCTCTGCCTCTCTGTGCTGCTGCAAGCCGTGGTGATCCACTCACTCGGCCTCAACGGAGCCTCCAGCAGCGCCGGATCCACACGAGCCCTGGGCTGCCACAGGGCCTCTAACTCACTGTCACCTTGACCTGCAGGCATCCCCTCCCCTCCCCTCCCCTCCCCTCCCCTCCCCTCCCCTCCCCTCCCCTCCCCTCCCCTCCCCTCCCCTCCCCTCCCCTCCCCTCCCCTCCCCTCCCCTCCCTCAGCCTCTATGCCCCAGCCACCTCCCGCAGCCAACATTGGAACCCCCACAGCATCTCTAGTGGTGGAGAGGTGAACCCACAGCCTGCTCACCAATCTTCTCCTCCTTCCACCGCCATCTTGAAATCAGCGCTTTGTTCAGCCTTCCCGTCAACACATAGGAGTGTGACCCTATAAATTTCCAAAATGCTGGAGCAACTCAGTGGGACAGGCAGCATTCCTGGAGAGCATGAATAGGTGACATTTTAGGTCAGGACTCTTCTTCATCTGAATAAGAGTCCTGACCTGAAAAGTCACCGACCTATGTTCTCCAGAGATGCTGCCTGACCCGCTGAGTTTCTCCAGCATTTTGTGTCTTTCCTTGGTAAACCAGCATCTGTGGTTCCTTCCCTTGCTTCTTCCCTATAAATTTCCACTTGGCTTTTGACTAGCTGATTAAAAGTTGCACTTGCACAGCGTCGTAGCACAAATACATTGCGTGCAACATGTTAAAAGATAGCTGAATATGCATTTATGTGGTGCCTGTCACATTCCCAGCTTAGCTAAATCTCCCCATGCAGCCATTAAAAATGTCTTCACATTTGTTTTGGCACTTAGGTGTTGGATTCAGCTCAGACTGTTGGAATGAAAACATCCCCTTCTTTGCCAACATTTAAATTCTTGGCCTCCATTCTTACTAATGGGAAAAATCACTTGGTCACAGGGAAAATGTGCAAACTCCATCTGGACAACACCCATGGTCAGGATCGAACCCGGGCCTCTGTCGCAGTAAGGCAGCAACTCCACTGCTGTGCCACTGATGTAGCAAAGAGTGTGGGACCAGAGGTTCACATGTGCACAGATATTTGAAGGTGGAAGACAGGTTGAGACCGGAGTTAATAAAGTGCACAAAATTCTGGGCTTCATTAATATAATACTAAAGCAGGGAAGCAATGCTGAACATCAGTCAGGCCTCTGCAGGAATATTGTGTTAAATTCTGGTCAGCGCATTATAGGAAGGGTGTGAAGGCTTTAGAGAGGATCCAGAAAAGATTTATGAGGATGTTTCCTGTGATGAAGGACTACAGTTACAAGAATAGATGAAAGAAACCAGGACTGTTTTCTATCCAGAGTAGAAAACTGAGAGGAAATTAGCGGTTTATAAATAACGAATGGTCAGAACATGTGGCACGGTGGCACAGTGGTAGACTTGCTGCCTTACAGCGAATGCAGCACCGGAGACTGGAGTTCGATCCTGACTACGGGTGCTGTCTGTATGGAGTTTGTACATTCTCCCCGTGACCTGCGTGGGTTTTCTCCAAGATCTTCGGTTTCCTCCCACACTCCAAAGACGTGCAGGCATGTAGGTTAATTGGCTGGGTAAATGTAAAAATTGTCCCTAGCGTGTGTAGGATAGTGTTAATGTGCGGGGATCGCTGGTCGGTGGGAATCCAGTGGGCCGAAGGGCCTGTTTCCGCGCTGTATCTCTAAACTAAAATAAACTAAACAGAGTGGATAATGACAGGCTGTTTCTTTGACGAAAGGGTTCAAGACCAGATGTCACGGATATAAAATAAAGGGGAAAATAATTAAGTGTGAGTCGGAAGGAAATGCAGGTACTAATTTACGTCGAAAATAGATATAAAAAGCTGGGGTAATTCAGTGGGTCAGGCAGCATCTCTGGAGAAAAGGAATAGGTGACATTTTGGGTCGGAAACCTTCTTCAGACTGAAAAATAGAGAAGCTTTTCCCCAGAGATGCTGCCTGACTCACTGAGTTACGCCAACATTTTGTGTCTATTTGTCTATCTAGAATTAAGAGTGACTTAAGCAAATATTTGTGGATGATGCAAAATATGACAATACTGTGAAATATGAAGAGAATGGTGATAGATTGCAGCATGATATAAGAAGGCTGAAGGAATGAATTGGTTTAGCTTGTTGCTCTGCACCTTACCAAAAGCCTTCTGGAAATATACATACACCACATCATCTGCATTATCCTCCTTTATTTTAGTACACAATATGCAGTTGGAATCTGGAATGAACTGCCTACCATATCCTGAGTCAAGTCAGGAAAGTCAAGAGTGTTTAATTGTCATTTTTACTGGGAACAGAACAATGAAATTGTTACTTGCTACAGTCTTACAGGCACATTAATGCAACAACTCGACAAATAAAAATTCATAGTTCATACGTTCCAGGAGCAAAATTAGACCATTTGGCCCATCAAATTTACTCCGCCATTCAATCATAGCTGATCTATCTTTCCCTCTCAACCCCATTCTCCTACCTTCAACCCATAACCCCTGACACCCTTACTAATCAAGAACCTGACAATCTCTGCCTTAAGAATATCCATGGCCCCCTCAATAGATCAGCTATGATTGAATGGCGGAGTAAATTTGATGGGCCAAATGGCCTAATTTTGCTCCTGGAACGTATGAACTATGAATTTTTATTTGTCGAGTTGTTGCATTAATGTGCCTGTAAGACTGTAGCAGATGAAGCGGAAGTGGCGGCGCCTAACGGCTGCGGCTCGCTAGCAGTCTGTTCGTCTTTTTTCCTTTTTTTTTTGTTGTGTGTCGGTGTTGGGATGGTTTTTTTTGTTTTTTGGTTGTGTATGTGTGGGGGGTGGTGGTGTGGGTGGGGGGGTGATGGTGTGGGTGGGGGGGTGGTGGTGTGGGTGGGGGGGGTGGGGGAAACCTTTCTCTTTTAGGTCTCTTCCTCACGGCGCGGGGTGCGGCTCGGCCGCGGGGCCTAACATCGCTGGTGCGGCTCGGCCGCTGGACTTAACAGTGCTCGGTGCGGCTCGGCCGCGGGGCCTAACATCGCTGGTGCGGCTCGGCCGCTGAACTTAACAGTGCCCGGGCCGCAGGGCCTAACATCGCCCAGCGCGGCTCGGCCACGGGACTTAACATCGCCCGGTGCGTCTTGGCCGCGGGGCCTTCCATCGCCCGGTGCGGCTCGGCCGCGGGGCCTAACATCGCCCGGCGCGGCTCGGCCGCAGGACTTAGCTGCGCACGGCTCGGTCGCGGGGCCTTCCATCGCCCGGCTCGGCCGCGAGACGTCTCAGCGCCCGGTGCGACTCGGCCGCGGGGAATTCCATCCCCTTGCGGGGACTGTGCGGGTCGGTCGGGAACGAGCTGTCTGTCCATGGGCATGGGGAAGAGAGTGGAAGTTTTGTTGCCTCCATCACAGTGAGGGGGTGCTTGGAGTCACTGTGATGGACGTTTGTGTTGGGGTCATGTGTCTTGTGTTCTTTTTTGTGTGTGACTGCTATGTAGTTTCGTTCGGTACCTTGGTACCGAATGACAAATAAAGCTCTGTTGAACTGTTGAACTGTTGAACCGTCTGTGGCAATGAATCCCACAGATTCACCACCCTTTGATGAAAAAATTCCTTCCCACCTCCTTTCTAAAGGTGTGTTCTTTTATTCTGAGACTATGGTCTCTGGTCCTAGACTCTCCCACTAGGAAACACCCTCTCCACATTCATTCAATCCAGGCCTTTCACTATTCAGTAAGTTTAATGAGATCTCCCCTAATCCTTAAACTCCAGCGGGTACAGGCCTTCAAACGATCATTCATTCCTGGGATCATTCTCGTAAACCTCCTTTGGACCCTCTCCAATGCCAGCACATCCTTCCTCAGATATGGGGCCATAAACTGCTCACAATACTCCAAATGCAGTCTGACCAGTGCCTTATAAAGCCTCAGCATGACATCCCAGTTTTTGTATTGTAGCCCTCTCGATATAAATGCAAGCACTGCATTCGCCTTACTTACTACCGATTTAACTTGCAAATAAACTTTCTGGGAATCCTGCATCAGCACTCCCAAGCTCTTTTGCACCTCTGATTTCTGAATTCCTTCTCCATTTAGAAAATAGTCTATGCCTTTATTCCTACTACCAAAATGCATGAGTCCACACTTTGCTGCACAGTATTCCATCTGCCACTTCTCAGCCCCCTACTCTCCCAACATGTCCAAGTCCTTCTGCAAAGTCCCTGCATTCTCTACACTACCTGCCCCTCCATCTATCATCGTATCATCTGCAAACGGCCACAAAGCCTTCTAATTTCCTGATCCAAATAATTTATATACACTGTGAAGGGTAGCAGCACCAGCACCGAGCCCATGTGGAACTCCGCTAGTTACTGGCAGCCAACCAGTAAAAGCCCCCTCTATTGCCATTCTTTGGCTTCTGCCAACCAGCCAACCTGCTCTCCGTGCTAGTATCTTCTCTCTGATACCATGGGCTCTCATCTTCTTTAGCAACCTCACATGCAGCACCTTATCAAAGGTGTTCTGAAATTGCAGGTAAACCACACCTTTGCCTATCCTGCTATTTACTTTCTCAAAGAATTCCACCAGATTTGTCCGTCAAGATCTCCCTTTCACAAAACCATGTTGACTTCAGCCGATTTTATCGTGTGCTTCTAAGTACTCAGAAACCTCATCCTTTATAAGAAAATAACTGCAGATGCTGGTACAAATCGATTTATTCACAAAATGCTGGAGTAACTCAGCAGGTCAGGCAGCATCTTGGGAGAGAAGGAATGGGTGACGTTTCGGGTCGAGACTCTTCTTCAGACTGACCCTTCAGACCCTTCTTCAGTCTGAAGAAGGGTCTCGACCCGAAACGTCACCCATTCCTTCTCTCCCGAGATGCTGCCTGACCTGCTGAGTTACTCCAGCATTTTGTGAATACCTCATCCTTTATAATGGATTGTAAAATCTTACCAACCACTGAAGTCAGGCTAACCCATCTATAGTTTCCACTCTTCTTGAACAGTGGAGTAAAATTTGCAATTTTCCAATCATCTGGAACCACGCCTGGCTCTAGTGATTCTTAAAGATCACAACGAATGCCTCCACAATCTCTACAAGATTCAATATATAATATGTATAAAATATTCAATGAACAATAATAAAGTAAATTATTCGTTAAACTAGGTAACTGGGCTACAATAGCGTAAGCCAAAGTACATAATACGTTGAAGTGCTGAAGGAAGGTCCTATGGTATCCTTCAAAAAGCTATTAGATAAATGAACATTGTAGAAAGAAATTGCCATGGGAGAGAGAGCTGTTGAGTGGAAGTAGACAATTGCTCTGGTGGAGAGCTAGCATGGACAGGATGGGCCAAAATGTCTCCTTCTGTCATAGAGTCATAGTCATAGTCATAGTCATATGGAACAGCCTCTTTGGCCCAACCTGCCCATGTCCACCAAGATGCCCCATCTACATTCTTTCATTTTGTTCCTATTCGTTTCCCCACATTAATAGCACTTCACCCATTCAACCCACCTTTTGTTCCATTTAACAGCAGTTGAATCAAAGAATCAGAAAATGCTTACAAAACAGAAGGAGACATGGCCCTGGGGAGCGTTGTGGAGCAGAGGGATCTAGGAGTGCAGGTATACACTTCCCGAAGGTATAAACATACCAGCCCCACCTGCCCGCGTTTGGCTCATATCCCTCTAAACCTTTTCTATCCATGAGCCTGTCCAAATGTCTTTTAAATGTCGTGAATTGAAGTATGATGTAACTGTCTCAGCTACCTCCCCTGGCAGCTTGTTCCATATACCCACCACTCTCCGTGCGAAAAAGTTGCCCCTCAGGTTCCTATTAAATCTTTCCCCTCTCACTTTAAACCTATGTCCTATAGTTTTTGATTCACCTATAGGTATAAGACTCTGTGCATTCACCCTATCTATCCTATCTATTCCCCTCATGATCTCATGCCCCACTATAAGATCACTCCTCAGCCTCCTGCATTCCAAGGAATAAAGTCCAAGCCTTGCCGGCCTCTCCCTGTTGTTCACCCCCACAAATCCTGGCAACATTCCCATAAATCTTCTCTACACTCGTTCCAGCTTCCTGACATCCTTCCTATAGCAGGGTGACCAAAAATGAACACAACACTCCAAATTCGGCCTCACCGATGTCTTGTACAACTGTAACATAACATACTCAATACCCTACCTGATGAAGGCTAATGTTCCGAAAGCCTTCTTGACCACCCTATCTATCTGTGAAGCCACTTTCAAGGAAGTGTATACCTGCACTCCTAGATCCCTCTGCTCCACAACGCTCCCCAGGGCCATGTCTCCTTCTGTTTCGTAAGCTTTTTCTGATTCTTTGATTCAACTGCTGTTAAATGGAACGAAAGGTGGGTTGAATGGGTGAAGTGCTATTAATGTGGGGAAACGAATAGGAACAAAATGAAAGAATGTAACATTATTTATGAGACTCAGAGAATGTGAAGGCAGTTTGGGGTGCCAATATGGTTCCTGAAATGGAAACTGAAGGAAGTGGTGAAGTGGTGCAGGATCAGAGAGAAAACCAGAGAGAACAAAGTCTCATGAGAATAGTGAATGGTGCATCTCAACAACACGCACTGACTCATCCTTCCCCAGATTCAACATTTCAGATGCACCATCCTCTCCACAGTCTCATCTATTCACACTATTACTGAAATGGTTTCAATCTCTTTCATCAGGCTCTTTTTTTCTCTTTTTGATGTTTCTGGCATTTGGCCATTTCTTGTTTCTCACTGAAACATTTTTCATATCATTTCATATCCGTCTGCACATGTGTGTGTCTGGGTGTGTGTGCGTGCGTATGTGTTTGTGTATATGTGCGTGTGCGTGTGTGTGTGTGTGTGTGTGTGTGTGTGTGTGTGTGTGTGTGTGTGTGTGTGTGAGTGGGTGTGTCTGTGTGGGTGTGTGTATGTGAGTGTGTGTGTGTGTGTGTGTGTGTGTGTGTGTGTGTGTGTGTGTGTGTGTGTGTGTGTGTGTGTGTGTGTGTGTGTGTGTGTGTGTGTGTGTGTGTGTGTGTGTGTGTATGAGGTTATGTGCATGTGCATGTTGCGGTCATTTTAATCTTATTCAGATCTAAGAATGAGGTGTTGATTGATTGATTGATGTCCAGGGAGGTAGCTTATCTAAGACAGTGGTGCAGCGGTAGAGTTGCTGCCTTACAGTGAATGCAGCGCCAGAGACTCAGGTTTGATCCTGACTACGGGCGCCGTCTGTATGGAGTTTGTACGTTCTCCCCGTGACCTGCGTGGGTTTTCTCCGAGATCTTCGGTTTTCTCCCACACTCCAAAGACGTACAGGTATGTAGGTTAATTGACTGGGTAAAATGTTTTTAAAAATTGTCCCTAGTGTGTGTAGGATAGTGTTAATGTGCAGGGATCGTTGGGTGGCACGGACTCGGTGGGCCGAAGGGCCTGTTTCCGCACTGTATCTCTAAATCTAAATCTAAAATCAATGACGATGCACATAATTATCAAGCTAGCTAGTTCTTTCCTCAACTAAATAAGCTATTTTCAACTAAAGCTATTTTCAACACAATGTTAGGGTTCTGGGAGTTATCATGGGAAAGGCTGTTAGATCATACAAAAATGGGTGGTTTTGCAGATAGTGAAGATGGTTATGAAAAATTGCAGCAGAATTTTGATCAATTGGCCAGGTGGGCTGAGGAATGGTTGATGGAATTTAATGCAGAGAAATGTGAGCTATTATGTTTTGGGAAGTCTAACATGGGCAGGACCTACACAGTAAATGGTAGTGTCCTAGAGCAGAGGGATCTAGGTGTTCAGGTGCATAGTTCCTTTAAGGTAGAGTCGCCGGTAGATCGGGTGGTCAAAAAGGCTTTTGGCACATTGGCCTTCATCAGCCAGAGTATTGAGTATGGAAGTTGGGTAGTCATGTTGCAGTTGTATAAGACATTGGTGATGCTGCATTTGGAGTACTTTGTTCAGTTCGGGGCACCGTGTTATAGGAAAGATGTTGTCAAGCTGAAAAGGGTACAGAGAAGACTTATGAGGATGTTGCCAGGACTAGAGGATCTGAGCTGTAGGGAGGGGTTGAGTAGGCTATTCCCTGGAGTGCTGGAGGGTGAGGGGTGATCAATATCCATTGATGACCTTAATATCTAAAAATCCAACTATCTCTGCTTTAAATATACTGTGTGAATGAGCCTTATTAGCTCTCTTGGTTTAAAAAAAAATCCAAAATTTCTCCTCCCTCAGATGAAGACTATTTCTTCTCATTTCCGTAGAAACAAGGAACTGCAGATGCAGTTTTTTTTTTAAAAAGACACAAAGTGCTGGAGTAACTCAGCAGGTCAGGTAGCATCTCCGGAGAACAAGGATAGGTGACATTTCGAGTTGGGACCCTTCTTCAGGCTGGAGAAGGCTCCCGGCCCAAAACATCCCCTATCCATGTTCTCCGGAGATGCTGCCTGACCGACTCACTGAGTTGCTCCACCTGTTTTCATGATAAAAAATGTTAGGTTGGCATCCCTCACCTTGTTACCAGTCGTGTTGAACTGCAACACAAAGGAACCCACCCAGCCTGCATACACATGTGCTACACATATGATACCAGAGCTTTGTTGGTTTAAGACTTGTTTTTCCACAGTGTTATTTTCATTGTTCAGGGTTCTCATTTCCATTCCTGGCCAACCACAGTATCTGCAGGTTTTGATTTCAAATAGAGTTTTCACAGACTAGGTTTAATCCTAAATGGAAACACTTAAAAAAACTCAAATTTGAAGGTGTAATTAACAGTAATTATGTCACTGAACTTTTTTATGGCATCCAGCAGATGGTTAGTTGCTTGGTTCAGCACCTTATAATCCTGTCATAATCAGACATAAGATGTGTTATTGTTTATGCCTCCTGTTTCAAGGTTTCAAGGTCACTTTATTGTCACATGTACCAGTCAAGGTACGGTGAAATTTGAGTTACCATACAGCCAAACTAAGTGAAAATTAACAAGACACACAACCACATAAAAGTTCATATAAACATCCATCGCAGTGGATTCCACATTCCTCACTGTGATGGAAGGCAATAAAGTTCAATCATCTTCCTCTTCGTTCTTTGTCCTGTTTTAGAAATGTTTAAGAATTCTTGATGCATGCAATCATTTAAAGGCTTGACTGTATTTCTTTCTGTATTTTTAATGAATGTTGATGCTAATTTAGGATTTTAGATTCATTAAATGTTCTTTTGCTGACACTGATCCTAATGAGGAAGGGAACCTTAGTCCCAAATAAACATGGGCAGGAGAGAGTGGGCTACAATATTCCAAATATCAGTCTCAATGCAAATTGGATCCTTTTCCAAGGTAGAGGGGAAAGCAGCCAATCCTCTCCAATGAGGAGGATGGGAAGTTTTCATCTGATAATTAAGTTTCATAGTTCACAGTTCATAGTTTAACATAAGGATCGTAGAAATTCAATAACGTGCCTCAGCAACTCCATAGTCAGAAGATTTAGTGACGGCCAATAAATGCTTGCAATGACAGCAGTTTCTGGGACCTCTGGAGTTCAAGTGGACAATGGGAGACAAGCTCCATTATATTCTGGAGCAAGACCTCCTCCTAGAAAATCCCTCAAGATCAAGGTGGCACAGCGACAGAGTTGCTGCCTTACAGCACCAGAGACCTGGGTTTGATCCTGACTACATGTGCTGTCTGTCCGGAGTTTGTACATTCTCCCTGTGATCGCGAGGGTTTTCTCCGGGTGCTGCAGTTTCAATAGACAATAGACAATAGGTGCAGGAGGAGGCCATTCGGCCCTTCGAGCCAGCACCGCCATTCAATGTGATCATGGCTGATCATTCTCAATCAGTACCCCGTTCCTGCCTTCTCCCCATACCCCCTGACTCCACTATCCTTAAGAGCTCTATCCAACTCTCTATCCAGCTCTCTCTTGAATGCATTTCCTCCCACATTCCAAAGATATGTTAATTGGCTTCTGTAACTTGTTCCTGCTGTGTAGGGTAGAACTAGTGTACGATGATCACTGGTCAGCGTGGACTTGGTGGGCCGATGGGGCTGTTTCTGCACTGCATCTCTAAATTAAACGAAACTAGACTAAATCAAGGATGACTTATTTGTATTCTAGTTCCGAGGAGTGGAACACAAGGAAATAGGAGCAGGAGTAGACCACCAGCCTCCTCAGGCATTCCCCACCTTTCAGTATGATCATGGATGAGCAATGTCATTCTCAACTCGACTTCTTTGCCAGTTCCCGTCATCCTCAGGTGCTTGATGCAGATACCAGCCTGTCGACTTTTTTTTATGTGAGGTGGCCGCTGCACATCAGCTACTACTTGGAGTTGATGGAATGGTGTCTAGGTCTTGTGGCCTGGAGGTACAAGACAACTGAGGCCTGGCTGTGCCGCACAGATTTAACACACGAGCACACACACACACACACACACACACACACACACACACACACACACACACACACACACACACACACACACACACACACACACACACACACACACACACACACACACACACACACACACACACACACTTTCTAAGGTCACATGGACATTTTCTGATCTTTCTCTCACACACACACACACACACACACACACACACACACACACACACACACACACACACAATCACACCACACTCTTAGGCTCACTCTGCCCCCTTCAGTTCCCCTCCATTTATCTCCTCACCTCCGTCTATCTTCTCCTACTTCCCTCAGTCAATCCTCCTTGTTCCCTGTCCTTCTCAATTTCCTTGCTCGTCAGCCACCAAGTCCCTGGTTGTCAAAGGCTCACATTTAAAACTATTTAGACATGGGTTTTTATCACTTTGTTACCTCACATCACCTCCCCCATTGGAGGGATATGGACCAAGCGCAGGCAAGTGGGACAAGTGTAGCTGGGACACGTTGGCCGGTGTGGGCAAGTTGGGCCGAAGGTTCTGTTTCCACACTGTATCACTCTATGACTCTATTCCCTTCTCCCTCCATTCCTGTATCCAACCAACTCTACAAATCAACATTATCTTGAATGATTATCTCATGATAACTTTGCATATGATTACATGAATGATTATCTCATATGAGTTCATGTGACAATAATACACGAATGGCAGCTCCAAAGCCAATACAATATCAACCTTTATGGCTAACAGCTGCTTGTTTAATGTAATTAGGCATAAAATAACAAGTTCCATTCACATGGCATCTTTAATATAGCAAAGATATGCCCAGGGACATTACAGGGACATAATCCAACAAAATATTTACTCAACATCATGAAGGAGAAATTAGAGCAGATTGTTGAAGGGACACCTTGAAGGAGGAAAGAAAGACAGAGCAGCAAGAGTAGAAGGAAGGGGATAGAGAAAAGTCAAGGTTCTGGAATTAAATTCTAAAGTTTGGACCTCAGCAATTACAAGGCATCAGTGCTTGCACAGTTGAATCTAGTGATACCAGAAGCTGTAGGATTGTGTAGTTGGTGGTGATTGCAGAAACAAAGACCAGCAGGACCATGGAACCATGTGAAAGCAAGGACACAGATTTTAAAATCAAGTCACTGCTTAGCATTATAAACACACTGATCAGCACAGTGGGGCAGATGGTGGTTATTGGCTGATAGCTCGAGCGACCTGGCTTCCATGCTGACCTCAGGGGGCAGTCCTTGCGGAGTTTGCATGTTCTCCCTGTGACCACATTGGTTTCCTCAAGGTGCTTTAGTTACCTCCTGCTTCCTAAAGACATGTTAGTTGATGGTCACTATAATTGGTCACTGTAAATTGAAGGTACTATGTTGTTGAGTGGTAGGTTTTTGTGGGCGTTGGGAGGGATCGTGGAGAGATTGTACTGGGATTAGTGCAGGATTGACGTAAATGAAATTTGATGATCAGCACGAACCTGGTGGCTGTAGACTTCTTTCCACGCTGAATGAATTAATGACTCAAGTATCAGGGACAATGCATGTCCTTCAGCACAGAGAGGATGGGTGAATTGGACCTGATGACCCGCGGTCTAGGCTTAAGCTCAGGGGTGACCGCACTTTTGCGGTTGCAGCTCCTAGACTGTGGAACAGCATCCCTCTCCCCATCAGAACTGCCCCATCCATCGACTCCTTTAAGTCCAGGCTCAAAACCTATTTCTATTCCCTAGCGTTTGAGGCTCATTGAGGAGGCGCTGTGAACTGTTTGCGTGCTACTGTATGTTTCTTTTTTTTTCCTTAGTACCTAATCAGATGTACAGCACTTTGGTCAACGTGGGTTGTTTTTAAATGTGCTATACAAATAAAATTGACTTGACTTGACTTGACTTGATGTGGCAGGAACATAGGCAGCAGGATTTAGAATGGCTTCACGTTTACAAAACCTAGAACATAGAACATTGGAACATGCAATGAAAATAGAAGATGGAACATGGAACATGCAGCCCAGGAAGAGGCCTTTCCGCCCATAATTTTTGTGCCCAACATGATGCCAAGTAAATCTCCTCTGCCTGCATGTGATCCATCTCCTTCCATTGCCTGCATATCTATGCCTCTACCACCACCCCAGGCAGTGTGTTCCAGGCACCTGCCACTCTCTGTGTCATAAACTTCCCCTGCACATCGCCTTTAAAATTTGCCCCTCTCACATTAAAGCTATGCCCTCTAGTTTTTTACATTTCTACCCTGAGAAAAAAAGGTTCTGACTGTCTACCCTATCTAGGCCTCTCATGATTTTATAAACCTCCGTCAGCTCTCCCCTCAGCCTCCAACGCGCCAGAGAACTGGAAAGGCCAGCCAGGCATTAAAACAGCAAGACGAGGGTTACTGTTGCAAAGGAGGTGAGGCTAGAGTGAAGGCAGGCAATCATACAGAGGTGGAAATAATCTCCCTTTGTAATGGCGCAGATATAAGTTTCAAATGAGACTCAGGGTCGAACATGATACCAAGGTTCCAAGGAACCCTGGTTTGGGTTCATACAGTCACCAAGAAGGAAGAGGAAGTTGGTAGCTAAGAAATGAACACAGAACAATACAGCTGAGAAACTCCCCACAGATGCTGCCTGTCCTGCTGTGCTACTCCAGCTTTTTCTGGCAACTCAATGTTCTGGAGTACAGAATGCTCAGAGCACAGAAGAGGGATAGAAAAGGAATAAAAAGGAGAGAATTTAATTTTTAATTAGGGAGGATAGCACAGTGACACTTAGAGGATATTTCTGCGGGGATCGTCCAGTGAGGTTATATGGATGGAAGTGAGAAATCAATGATGATCGCTGAGTTACTCCAGCATTTTGTGTCTAACAGCAGAGGAACAGGCTATTCAGCCTGCAATGCCTGGGCAGACCACGATGGCATGGCCTGTATCTCTCAATTCCCTGCCTGCTCAAGTGTCTGCCAAAGTGCCTCTCAAATGGTATTGTTGCCTCTGCTTCCACCACCTCCTTTGGCAGTGCGTTCCAGGCACCTACGCTTCTCCGTTTCAAAAACTTGCATCATAAATCTCCTTTAAACTTTCCCCCCTCTCACTCGAAAGCTATGGAGTTTGTGAGGTAGAGTGAAAACATTGCTTGCTGTCTTCCCAATGTTTAAATAAATGAGACATCACCTCATTGAGTCCTGGATGCCAGCCTACTATTCCGACCACTTGAGACAATGGAGGTATCAAAGAGAATGGTTGTCATAAACCTATTGATTTGAGATTATTTACAAGAGCAAAGTGCTGTGGATGCTGGAGATTGCATGTATAAACAGAAAATATTAGACCAATTTAACATGTAGTATAAGAAAATAACTGCAGATGCTGGTACAAATCGATTTATTCACAAAATGCTGGAGTAACTCAGCAGGTCAGGCAGCATCTCGGGAGAGAAGGAATGGGTGACGTTTCGGGTCTGAAGAAGGGTCTCGACCCGAAACGTCACCCATTCCTTCTCTCCCGAGATGCTGCCTGACCTGCTGAGTTACTCCAGCATTTTGTGAATAGACCAATTTAACATGCCTGGGAGGGATCTATAGAGAAAGAAAGAGAGTTAACATTTCATCAGAACTGAACTCATCAATCTCAACCTCAACGGAATGCTTAAGAAGAAGAAAAGGGAATAGTTAGAAATAAATAGATTTTAGGATAATGAAGAAAGTCGAAGGGAAATGAGAATAAAACAGGTTCAATCATAGAGAAAAGGGCAGGTGGGATTAAACAACAGAATTGAAATGACAAAGAGGGTGATAATGGGACGTAAAGGAGCAGAAGTGATCTGGGGAGGTGTGAGTGGACAAAGCAGAATGCGAAAAACAAAGTCAATATGTTTTGTAATGTTACTGTACAGTACGCCCTCGCAATAACGGACCTCTATGTAGTGGGTTTCAGTTATAGTGGACCGAGGCTCCGGTTGCAGCCCACCGCCCACTTTCCGCCAGTTACTCAATGAGATGGCCCTTCCAGTTGTGGGAGCGAAGAGAGCGAGCAGCATGTCTCTGGTGCACTGTGTGTGGGGCTGGGGGCTCTGCAGCTCCCTGGCCTGTTGTAATTGTAATTGTAAAAAACCTTTATTGTCACTACACAAAGTACAGCGAAATTAAAGCAGTCCAGATGATGCAATCACACACAGCAGACAGTACAAAGGATAAACCTTTATCCATAACAAGCTAAACCTAATCTACTGAATTAAACAAACTGACCTCTAATACAATATAGACAAAACAATTACAATACGGTCGAGGCAGTGTACAGTGCAATCAAGACAGCAAGTTATTGCACAGCAATGAGAGCTAACATATTGCAAGTGCCGTTTAAAAAATAAAATAAAAAAAAGAAATAATGTAATTAAATATAAGGTGCGGTCGGTTGTAACATGTAATAAGTTTAGCAAATGTTAACAATATAAGTGCAGTAGAATGTAAACTTGTATTAAATTGAGGCTTATGTTTTCTGACAAATAACTGACAGTGTTCCGATCAGTTCCGTTCCTTCCCTTCAGTTTTATGTGAGTGTCTGGCAGTGTTCAGCTCACGTATGACACTGGGGTAGAAACTGTTCTTGAGTCTATTAGTCCGTGATGTAATGGACCTGAACCGTCTACCAGAGGGCAGCAGTTGGAGCAGCTGATGACCAGGGTGGGAAGGATCCCTCAGGATGTTGGCTGCTCTGCTGAGGCAGCGGAGGGAGTAAAGTTCCTCTAGAGAGGGCAGTGGGCAACCAATGATTTTCTTTGCAGAGTTGATGACCCTCTGAAGAGCTTTCTTGTTTGCCTCTGAGCTGCTGGTGTACCACATAGAAATACAGTACGTCAGCACACTCTCGATGGTGCAACGGTAGAAAGTCACTAGCAGCTGCTCTTGCAGGTTGTTCTTCCTGAGGATCCTCAGAAAGTAGAGCCGCTGCTGTGCCTTTTTGACTGCCGCTATGGTGTTTGTGGTCCAGGAGAGATCCTCAGCAATATGCGTGCCCAGGAACTTGAAGGCAGGGACCCTTTCCACACAAACCCCGCTGATATGCAGTGGTGTGTAGCCCGTATTGTGTCTTTGGAAGTCTATTATGAGTTCTTTTGTCTTGGAAGGATTCAGAGCCAGATTGTTTTCCGCACACCATCCTATCAGTTTTTGGACTTCATCTCTGTAGGCTGTCTCGTCATCTCCTGAGACGAGTCCAACCACAGTCGTGTCATCCGCAAACTTGATGATGGCGTTGGTAGGATGAGTGGGGGTGCAGTCATGGGTGTAAAGGGCGTAGAGAAGAGGGCTCAACACGCATCCTTGTGTGCTGAATGTGAGAGTGGAGGATGTGTGAGGGCCTAATCTGACCATCTGGGGCCGATTGGTCAGGAAGTCCTTAATCCAGTTACAGATAGATTGGGAGAGTCCTAAATCAGTTAGTTTAGAAACCAGTCTGTCCGTGATGACCGTGTTAAATGCTGAACTATAATCTATGAAGAGCATCCTCACGTAACTGCCCTGCCGCTCAAGATGGGTCAGTGCGGTGTGTAGGGCAGTAGTAATGGCGTCCTCTGTAGACCTGTTTGATCTGTAAGCGAATTGGTGTGGGTCGATAATGGCTGAGAGGCTGGCTTTGATGTGCTGCTGGACCAGCTTCTCAAAGCACTTCATAATGACTGGGGTTAGTGCAACAGGACGGTAGTCGTTGAGATCACGGATGACTGGTTTCTTTGGCAGTGGGATTATTGTTGCGGATTTCAGGCAGGATGGGTGATGGCTTTGGACAGGGACAGGTTGAAGATCTTCGTGAAGACCACTGAGAGCTGGTCTGCACATTCTTTCAACACCCTTCCCGTCACTCCATCCGGGCCTGCAGCCTTCCTTGTGTTGACAGCCCTGAGCACACGCCTCACCTCATGCTCCTGTACCGTGAGCGTGTGGCTGTTGAAGGCAGGTGTAGATGGTGTAACTAACTTTGCCGCTCTCACCTCAAAGCGGGCAAAGAAGCCATTAAGTTCCTCTGCCATCGAGGCGTTTGCATCAGCGATCTTGTAGTTGCTGGTTTTGTAATTTGTGAGGTGCTGGATTCCCTGCCAAAGTCGTCGTGGGTCCTTGTGGGTGAAGTGGTCCTCAATCTCCTTTTTGTGTTTTCCTTTTGCTCTTTTGATGGCTCTCTTAAGGTTGGCTCTAGCCACGCTGTAGAGGGCTTTGTCCTTGGACCTAAAGGCAGCATTACGATCCTTTAAGATAGTTCTGACCTCCTTTGTCATCCAGGGTTTCTGGTTTGAGTGCACCCGGATGCATTTGTCGACAGTGACAATGTCAACACAGTTCTTAATGTAACAGTACTGTTGATGTGTACTTCTCCAAATCCTGGTCCTCAAAAATGTCCCAATTAGTCCTTTCAAAGCAATCCTGAAGCTGCGAGGATGCTCCTTCAGGCCACATTTTAACCATTTTGATGGCAGGGGGGGCTTTCCTTCTTAAGGGGGTGTATGCTGGGGTTAAAAGTATGGATAGGTGGTCTGATTGTCCCAAGTGAGGTAGCGATGTTGTCCTGTAGCCACTCTTGATGTTTGAATAGGCTTTGTCCAAAGTATTTTTCCCCCTGGTTGCACATTTAATGTGTTGATGAAATTTCGGGAGAACTGCTTTTAAGTCTGCGTGGTTGAAATCACCGGTTATAATATGGAGAGCCTCGGGATAAGTCTTCTGTTGAGAGTTTATGGCGTTTAGTAGGTAGCCTTGAGCTGTGCTAGCATTAGCGTCCGGTGGAATGTAAACAGCTGTAACAGTTATAGCGGTAAACTCCCGAGGAAGGTAAAAGGGCCTGCATTTGACCGTTAGGTATTCCAGATCAGGAGAACAATGGCTGTCTACGATGTTGGTATTAGTACACCAGTCGTTGTGTACATAGATGCAAACCCCACCGCCCTTGGTCTTACCGGAGTCTTTGTTTCTGTCCCAACGGAACGCTGTGCGGTCTGCTAGCTCCATGGCGGCATCGGGTGTGAGCGAGTTTAACCATGTCTCTGTTATTAGTAGGATACAGCAGTCTTTTATGAGGTTGTTCGTGGAAATCTGTAGATGTAATTCGTCCATTTTGTTGATGATGGATCTGGCGTTAGTAAGAAATACGCTGGGAAGAGATGGTTTATGCGGTTGTTTCTTTAGTCTAGCAAGTAGACCCGACCGGCATCCGCGCTTTTGTTTCCTGTATCTCCTCCTCCTCCTCCTCCTCCTTCGACGTTCGCCAAGGTCGAAAACAATCCACGGAGAGCCCGGTGTTCTGGCAATCTCCTCCGGTATGTTGTGTGATTGCAGAAATTCGCTTGTAATTCCTTGGTTGCTTCGTTGTCCTTTATTTAAAATATTTAAAATATCTGGTCGACTATAGCTGTAGCTGTAATTACAGCTGTAACTGTTATTCGCCCAACAGAACTCAACATTAACAAGTAGACAAAACAAACAAAACAAATAGCACCGAGCTGGAGAGCTTAAAGCCGCTGCATCTGAGCACGCCGCCATCTCCCGCTTGTTTAAACCCCCACTCCTAACACTGCGTTTCCTCCCTCCCGGCCTTGGGTTAAGCTTTACCCACCTCACTCGGTTACAGTGGACAATCGGCAATAACGTGCACCATTATCTCCCCCCCCCCTGGGGAGGGGGCCGGGGGCCTACTTCCTGCGTCCTTGGCGATGCACAGAGGGGATCTGGGACAGCTGCAGGAGGAGCCACAGGTCACGAAGGCTGAGCGATGCCTGTCTGAGGCGAGGGATGGAGGAGTCAGAGTCAGTAGAGTGGGTTGATGGAAGCGCTGAAGCAGCCTGGGGCTCCATTAGATCTGGTGCCACTCCTAGAGGCTAAGCAGGCAGATAGGACATGGCTTGCTGAGGCGTGGAGTGGCGGAGCAGCAGTAGAGGGTTCCGACACATCGCCTGGCCAGACCACCCTTGCAACTCTTGACCCAGTGCCGCTGCCAGGGCAATGGGCCTACATGGCCAAGTTCTTCTTCTTTCGTGTCCATCATCCATGTTTCAAATGTTACATCACTGTCATCGTTCGTCCTGAAAAGGGCACAAGCTTCCAGCGACAATCAGTGGGAGCCATCATTTGTACAATAGATTTAGATTTAGATTTTAGATTTAGAGATACAGCGCAGAAACAGGCCCTTGGGCCCACCGGGTCCGCGCCGCCCAGCGATCCCTGCACATTAACACTATCCTACACCCACTAGGGACAATTTTTACATTTGCCCAGCCAATTAACCTACATACCTGTACCCCTTTGGAGTGTGGGTGGAAACCGAAGATCTCGGAGAAAACCCACGCAGGTCACGGGGAGAACGTACAAACGTATAGTAGGATCGTCACAGTAAAAATTATTTCACTGTATTTAGGTACACATGGTAATCAGGTACCATTGATTATTGAAATTCACCTTTAGGTTATCAGTGTATTTATTATCAACATTGCGGTAGGCAGTTTATTGGTGGTATGATTGATATCAACTTGTCTACGTACAGCAAACAAAGCCAAATTTCTAAAAGAACAGAGTCCATTTAAAGATAAGAGGAAATTGAAACTATAACAACTCCTGCCAATAAAATCAGAATATTTAGTTTCTGGGGAATCCATTGGGTGATACACAATTACATTAAAATTAAGTGCAAAATCTCAAAGTGCTGGAGTAACTCAGCAGGTCAGGCAGCATCTCTGGAGGGCATGGATAGGTGACAATTTGGGTCGGGCCCATTCTTCAGACTAATTGTAGAAGGAGGCGAGAAAGCTGCCCCCTACCACAATCAGTCTGAAGAAAGTCCCTGACCCGCAACGTCGCCCATCCGTGCCCTCCAGAAATGCTGTCTGATTCTCTGAGTCATTCCAGCACTTTGTGTTTTACTCAAGATTCCAGCATCTGCAGTTCCTTGTGTCCCTATGTGCAAATTTTTCTTTGTCATTTGCAGCAGTGCAGGGATCATGACTGATTGACCCATTAAATCCCACTTTGCCTCGCCGTGACGTCCATTGTCACTGTTTGCATCCTTAGTTTATCCAGCTAATTATTCCATCTCTGAACTTCACTTTGTAATATAAATATTACATGACATTTAATTTAACACAGGTCTTCCAGACTGCATCTCCAAGGCCTAATTGTAAAACCTAACCTTACCATATAAAATTAGGTGGAAGACATTGCAAAGGCCCTAAATGGAAAGCACTAAGTCATTTTGATGAAATAAGGTTTGATATATAGCTACCAGACGAGGAAGGCAGCTCGAAATATCCATGGCAAAGGCAGAGAAAAAATATATTAATTTGATTTATAATGTATTACTATGTACGGGAACTGTACTCCTTGTCAACTCTCATATTGATGCTTGTAAAGCACAGCTAAGCTAACACCTTGCTGTCCTTTTAACGCTCCAGTGCTTCAGATGACACTCCTACCCTGGCAAGAAATACAGCTTTTGCACCTATTAACATTATAAAAAAACATGGAGCAGATTGCAGCTCCTGCTGCTGAAAATCAAACTTTTTTTTGGAATGCTCTACGCGTGTAAAGCCACATATTAAGTCACCAGGGATTCAGCTGCAAAAACTAAGTTCTTTGTGGAAGCTATCATTAATTTCTGTGTGATGAATTGTAGCAGGGTTTACTTTATAAATCCAATCCTTGATGTCACTGGTACTGTGCTGAAATTTAATTTGTGCTGCCTGGATCATAAGCAGATCCCGCCTGGCTTTCAGTTCAGTGCAATCTTAGCATTTCAAGTACAAAGCTCGCCTTCTTTTTTAATATGCGTGCCATGCATTCTATCAAGGAAATCACTTGAAAACATAGCTGAGAAATGAAATGCTTTGAATATGTATTCTTATGCTATTTGCATCTGAGTAATAAGTTATTTATGTAATTTTTCAAAGATGATTCAATAATTAAAGGCCGCACGCTAACAAGCTTCAAGAAAGAAACCTTCCTTCCCTTTGTATTTACTTTTGGTGCAAATGTTGTGTGTGGTTTCCCAAAGGAGCTCTGTCCTTCAAAGACACAAGTTCTCAAAAAAAATTTCAAAAGTGAAATATGTTTGGCTCATGGGGAATGGAAAACCAATTAGAAATGTTGTGGGAAGCCGATCTGTAAATTAACGATGAATCTTCACTTGCAGTGGGAAAAAAAAGACACAAAGTGCTGGAGTAACTCAGTGTGTCAGGTGGTCATAGAGTCATAGCTTCATACTGCATGGAAACAGGCCCATCGGCCCAACTTGCCCACACTGACCAAAATATCCTATCTACACTAGTCCCACCTGCCTTGTATTTGGCCCATATCCCTCTAAACATGTCCTATCCATGTACCTGTCTAAATGTTTCTTAAACGTTGCGAAAGTACCTGCAATATCTCTGTATCTCTGGAGAACATGGATAGGCAACGTTTTGGATTGGGACCCCTCCTCCTCGTTTTGGACTGGGACCCAGACTCAGACACCTGCTGCTCTCCTGCTCTTCGACCAGATCCTGGTGCGCACTTAACTTGCGGTGGATAGTTGCACTGGAGGAAATGCAGGTCAGAATGCCGCCATAGTGATACAACTCTACAACCGGAGTCCAGGATGTGTTTATTAAAACTATGCCAAAATTAAGTCCCACCTTAGATCAGAATTCACAGAATTGTTTATTTTGCTTTTAGTTTAAAGATACAGTGCAGAAACAGGCCCTTTGAGTCCGTGCCGACTAGTTATCCCCACACGTGAACACTGTCCTACGCTCGCTAGGGACAATTTACAAATCTCACCGCGTTAATTAGCCTACAAACCTGTATGTCCTTGGAGTGTGGGAGGAAATTGGAACTCACAGAGAAAGCCCACGCAGGTCACGGGGGAGAAGGCCCAAACTCCGTACAGACAGCATGAACCCGGGTTTCTTGTGCTGTAAGGCGGCAATTCTACTGCTGAGCCACTGCGGTGCCCACGTTACTCAGCAAAATAGGGAGTTCCTCGCCAGGTTACGAACACGCAGGTTATGTACAGCCCATACATCTGAACAAATGCTGGGAGACTGGCAGGATGGATATCGCAGTTGCAGTGAAGCTGCAGGCATCTTTTGCCAAGTGGGAACTCAGTTCATGGCAATATCATTGGGTCTTATCTGAGGAAAGACATTCTTGCCATAGAGGAAGTACAGAGAAGGTTCACCAGATTGATTCCTGGGATGGCAGGACTTTCATATGAAGAAAGACTGGATAGACTCGGCTTGTACACGCTGGAATTTAGAAGATTGAGGGGGGATCTTATAGAAACTTACAAAATTCTTAAGGGGTTGGACAGGCTAGATGCAGGAAGATTGTTCCCGATGTTGGGGAAGTCCAGAACAAGGGGTCACAGTTTAAGGATAAGGGGGAAGTCTTTTAGGACCGAGATGAGAACGTTTTTTTTCACACAGAGAGCGGTGAATCTGTGGAATTCTCTGCCACAGAAGGTAGTTGAGGCCAGTTCATTGGCTATATTTAAGAGGGAGTTAGATGTGGCCCTTGTGGCTAATGGGATCAGGGGGTATGGAGAGAAGGCAGGTACAGGATACTGAGTTGGATGATCATCCATGATCATATTGAATGGCGGTGCAGGCTCGAAGGGCCGAATGGCCTACTCCTGCACCTATTTTCTATGTTTCTATGTTATGGAGAAATCTGAAAAGTTGATCCTCTGGCTTAACTATACGATGCGTTTGGTTGGACCATGTTTTTATTCAGGCACATTGCTGGACAGTTGCATTTCTGACGTGCGACCATTCAGATTACAAACAGTCGTCAGGCATGGAACCAAGTCGTAACCTGGGGCGGAACTGCAGATAATTAGCATTGATGTTTACTCTTCCATGGCCTCAGAGTATTCAAGGCACTTCAGGCCCAGAAGCAAAATGTTCGGATGAAAAAAGACACAAAGTGCTGGAGTAACTCAGCGGGTCAGGCAGCATCTCTGGAGAATATGGATAGGTGACATTTCAGGTCGGGACCCTTCTTCAGACTTTAGTGTGAAGAAGGGTGCTGACCCAAAACATCACCTATCCTCTTTCTCCAGATATGCTGCCTGACCAGCTGAATTACTCCAGGAATTTTGGGGTCTTTTTGTTGTAAATCAAGCATTTGCAGTTCCTTGTTTCTACACGTTCAGATGAAACCCGATTGATTGGAAATGTTTACTCTGTTTCTCGTTCCTCAGATGCTTCCTGGCCCACTGAGCTATTTCCGCATTATCTTTTTTATTTAATATTCTTAGTTTTGAAGTGTGATTGCCATTGTGATGCTGACTTTCGTAACAGTGAGGTCCCACGGACAGCGGAATAGTAAGCAACCACATAATCTGGTTTTAGTTATGTTGGTTGAGGGATAAGTTGGCTAGCATCTGTTCTTCTTCAAATATTGCTTTTGAAATCGTTGAAGTCTACCAAACTGTCGGGGCA
This sequence comes from Rhinoraja longicauda, assembly GCF_053455715.1. Classification (NCBI taxonomy): domain Eukaryota; kingdom Metazoa; phylum Chordata; class Chondrichthyes; order Rajiformes; family Arhynchobatidae; genus Rhinoraja; species Rhinoraja longicauda. The sequence continues at coordinate 99,576,981 of NC_135954.1, forward strand.
GCACAGCCTCTAATTCAGTATACGCCTAGATTGTTGGCCTACATTTTCAAAGCGAAATTTAAAGCTAGGGGCGTCTGAACTGGGTACAAGATTTCAAGCACAGAGTTAAAACTTTACACCTCGCAGAACATCCTATTGATCATTTTCAAATAGGTTAAAATACTTTGGAATGAAGCTTCATATGATCAAGCGTTTATATGTCTGGGGGCCCCACTACATTTCATAGGAAGATACAGCAAATAAATAGACCCTTCCATGCCGACTGTGAAGCTTATCTATGCTAATCCCTTTTGCCAACATTAGGTCTGTATGGATATGCCTTTCCTATTCAAGTATGTGTCCTAAAGCCTTTTGACCATGTAATTGTATCTACCCCATTATCTCCTTAGAAACATAGAAACATAGAAAATAGGTGCAGGAGTAGGCCATTCGGCCCTTCGAGCCTGCACCGCCATTCAATATGATCATGGCTGATCATCCAGCTCAGTAGGCCTGTACCTGCCTTCTCTCCATACCCCCTGATCCCTTTAGCAAAAAGGACCACATCTAACATCTAACATCTTGTTCCAGATATTTACCAACTTCTGGGTGAAAAGCTAAGCCCACAGATCTCCTTTAAATTTCTCTCTTTGCACCTTAAACCTATGTCCTCTAGTTCTGCTCTGGGAAAATGATTCTGGCTATCTATCTTATCTGCGCCCCTCATAATTTTATAAACCTCTATGGGGGGCGGCACAGTGGAGGAACAGTAGAGTTACTGCCTTACAATGCTAGAGACCTGGGTCCGATCCTGACTATGGGTGCTGTCTGTATGGAGTTTGTATGTTCTGTGAGACTGTGTGGGTTTTCTCTGGGTGCTCCGGTTTCCTCCCACACCAAAGACGTACAGGTTTGTAGGTTAATTGGCTTCAGTAAGTTGGAAAATTGTCCCCAGTGTGCATAGGTTAGTGTACAGGGTGATCGCCGGTCGGCGTGGACTGGCTGGGTCGAAGGGCCTGTATCCTTGCTGTATCTCTATAATCTAAAGTAAAGTCTAAAGGTAACTCCTCAACTTCCTACATTCTATTGAGAATAAACAGCCTATCTAATCTCTGCATAATTACAGTCTTCCACTCCAGGCAAGTCCTAATGAATCTCTTATGCAATCTGTCTATTGCTACCACATCCTTCCTGTAGTGTGGCGACCAGAACTGTAGGGAGGGCTCTCAAAGTGATATAAACAATGTTTTGAACAGCTGCAACATCACAACTCTTATATTTAGTGCCTCAGACTATGAAGGCAAGCGTGCAATTGCATTCTTCAGTATATCCATTTTATGGATTTTTATGGAGCTATGGATTTGCACCCCAGGGTCTCTCTGTACATCGATGCTCCTGAGATCCCTTTCATTTATTCAGGATGTCCTCACAGAAATTGACTTAACTTTGGGACTGATTTAGTCTAGCCACCAAGATCAAAGAGGGACTCGGTGTGGGGGACCGGCAAGAACAATGAGGGACCCGGTGTGGAGGGCGGGCGTTGAGAACAAAGAGGGACCATTGGGGACTACATTGAACACAGTAACTTTGTTGGCGCCATATATGTGGTGACTCTTTGCATACTTTGTATACGGCATGTAAAACAAAGAATTTTACTGTCACATGTCACATGTGATAAGAAAGTACAGTATCTATCTATCCCTAACCAGTCTGAAGAAGGGTCTCGACCCGAAACGTTACCTATTTCATCTCTCCAGAGATGCTGCCTGTCCCGCTAAGTTACTCCAGCTTTTTGTATCTATCTATCTATCTATCTATCTATCTATCTATCTATCTATCTATCTATCTATCTGTCTATCTGTCTATCTGTCTATCTGTCTATCTGTCTATCTGTCTATCTATCTATCTATCTATCTATCTATCTATCTATCTATCTATCTATCTATCTATCTGTCTATCTGTCTATCTGTCTATCTGTCTATCTGTCTATCTGTCTATCTGTCTATCTGTCTATCTGTCTATCTATCTATCTATCTATCTATCTATCTATCTATCTATCTATCTATCTATCTATCTATCTATCTATCTATCTATCTATCTATCTATCTATCTATCTATCTATCTATCTATCTATCTATCTATCTATCTATCTATCTATCTATCTATCTATCTATCTATCTATCTATCTATCTATCTATCTATCTATCTATCTATCTATCTATCTTAAGAAAATGAACAAAATGATTTTACCCATAAGTTTTACAATGATGACTTCACTGTAATATTCCACTCATAGATAGTTCTGTTGCACAGCGATGTGCTGTGATTCCATTGCGCCCATTTATTCGAGTTTGGAAGAATGATCTCGAAACGTTATTTGACCACTAATCACAATCAACTAAATCAACCATTTGAACTGTTAATTTTATCTAGTTATTAATTAGCGGAGTTGATGATAACCGTCATGTACAAGTGCACAATTATTCATTTGGCTAAAAAGGTAGAAACAAGGAAAGCAAGGATTACTGCTGACAAATTATTTCAGTATAAAGTACAAAACACAGTTGAATAGAAGTAAAATCTAATTATGCACAATACCAATCTACTCCTGGGACTCTGTAGGCAGATTAACCATCTGTTTATCAAATTATGATAGCATCATGTGCCACCAGGAGACAATGAATATGTAGGGAAGAAATACAAATATTAAATATGTATTATTTTGTTGCATGTTCCAATATCGGAAGCCCGTCCTACCTGTAGCTTAAGTTTAATAGGTAGGGAGCTCAGTTCAGAAGTTAATTTCGTGTTAACAGTCAATAGTGTGACTATGTTGTTAGATTGTTTCAAATTCACCAGGTTTTGAGCCAGTTTAAGATCAGACCAGACAGTTCAAAATGTAATTTGAGCTGCTGTTGCTCAGAACCCTAGCAATAAATCAGTAATAAGAAGGGACAGGGGAGCCAGAAATAGAGCGGAGATTGATGTCAAGATGGAGTTTATTAAATTGTAATGTCATAGAGCTCTATACTGTGGCCAATAGTTTCGAAAAATGAACAGCTGCAGACAGCTGTTCATAATGTGCCAATGATTTTCATAATTAGTGCCAACCAATGCACACTGACTTGCTAGCATGTGGCCTTCCAAAAACAAAAAAAACATTACAAAGAATTAAAATGCATGTAAAGAACTGCTGCCCACATCTTTGTGAGAGAGTTCTGCACACTCCTAGCATTGTTGTCTTTTCCATGCTTCTACCCCTGTCTTTACAAACTGGATGATCGGCTTTGCCCCGAGCAAGATGTGGAGTTAAAAAAATTGCAATAATCTGTAATCTGACTCTCTTTCCATTGAAGAGAGTGAATTTAATGCTTCTCAATGGTTCACAATTCACCAGTGAAAGTAAAAGAAAGAGCAGGCATTCTGAATGTACTGAATGCCCGGCTTGCAATGCTTTGCATTTCAATTTCTTCTGAGACATGTCCAACAAACAGATGATGTAAGGAACTCTCTTGGCTCGCTCCTTGTTTCACTTGAAAAGATCAGAAAATTCAACAGTCCCTTGTTCAAGCGAGACAAAATAAAGTGGGTACTATGGTTACTCTGAATTTTAAGAGATTCAAGAATCTGACTTATGCATTCAGAGATTGCCTCAGAGAGATGACTTATGACATTGCCCTTTGACCAGGGCAGACAACTCAGTGACAATAATGCCAACAAGGTTGGTGAGTTGACGGCACCATCCTGCACCAATTGGCTTTTCAAGGAAAATGTACCATTATGTAGTCGGAAGGAACTGCAGATACTGGTTTAAACTGCAGAACTGCAGATACTGGGCGGCACGGTGGCGCAGCGGTAGAGTTGCTGCCTTACAGCGAATGCAGCGCCGGAAACTCAGGTTCAATCCTGACTACGGGTGCTGTACTGTACGGAGTTTGAACGTTCTCCCCGTGACCTGCGTGGGTTTTCTCCGAGATCTTCGGTTTCCTCCCACACTCCAAAGACGTACAGGTTTGTAGGTTAATTGGCTGGGCAAATGTAAAAAAGAATTGTCCCTAGTGGGTGTAGGAGAGTGTTAATGTGCGGGGATCGCTGGGCGGCGTGGACCCGGTGGGCCGAAGGGCCTGTTTCTGCGCTGTATCTCTAAATCTAAATCTAAAATCTAAACCAAAGATAGACACAAAATGCTAGAATAACTCAGCGGGACAGGCAGCATCTCTGCATAGAAGGAATGGGTGACGTTTCGGGTCAAGACCCTTCTTCATTATATACCCCCATCCTTCCTTCAGCAATCAATGCAAAGGACATTTTCACACCAAATGACCAACTTGGGGGCAATTATCACTTCTATTTTTTTTTAAAACACACTTTAGAATCTGTAGGATGGAACTGCAGATGCTGGTTTACACCGAAGATAGACACAAAATAAAGGAGTAACTTAGCGGGTAAGGCAGCATCTCTGGAGAAAAGGAATAGGTGACGTTACGGGTCGAAACCCTTCCTCAGACTGAGAGTCAAGGGAGATGGAAACTGGAGGTATGAAAGGTACCAAACAAATCTGAGCCAGCACTGATGGCCAAGTAGCCCACATTGGTCCATTGTTGACTGTGGAAGAGGTGATAACAAAGGGACATGAACAGTGAAACTAGTAAGACGACTAAGTTGGATGAGCGATAGAGAAAGAGGGAATGCAAGGGTTACTTGAAATGAGAGAAATCAATATTCATACCACTGGGTTGCAATTTCCTTATTACCACCAAGACTTTTAACATTGCCTGCAGAATGTGCAGGAGGAAAATATGATGGAGAATATAGCACATTTAGTTTCAAATTAGTTTATCGTCATATAAACCAGGGTGTAATGAAATTCCTTGCTCACGTGAAGCACATCGAGTAAACAGTATACTTGGTAATGATAGACACTGCAATAAACCCAACAGCATGTGTAAAACGGCAGAATTGTGCAAACATTGCAGCACAATCTGAAGTCGTGCAAAGAAATATGAACCCTTAATTGAACCCGCTCAAATTTTGTTCCATTAAATTCAATGGAAGGAGAATCAGATGCAGAAATAGCTACAGAAATGACAATAAATACACTCTCCTTTTGCTGATGACATTTTATTGAAATTGAGCTTCCAAAGTGGGGAACTTAGACTCATTTTGCTTTCTCACTTTCTGAACCTCTTAAAAAATGATTTTAAAACTTCAATCATGCTCTCAGTTCCGCTCCCGATTCTTTTCTTCTCAATCATCCGTTTCCTTTGTTCTGTAAATCACCTCAAGATGTCTTTCTGTGGAGAATTAGGCAAGAGTATTTGCTGTTTAATCCAACTGGTCAAATTAAAACTAAAATAATATTGTTAACGCCGACTCCTGTTAAAGATGATGCATATAATTCTCAGGAGTGGAAACAGGGAATGGCCTTCAGGTAGAGGCAGCATCCCTGGAAAACATGGATTGGTGATGTCTCAGGTTGAGATCCTTCTTCAGACTTAGTTTGAGTACCGAGTCTGAAGAAGGGTCCCGACCAGGAACAAATACCTATCCATGTTCTTCAGGGATGCCCTCTGACTTGTTGAGTTACTCCTACCCTTTGTGTCCTTCTTTGTAAACCAGCATCTGCAGTTCCGTGTTTCTAGCTCTTCAGGTACAACTCATCACACTAGAAATTTGCTTTGTCCTCTCTCTAAATTTGACCAATTAGCATAAAGATACTGAAAGAGAATGGCTGTTGGAAAATGTAAAACTTTATTCTTAGTAATTATTCTACACTAGAATGGATTTTAGAATGGAGATGAGGAGCAATTTCTTTAGCCAGCGGGTAGTGTATCTGGGGAATTTGTTGCCATAGGTGACCAAGACATTGGGTATTTTTAAAGCAGGGTTAATAGGTTCTTGATTCGGAAGGGCATCAGGTTTATGGGGAGAAGGCAAGAGAATGGGGTAGAGAGAGAAAAAATGGATTAGCCATGATTGAATGGTGGAGTAGACTCAATGGGCTGAATGGTCTAATTCTGTTCTTATGTCTTATGGTCTCCTGCATTCCCTCCTGTATTATTTTCTCCAGTTTGAATGTGGAGTTGTGCAGAGGTTTTATGCAATAATATATATCTAACCCTCCAGCTCAGCAGCTCTCCATACACCACCAGCCTCACATGCGTTTGACGTTCCTTAGCCGAAACAGCCTGTTGCAACTTTCTCACTGTGTGCAACTCTGTGTGCAATCTCTTCGCACATTCCTAATGGCGAACCTGTTTACAGAGCGTTAGGAGTGAAGCTGCCAGCGTGCTGGCCCCACTTGTTGCACAGCTTGGTCAGGTTTCCACACGCTCACATCAGGTCTGGCTGGAAGTAAACGTTCGACTTTTTGCGTTTGGTCTCCCGGAGGAACGCTGCACCTGTTCCACTCCACCGGATGACAGCAGCAATTAACAGGAGCAGTTAGCAATCCCAATGCAACAACAGGAGCCCTCTAGTTAAGCATTTTATTCTCCACAGCACTAATTATTTGCTTTTAGTGCCTTACCCATGGGGAGAATGCTAAAAGCAGCTAGAATTACAACGGTGAGTTAATTTTAAAATGACAACCGGTAAGACTCACTTTTCGAAAGACTTTAGTCGATGCGGAAAGTGAATCACAGCTCTGAATTGCCAAGATTTAATACATTAAAATATTCCATTTTAAACTTAAGATGAGAAATCTTTATTTTGTTCCTGTCCTCCCAACCATTGTAAGTGAGAGTTACAAGCAATTTGATTGTGTAAAGCATCATAAAGGATGCAGTACAAAAAGGAGATTGACAACCTTGTAACTTGGTGTCAAGACAACAACCTCTCCCTCAATGTCAGCAAAACAAAGGAGATTGTGATTGACTTCAGGAAGCGAAGCAGTGTACACACCCCAGTCTACACTGATAGTGCCAAAGTAACATGGTTGAAAGCTTCAAGTTCCTAGGAATGAATATCACCTGCAATTTGTCCTGGACCAGCCACATCAGAGCTACAGTATGGGCATGAAAGCACACCAATGCCTCTAGTTCCTTAGAAGGTTTAGTAAGTTTGGCATGTTCCCAACAACCCGCTCCAAACTCTACAGGTGTGCCGTAGAAAGCATTTTGTTAGGGTGTATCACAGCCTGGTTTGGGAACAGCTGAAATTGCAGAGAATTGTGGACGTAGTCCAGACCATCACACAAATCAACCTCCCGTCCATTGACTCCATCTACACTCCTAGCTGCTTCAGCAAGGCCAGCAGCATAATCAAGAACTAGTCTCATCCCACTGACTCCCTCTTCTTCCCTTTCCCATCAGGCAAGAAATACAGAAGTTTGAAAATGCATACTTCCAGATTCACAAACAGTTTCTTCCCAGATGTTATCAGGGACCTGTGCTGTACTCTCATCAGCTAGAGTGTGGTCCTGACCTCCCATCGACCTCTTTGGAGACCTTTGAACTGTCTTTAATTGAAATTTATTGGACTTTATAGTTATATCTTTGCACTAAACTTTATCCTTTATCTGTGCACTATGGACAGCGTGATTGTATTCATGCATAGTCTTTCCTTTGACTGGATTGCATGTAAACAAAAGCTCATCACTGTACCTTGGTACCAATGACAATTATAAACTAAAACTAGAAAAAGCCCTGACCTTTCCTTATGCACACTCTTTCTTTCTTGTATTGACTATCAACTTGGAGCTATGACTTAGGTTGTTTTGTATCTTCTCAACCCAGGATGGCAAAAGTCAATCTTAAGGTCCCAGCCATCTCTGACTGCAATTAAAAACCTCACTGTAGTTCAGAGACCCAGCTCTAGATCCTTCCTGTGACTTGCTTCAATTTTAAGCAATGGAGACAACAGTTGAGCACCAAATCAGCAAGACCCAAGCATTCCTAACTCAACAAACAATGATGTCTAATGAGAATAGACAAAAAAAAAGCTGCAGTAACTCAATGGGACAGGCAGCATCTCCGGAGAGAAGGAATGGGTGATGTTTCGGGTCGAGACCCTTCTCTAAAGAGTTTCCTTTTATGAGCTCCTAAAGTTTATGATGGGGTACATCTCAGTTAGAAGTTGAGAAGCACCATGAACTACCTCGTGGTGCCTATTAGCTTATTTACCCGATTTGTGCCCCCACCAGGGGGCACTGGTCTAATGGAAGGCATGGGGCACATCATCTGGAGGCTTCAGGAAATGATTGGCTGTCCATCGGGTAAGAGAAACAACAGTGAGATCGCCCCCTGATCTAACATCAAAAACAAAATGAATTGTATTCTTGTGGAGAGACACACCTGACCCAAGTTGCTTATGACAGAAATGATAGAAAACAAACTTGATCTTTTTAATCTTGAAATTTTGACTTTAGACATTAGACTTTAGAGATACAGCATGGAAACAGGCCCTTCGGCCCACCGAGTCCGCACCAACCAGCGGATCACCCCGTACACTAACACTATCCTACACACACTAGGGACAATTTATCAATTCTGCCGAAGCCAATTAATCTACAAACCTGCACATATTTGGAGTGTGGTAGGAAACCGGAGCACCTGGAGAAACCCCACACGGTCACAGGGAGAACGTACAAACTCCGTACAAGCAAGCGCCTGTAGTCACGATCGAACCCGAGTCCCTGGCGCTGTAATGCAGCAATTCTACCGCTGTGCCACTGTGCTGTCCAATTATGAGGTATAATTTTAGAAAATATAGAAAATATGGAGGGAAGGAGCATTCTTCTAAAATTGTTAAAGATTGAGAGAGCATTTAAAAAAAGCATATGTGATCCCATGATTTAAAAATAGCGACAGAAAGTTGAAAAGCAAGGAGGTAATCTTAAACCTCAATAATCCATGGAATGTTGCGTCTAGTTTTGAGACCTCAAGGAGGGATGTGAAATCCTTAAAAGAGGGGACAGAAAAGTACAGCTGGTAGCGTTGCTGCCTCACAGCACCAGAGACCCGGGTTTGATCCTGACCGCGGGTGTTGTCTGTGTGGTGTTTGCACATTGAACCGTGACCTCGTGGATTTCCTCCGGATGCTCCAGATTCCTCCCACATCCCAAAGACGTGCTTTTTGGCCTCTGTAAATTGCCCATTGTATGAAGGGAGTGGATGTAAAAGTGGGATAGCATCGAATACTGTGAACAGGTAGTCAAAGGTTGGTGTGGAGTCGAGGGGCTGAAGGACCTGTTTCCCTGCTGTTTCTCTAAATTAAAGCTAAACAAACATTTTACTAGAATTACCCTGTGGATATGTTACTTCAGCTCTTTGGATGAAGATACAAATCTGGGGTTAATTTCCTTGCAACAGATGACTGAAAGTATTTTTTTAATGAAAATCATAACGGCCTGCATAAAGTGAATAAAGAGACGTTCAACTTGCATAAGAGTTGACAATCACAGCTAGCCGATTAAAAATATATAAAGATGGCATAAGGAAAACCTTTTTCACGCGATGAATAGTTATGATCTGGAATTCATTGCCTGAAGGGGATTTGGAATGGAATTTGCAGAGCTACTGGTAGAGAGTTGGGGAATGGATTGTTAAATGAGTTGCTTTAATAAAAAGCAGCACAGACTCAAAGGCCCAAATAGCCGTCTTTTGCGCCATAAAAGTATTATGATTTTACAATATGTGGTACAATTTTCCAATGTTAAAATGAAATCTGGAATGAGCTGCCAGAGGAAGCAAAGGAAACGGACACAATGACAACTTTTAAAAGACTTTTGGAGAGAGCGATGAATAGGTAGGGTTTAGAGGGCTGTGGGCCAAATGCAGGCAAATGGGACTAGGCCAGTGTGCCAACTTGGTCGCCATGGAGAATGTGGGCTGAGGAGCCTGTTTCCAACTTGTGAAGCTCTATGATTCGAGGAAATAAATCTTTGCTCCATAGTTGTGATAAGAATGTCCGACAGGAAATGCTACTTTGCCAATACCTTCTCTACTTTCAGGGAGTCGAGTAAAAAAATGTAAATGTAAAATATCTTCAAAGACAAAATAGAACTAAAGGAGTCAGAATTAAATGAATCAACGGTGAGATGAGGAATGTGTAGGAAGAAACTACAGATGCTGGTTTAAACCGAAGATAAACACAATATGCTGGAGTAACTCAGTAGGACAGGCAGCATCCCTGTGGGTGACGTTTTGGGTCAAGCACCTTCTTCAGCCTGAGTCAGGGGAGAGGGAAACGAGATATGGAAGGGTACAAAGAGCATGTAAGGTGTGAAAAGAAAAGATTAAAGCAGGCGATGTTCAAGGAAATGTCCAATGTTTCATTGCTGGAGGAGGGGAAAGTGACAACGGGGCATACAAACAGTAAAATTAATCAGAAGGACAGTGAAACTAGTTGGAGAACTAGGGTGGGGAGGGACAGAGAGAGAGAGAGAAGGAAAGGAAGGGTTACTCGAAGTTAGAGAAATCAATATTCATACCGCTGGGTTGTAAGCTGCCCAAGAGAAATATGAAGTGCTGTTCCTCCAATTTGCATTTGGTCTCACTCTGAGAGTAGAGGAGGCCCTGGACAGAAAGGTCAGTTTGCCAGTGGGAGGGGGAGTTAAAGTGTTTAGCAACCAGGAGATCGAATTGGCTCAAGCGGACTGAGCGATGGTATCCAGAGAAACAATGAGGAATCTCTTTTTCAAGCAATGAATAGTTCATTGTACAAATAGTACAAACAACGGATAGTACGGGAAGCAACAGTGACGAGGGACGTAAAGCAGTGGTCTGACCATTCAGAGGCCATGCTGCAGGATGCACTGAGCGAAGTCGACTGGAACATGTTCCAAGCAAGTTCCAGAGACGTAAATGAGTTTGCGGAAGCGGTTACGGACTTCATTGCCACAATAGCCGATACCATCATCCCCACGGTAAGGGTCAGTATCTTCCCTAACCAAAAACCCTGGGTGGACAGGTCTATTCGCGTGGCCTTGAATGCTCGCACCGCTGCTTACAACTCCGGCCTGGCATCCGGCAACATGGACGACTACAAGGGAGAGTCCTACCGACTGCGAAGGGCAGTGAAGGATGCAAAAAGGAGGTACCGGGACAAGATGGAGTCACAGATGGAGCAGCAGGACACCAGGCGCCTTTGGCAGGGGCTAGGGACTATAACTAGCTACAGGTCCAGCACCCCCTCAACCGGAAGTGCCGGCTCCTCCCTAGCTGATGACCTGAACTCTTTTTATGCACGGTTTGAGACGGGTAACACCACCAGCTCGCCGTCTAAAAACAGCACCGAAGGGACGCTGGCTAGCGAGGCTGGAGGGGGATCCACCGCCGGGGATGTGCACACATTCTCGGTGTCTGAGCATGAGGTGAGGTGGGCTCTGACGCGTGTGAACACGAGGAAAGCTGGAGGCCAAGATGGTATATCTGGGCGAGTACTAAAGTCTTGTGCTACTCAGCTTGCTCCAGTGCTCACCACAATATTCAACCTCTCCTTGGCAAAGTCCGTGGTCCCTGCATGCTTCAAAAGATCCATCATTGTACCGGTGCCAAAGAATGCCTCTCCAGCGTGTTTAAATGACTACCGACCGGTGGCCCTCACCTCGGTTGTCATGAAATGCTTTGAGAGGCTAGTCAAGAAGCACATCTGCGCCCTCCTTCCTCGCAACATGGACCCACTACAGTTCGCATACCGTCCGAACAGGTCCACGGATGATGCGGTCTCCCAGGTTCTACACACCGCTCTCTCTCATCTGGACAGCCAGGGGGGCTATGTGAGGATGCTGTTCATTGACTTTAGTTCAGCATTCAACACAATAGTCCCCAGCAGACTGGTTGAGCAGCTGCTGGAACTGGGGCTTAGCACCCCTCTGTGTGCCTGGGTCCTGGACTTTCTCACTGCCAGGCCCCAAGTGGTCAGGATGGGGGAACACACATCTAGCTCCCTCACCCTGAACATAGGATCTCCCCAGGGCTGCGTCCTTAGCCCCCTACTGTACTCCCTGTACACACGATGAGAAGGCCTACCGGGAGGAGGTGACTGATCTGGCACTCTGGTGTCAGGACAATAGCCTCCTCTTGAATGTCACTAAAACAAAGGAGCTGATTGTGGACTTCAGAAGGGCTAAACATCCAAGGACGTACACGCCACTGGAGATAAATGGGTCTATTGTGGATAGGGTGAGCAGTTTTAAATACTTGGGAGTTCGCATCAAAGAGGATCTGACGTGGGCAACGCACATTGCCGCACTGGTGGGTAAGGCTAAGCAGCGCCTTTACCACCTTAGACAACTGAGGAAATTCAGAGTGTCTCTGAGGATTCTTCATTGCTTCTACTCTGGGGCTGTAGAGAGCATCCTGTCCGGCAACATTACAGTCTGGTTTGGGAACAGCTCTGCCCAGGACAGGATGGCCCTGCAGAGAGTAGTGCGTTCGGCAGAACGCACCATGGGAACTACACTCGTCCCCCTGCAGGACCTATACATCAGGAGGTGCAGATCCAGAGCAAGCAAGATCATGAGGGACCCCTGCCACCCCAGTAACGGACTGTTCCAGATGCTACGATCAGGCAAACGCCTCTGCTGTCACGCTGCGAAAACGGAGAGGATGAGACGGAGCTTCTTCCCACAGGCCATCAGGACTGTCAACTTTTATAACCCCAGAGACTAAATTTTTGTCGACACTAATAGTAACTTATTAACTTATTTATATGCTGTAACTGTAATTCTTTTTTGTGCACAACCCGCAGGCATTGCCACTTTCATTTCACTGCACATCGTGTATGTGTATGTGACAAATAAATTTGACTTGACTTGACTTGACTTATGATTTGGAATCCACTGCCTTCAGGGGTAGTGGAAGCAGATTCAAACTAAGAATAACAGGTTTATGCAAAGCAACATAATTACAATGGGTAAGCAACTGCATATTTCAAATGTTGGTAAGTCAGTGGCAAAGTAACAAAGTCCAAAGTTTAAAATGTGCAATGTCAGCAAACAATGCAGGAATCCTCCAAAATTCAGAAGGAAAGAGAATTCAAGGCTATTAGCAGAAAGGAATAGAATGTCCCACAAATATTAAACCCCAGCCCACAAATATTTTCCCTACCTGGAAAAGGACCACTTTACCATTTCAGGGAACATTCTTAGGATACCACAGCCATAGAACAATGTTTATTTTCTCTTTTTTCAACATTGTACATCATTCCAATTATTGCAGAATCATAAAATGATTCATTTATTCTCTCTAAACCCCATCACCTCCTTGAATCTGTTACCAAAGCCTTCAATCCTCAACCTTCCTCCAATCTTTTCCCCATCTCCTCCTACGTATCTCCTGCCCTCTCCAGCTCCTCCAATTAACCACCCACCTTGTCCCTTCATCTCTTATCTTTCCTCCAATTCTGTCCCAATTTCCTTTTTCCCAGACATTGAATCTCTTGGACTCCTCCTGCACCATATTTTGAAATTTACTATTCAAACATAATTGCATCCTAAAAAGACCAATAATTCTATCATTAGCCATTCACTCCTATCTGGAAAACCACTACTCCCTGTCAACGCGTGGCTTTTCTCTGGGTGCTCCGGTTTCCTCTCACACTCCAAAGACGTACAGGTTTATAGGTTTATAAGTTTATAGCTTCGGTAAAATGGTAGATTGTTCCTAGTGTCTAGTGCAGGGGGTAATCACTGGTCTGCGCGGACTTCGTGGACCAAAGGGCCTGTTTCTGCTCTGTATCGCTGAAGTTTAAAGATTGTTGCCCTGGGACAATGAGATAGAAACATTGAAACATAGAAAATAGGTGCAGGAGGAGGCCATTCGGCCCTTCGAGCCAGCACCGCCATTCATTGTGATTATGGCTGATCATTCACAATCAATAACCTGTGCCTGCCTTCTCCCCATATCCCCTGATTCCACTAGCCCCCAGAACTCTATCTAACTCTCTCTTAAACCCATCCAGTGATTTGGCCTCCACTGCCCTCTGTGGCAGAGAATTCCACAAATTCACAACTCTCTGGGTGAAAAAGTTCCTTCTCACCTCAGTTTTAAATGGCCACCCTTTTATTCTAAGACAGTGGCCCCTGGTTCTGGACTCGCCCAACATTGGGAACATTTTTCCTGCATCTATATAATAATAATAATAATAATAATATTCATTTATTGTCATTGCAACGAGTACAACGAAATTAAAAAAAACAGCCAATCCTGACGGTGCGTACAAACATATATGCAATAAATGCAAAAACAAATAAATACATAAATACAATTAAATTAAGTACAAGATTTTTTAACGGTGTTGCCTAGTGCACAGGTAGTGTTCAGTTCTCGTATGGCCCTGGGGTAAAAACTGTTCTTAAGTCTGTTTGTTCGGGATTTGATTGACCTGAAACGTCGACCAGAGGGCAGATGAACAAACAGACGGTGGCCGGGGTGGGATGGATCTTTTATTATTTTGCCTGCTCTACTGAGGCAGCGCAGGCTGAACAGGTGCTCCAGGGAGGGCAGTGAGCAGCCGATGATTTTCTGGGCCGTCGTGATGACCCTCTGAAGGGCCTTCCTGTCCTTTTCTGAGCAGCTGGCATACCATGTGGTTATACAGTATGCCAGCACACTCTCGATGGAGCAGCGATAGAAGGACAACATGAGCTTCTCCTGCAGGTTGGTTTTCCTGAGGATCCTCAGGAAGTGGAGTCTCTGCTGTGCCTTCTTTACTGTGGTGATGGTGTTGGTAGACCAGGTGAGATCCTCTGCGATGTGCGTACCCAGGAACCTGAAAGCTGGTACCCTTTCCACGCAGACCCCATTGATGTAGAGTGGGTCGTAATCTCCACTGGTTTTTCTAAAGTCAATTATAAGTTCCTTTGTTTTGGAGGAGTTCAGGACCAGATTGTTCACTGAACACCATGCTGCCAGCCTTTGGATTTCATCCCTATAGGCTGTCTCATCTCCTTCTGAGATAAGTCCAACCACAGTCCTAGCTTGCCAGTCCTTTTATAATTTTTTATGTCTCTATAAGATTCCCTTTCATCCTTCTAAACTCCAGTGAATTCAAGCCTAGTCTTTTAAATCTTTCCTCATATTACAGTCCCGCCATCCCAGGGATCAATCTCGTGAACCTATGCTGCACTACCTCAATTACAAGGATGTCCTTCCTCAAATTAGGAGACTAATACACAATACTCCAGATGTGGTCTTACCAGGGCCCTATACAACTGCAGAAGATAAATAACCTTATTCTGTGTCCTTAAAATTATAAGAAAGCAAGAATTAGAGGAAAGCTAGTATTATAGTGATGGCATTTGGGAAGTGGATTGTAAAGAAGGGAAGGGATTGGTGGAGAATGGGATTGGAGGGAAGCAAAAAACAGCCTGCTGGAGGAAGTTGGCAAGTCGGGCAGCATCTGCTAAGAGAAACGACAGACAATATTTCGGGTTAGGACCCATCCTCAGACTGGTTGAATAGAAGGGAGATAAGAGGATGGGGTGTGACAAATGATAGGTGGATCCAGGTAAAGTGGTTGATGTCAGATGGGGGAGAGCAGAGTGGAGATAACAAGAGCAGGTGAAAGATAATGAAGATGAAAGGTACAAATGGTAAAATCTGATAAGAAAGGAACTGGAGAAATGATCTGATTGTGATAACATTTCAATTGGAGGGGGGGATCGTTTAGTGTGATCTACATTGTTGTAATGCTTAGACTGGAAGAGGAATTGAGTTGGAGTGATTGGATTGGAGAAACTTTAGATAGGAGGACGAATTAGATTGGTGTAATGTGATTGGATGAATGCTTGGATTGGTTGAATAAACAAGATGCTGGAAGAGCTCGACAGGTCAGGAAGTATCTGTGGAAGGGATAGTACAGAGGACCTTTCAAACTCAGGCCAGAGGGAGGTTCCAGGCAGAAAACATCATCTGTGGGTTTCCCTCCATTGGTGATGCCTGACCCGCTGAGTTCTTCCAGCAATAAAATGGAGAAACGAGGAACTGCAGAATTTTAAGCATAAAGTGCTGGAGTAACTCACTGGATCAGGCAGCATCTGTGGGGGACATGGATAGGTTACGTTAGGGGTTGGACTTAAGACTGAAAAGTGACATTTTGGGTAAATCGCCTATCCCCCCCCCAGAAGGACACAAAATGCTAGTGGATAGATGACATTTTGGGTCAAAACCCTTCTTTAGTTTTGTGCCCTTTTGTGTATTAACCAGCATTTGCAGTTCTTTGTTTCTACACGTCTGCTGGAAGTTTGCATTTTGTTCAAGGTTCCAGCATCTGTGGTGCCTTGTGTCTAGTGTGGAGGAAAAATTCGGATTAGAGGATTAGAGGAAAAGAGGAAAATTTGGATTGGAGGAGGGGAGTCTTTGGAGTTGGGGTGCGATTCGCAAAGAGATAGGATTGATGCAATTTGGTGGGATTGGCAGAAGGTGGGATTGGCGGAGGGGTCGGATTGCAGCGATGTGATTGGCGGAGGGGTTGGATTGCAGCGATGGGACTGGTGGAATGGTTGGATTGTAGCGATGGGATTGGCAGAAGGGTCGGGTTGCAGCGACGGGATTGGACATGGGGAACATGTTGGAGCTGGACGAGTTGGAGGAAGAGGTCGGATTGGCCGAGGGGGTGCGATTGACGTGACCGGGGTGGGGCGGGGCGGGGCGGGAGCGCGCACGCTTTCAGCGCGGGGACGTGGCCTGCGGAAGTGCGCACGCTAGCAACGTGGGGACGTGGCGGGCGGGGCGCGCACGCTCGCAGCGCGGGGACGTGGCTGGCGGGAGCGCGCCCGCGCGCACGCTCGCAGCGCGGGGACGTGGCCTGCGGGCGGGAAGGGGGAGGGCAGGCAGGCGGCAGCGCGCACGCTTGGCCTGCGGAGGGCGCAGGCTGCCGCCGCCGAGCTGTGGCGTTCGGTGTTTATGTGGATCGCAGGCCGAGAGAGAGAGAGAGAGAGAGAGCGACAGCCGGGACGAGACGAGACGGAGCCGGAGCCGCCACTACCCTTCCTTCACTCCGATAGCAGCTGGGAAAGCTCGGCGGATCCCGCAGCCTGCGGCTCGTCGGTGGATGGGTGGCGCAGCCATCGCGGCCGGAGCACGAGTGGCGAAGGTGAGGGGAACGGCGACGGTCCGGCCCGGCCCGGCCCGGCGGGGCGAACATGGCGGCTGTGGCTGAGGCTGAGGCTGAGCCTGAGCCGCTGGAGCCTCGCCGCTCGCCACGGGTCCTGTCGAGCCGGGGTAGACGGGAGGAGGAGGGGGGAGAGGGAGGGAGGGAGGGAGAGGCCGTCGTCGCTAAACTGGGCCTCTCCCCCCCTCTCTCTCCTCCCTCCCTCTCCTCCCTCCCTCCCTCTCTTCCCCCCCCCCCTCCCTCCCTCTCTTCCCCCCCCCCTCCCTCCCTCTCTTCCCCCCCCTCCCTCCCTCTCTTCCCCCCCCCTCCCTCCCTCCCTCTCTTCCCCCCCCTCCCTCTCTCCCCCCCTCCCTCTCTTCCCCCCCCTCCCTCCCTCTCTTCCCCCCCCTCCCTCTCTTCCCCCCCTCCCTCTCTTCCCCCCCTCCCTCTCTTCCCCCCCCCTCCCTCCCTCTCTTCCCCCCCCTCCCTCCCTCTCTCCCCCCCCCTCCCTCTCTCCCCCCCCCTCCCTCCCTCCCTCTCTTCCCCCCCCTCCCTCCCTCCCTCTCTTCCCCCCCCCTCCCTCCCTCCCTTCCCCCCCCCTCCCTCCCTCCCTTCCCCCCCCCTCCCTCCCTTCCCCCCCCCCTCCCTCCCTCCCCCCCCCTCCCTCCCTCCCTCCCTTCCCCCCCCCTCCCTCCCTCTCTTCCCCCCCCCTCCCTCCCTCTCTTCCCCCCCCCTCCCTCCCTCCCTCTCTTCCCCCCCCCTCCCTCTCTCCCCCCCTCCCTCTCTTCCCCCCCCTCCCTCCCTCTCTTCCCCCCCCTCCCTCTCTTCCCCCCCTCCCTCTCTTCCCCCCCTCCCTCTCTTCCCCCCCCCTCCCTCCCTCTCTTCCCCCCCCTCCCTCCCTCTCTCCCCCCCCCTCCCTCTCTCCCCCCCCCTCCCTCCCTCCCTCTCTTCCCCCCCCTCCCTCCCTCCCTCTCTTCCCCCCCCCTCCCTCCCTCCCTTCCCCCCCCCTCCCTCCCTCCCTTCCCCCCCCCTCCCTCCCTTCCCCCCCCCTCCCTCCCTCCCCCCCCCCTCCCTCCCTCCCTCCCTTCCCCCCCCCTCCCTCCCTCTCTTCCCCCCCCTCCCTCCCTCTCTTCCCCCCCCCTCCCTCCCTCTCTTCCCCCCCCCTCCCTCCCTCTCTTCCCCCCCCTCCCTCCCTCTCTTCCCCCCCCTCCCTCCCTCTCTTCCCCCCCCTCCCTCCCTCTCTTCCCCCCCCTCCCTCCCTCTCTTCCCCCCCCTCCCTCCCTCTCTTCCCCCCCTCCCTCCCTCTCTTCCCCCCCTCCCTCCCTCTCTTCCCCCCCTCCCTCCCTCTCTTCCCCCCCCTCCCTCCCTCTCTTCCCCCCCCCCCTCTCTTCCCCCCCCCTCCCTCCCTCCCTCTCTTCCCCCTCCCTCCCTCTCTTCCCCCCCCCCTCCCTCTCTTCCCCCCCCTCCCTCCCTCTCTCCCTCTCTTCCCCCCCTCCCTCCCTCTCTTCCCCCCCCTCCCTCCCTCTCTTCCCCCCCCTCCCTCCCTTCCCCCCCCTCCCTCCCTCTCTTCCCCCCCCTCCCTCCCTCTCTTCCCCCCCCTCCCTCCCTCTCTTCCCCCCCCTCCCTCCCTCCCTCTCTTCCCCCTCCCTCCCTCTCTTCCCCCCCCTCCCTCCCTCTCTTCCCCCCCCTCCCTCCCTCTCTTCCCCCCCTCCCTCCCTCTCTTCCCCCCCTCCCTCCCTCTCTTCCCCCCCCTCCCTCCCTCTCTTCCCCCCCCCCTCCCTCTCTTCCCCCCCCCTCCCTCTCTTCCCCCCCCCCTCCCTCCCTCCCTCTCTTCCCCCCCTCCCTCTCTCCCCCCCCTCCCTCTCTCCCCCCCCCTCCCTCTCTCCCCCCCCCTCCCTCTCTCCCCCCCCCCTCCCTCTCTCCCTCTCTTCCTCCCCCCATCCTCCCTCCCTCTCTTCCTCCCCCCATCCTCCCTCCCTCTCTTCCCCCCCCTCCCTCTCTTCTCCCCCCCCTCCCTCTCTTCTCCCCCCCCCTCCCTCTCTTCCCCCCCCCTCCCTCTCTTCCCCCCCCCTCCCTCTCTTCCCCCCCCCTCCCTCTCTTCCCCCCCTCCCTCTCTTCCCCCCCCCTCCCTCTCTTCCCCCCCCCTCCCTCTCTTTCCCCCCCCCTCCCTCTCTCCCCCCCCCCCTCCCTCTCTCCCCCCCCCCCTCCCTCTCTTCCCCCCCCCTCCCTCTCTTCCCCCCCCCTCCCTCTCTTCCCCCCCCCTCCCTCTCTTCCCCCCCCCCCCCTCTCTTCTTCCCCTCCCTCTCTCCCCCCCCCTCTTTTCCCCCCCCACTCTCGCTCTTCCCCCCCTCGCTCTTTCCCCCCTCTCCCTCCTCCCCCCCCCCACTCTCCCTCCTCCCCCCCACTCTCTCTCTCCTTTTGTTTTATTTATTTCACTTTAGTAGCTGTGCGGTGGATTATTTTTTCTCTCTCTCCCTCTTGCATCATTTCAACTCCTCCAGACCCCTCTCTCTCTCCCGCCTCCCCCTCTCCCTGTCTGCCGGCGAAGAGCCGAAGTTGACGGGCAACAACGAGTGGTGGGGAGAGAGAGAGAGAGGGAGGGAGGTTGTCGCCGTCCGCAGTCCTTTTCGCGGGGGGGGGATGGGGGGTAGTCACGGTGAGCCGGGGCTGGGTGCAGAGAGGGGACATCGGACAAGTGGTCACTGAACCTCGATGACAGAGTTTAAGGGCTGAGATCAATAGCTCCAACCCGGGATTTGTTTAAGTGAGAGTTTTGGGGGAGGTGGACACCGAGATTGCGTTTACAATCTTCTCCACACGAGTTTCTACTACTTTTCTTTTACCAAGAGGGTGTCAATAATTTCGGTTTGCAATCTGGAGCACAAAAAATAAAAGTTTAAAAGGTATAATCTGATAAAGCCGAGTTGTGTGAACATCGGCCCCTTTTCCTGGCGAGTGGGGGTAAATTGTTCTTTTATGTGCGTTTGGGGGGGGGGGGGGATACTTTTAACATGTGCTGCATTTACAACTGCATTTAATGCTGCCAGGCATGTATTCAAGGATTAAAATACAACCTGCTGTGTGTCGTGGTCCCATAAATTAAATGGAATATGTCATGCCTGTAGCTCTGAAGCCTTGGCTACTGTTTAACTTGTTGCTAACAGCTATTTCAAAGTGCTTATTTTGGTTTCCTTGTTCCCTGGCTTTTTAGTTTGCTCAGGTCATATCTATCCTTGCATCTATCATTGCCCTTCTCTTTCTAATCTCCACATTGCCCTTTGGCAATAGCTTCTGAAAACATGTGTGCATACAAGACGCCCAACTCTTGACCCCTTCCTGGCTGTGTGTAATCAGACTGAGTCAGCACTGTCTTGACACCTTTCTTCCTCATCTCTACCCAGCTCTGCGATGTCAAGTTGCTGGTCAATCCTGGGTAAAATTGCAGTTTTCTTAAAATTGGATAGTTCAGCTGCCACAAACTTCCTTTACTCTTGATTCCATCTACTTTGACCACTTTCTTGTTGAACCAGACTCTGTGGAACTACGGATCTTGAGTTATGCTTTCCAATCTAGTGAGTTTCTATTGTGCTATTTTTTGTCCCAGTCTAGGCTCTTGTCTGTTTTTGTTGTTTCACAGAAGTGACTATTTCAGGTGAGATCTCACTTTAGCCATCTGAAAATTGGCTCCTGCTCTAATGTGTTTTTAATCCACACCATTCTACTATTCTGTGTTGCTTCCCAGTCCACGAGTTTCTCATCTTTTTAGTCGGCTCCTTTAATAACTAGTCTTGCCATTATTTATTAAAGTTTTACAGTCCTTCAAAAAACCTAATTCTGCAATTCTATCATGTTGTATTTCTCCTGCCCCTTTTACCCTACTATTGACTAACATTCAGGTCTCTTGGGTCTCAATTCAGAAAAGTCCTTGTTAACCCTTTCAATCCTTGAGGTTTGTGGCTCAATTGATCCTCTAGCCAATTTCTAGACAGTTAACGTGTCTCCTTTATTTGGTTTAGCATTAGTATTCATGCAATTACACTGTTGTTTAAATACAGGTGGTTGTTGGTGTTTAGCTTTTGAATTGGCGGACAGCTTGTTCTGGGTACAATGTAATCCAGTCCCTCAGGTGGTTGCCATTTTCCAGTAGAATTTCCACTCTTGGATATTAACAATTTATCAAAACTGTTTTACTCATTGAATCACTCATCCTGGATTGTAAACTGCCATCTGGCAATATTTTTCACAAGAAATTGTCAAGCATCAACATTGACATGTTTGGATGATCTTTTGCTGTGGGCCAGCTCTGCCGAGAGCCTTAGTACAATAGTTCCCAACCTGGGGTGTGTGACCTCATCAGGTTAGATGGAGAACAGTAAAAATCGCAGTGTGTCTGAGCCTGAATGATGTTGATTCTTGGTATTTCATTTAAAAAAACACAAGCACAAAATTTATGGATGGGGGTAGGATTGCGGAGTCTATTTCTGTAAACAGTGAACTGAGTTTGATTCAAATGGTTGGGCACCTTTGGTCTAGTGCAATAGGCGGTGTGCAAATCCCTCATATTTGTCCAACCACTTGTATAACACATCATCTGAGCTTGGAATATTTAAGGATAATATTTAGAATTATTAGGTGCAGGCGAGCCTATTTGGAATATCACATCCATGCCTGATCTTACCATCTATTTATTCAAGGGTTATCGATTCAATCCCCAATATTTTGCTACAACTTCAAAGCATTATCTGCTTCAAGATGTAATCAATTACCTGATTGTTACCATTGTACTTTATTTTGCCATCAATGTTGAGAACTGCTTGTTTGAGGCCCAGCTAGTTTGTATTTATCACCCTGGTACCAACAATAATTATTGAATAAGCACAGCAATTAATCTATCAATTGGTCCGTAACAGGCCCAGGCATGATAAAGTAAACCCTAGAAGAGAATATATGGGAATCATTTCAAAATTGCCTATTCCCCCAAATGTGCTATATTTGTGCTAATATCTCAAACAATTTTGTTTAATTTGTGGTGTTTTACCTTTCTCCATGCCCTATATTTTGTAGTAATATCTAAATGATTCTACTATAATAGAAATATGTCGTAGAATGGTCTTGCTATTTGCCCAACAATTGCCTTACTTGAGAATTGTGCTTACCAAGAGCACAAAACACACATTTTAAGCAAAAGAGCAATCAAATGCCAGATTTCTTTAAGCAAAGCAGTGTCTTTCATTTCACAGGAAATGTATATATTGAAGTAAAATGCAATGAAACAGGATAAAAATGTATGTTTTATTACCGTAATGCATCAGCATTCAAAACTTGTGGCGATATGGTACCCATGATATGTATTCACCATTGCATTAATTCTATTTTTAATTTGGAAGCCTTGGCTTGGTCTTCACGTTTGGCATTGTCTGAAATTTTTGTCAAAATATGTAGCGAGTTTTGTTAATGCAAATTGTAAATATTCCATGCATGTCAGTAAGAAACAATTGTAGTCGGTGTGGGTTATGCTGTTTAATCTACTAGTGGTGTATGCTTAGGGTAAAATTCCTGCTCATCTGGAAGTAACAGGCTTCTGCTGTAACCCATTTAAGTGCATTTGTAATACTTTTTCATGCAAGCTTCTGTATGCTTAAACTCTAAGGCAGATATTTGCTCAAGTTTTAAGATAATGGCCATGGTTGGGAGATGGTCGAGTAGGAATTTTACACAGCAGGGACATTGAGTTTATTTTTTAAATGTAACCAGTTGTAAGTAAATACGGTTGTTAGTTATGAAGAACTATGTAGTTTATTATGTCCAAATTTCCACCCATAAATCAAGTTGCATTAGGCACTGCTGTTTAAACATACTTTTTGTTTGTCTTGTTTACTGCTAAGCATAAACGTTTCAAAACAGTTATTACAAGCACATTTGGATTATGGAGAAAATAGACAAAAGAAATTAAAGAATTGTATAGGTGAACTGGGAACTGAAGTCTTTCAAAATAAGATGATTCTTTTAAAGGCTACCTAAACTGATCTACCTTGACCCTTCCAATTAAAACCTCATCCCACCCTCCCCCTTGCTGTCACCTTCCTGTCCTGTGATTCAAACTCAATTGGTCATGATCATAGGATTTGTGTGATGTAATTAAACATCGAAAGTAAAAGATCCAAATGCAAATCCTAGAAATTACTTTCAGTACGAATTGAAATGGATGGGAATAATACTTTGTTACTTTTTTATTTTTCTTATCTTGTTTGAGTTTACAGTTTTTATGAACCATCCAACAGATGCTTCACGAGGCACTGCTTTGTTGCCTTTCCATCTTTGTGCTAGCTGGACTCCACAGTGTTCACTTGTATGTGTTTTAGGGTGATTTGAACTGAAATCTTGGGGACTGAACTACGAGTGGGAGTGTGGGGCGAGAAGTATTAGATACCTGAGTGGATTAAGAGCATTGAGGAATCTGACAACTGAGGGAGTTTAGTTTATAAAGACTTGTTTAATGTAATAAGAATAAATTAATTGGAATGAAAATGGGCTCCGGTGCAACTTGCCCATGCTGACCAAGATGCCTCATGAAGCAAGTACCATTTGCCTCCATTTGTCCGTATCCCTCTAAACGTTTCCAATTCATGTACCTGTCCACGTTCTTATAAATGGTGTTATTTGACCTGTCTCAACTTTGTCCCTAGGCAGCTCATTCCATGCACCCACCACCCACTGAGAGAAAAAGCTGCCCACGGGTTCCTATTAAATCTTACCCCGCTCAACTTTTACCTATATCCTGATTCTTGACCCCGTACCCTGGGTGAAAGACTTTGTGCATTCACTTGATCAATTCTCCTCTTGATTTTATACACATTATATTAGCTTATTATTTGTGTATAATGTTCATCAGCTAGCCAACTTAATTATCCTTGCTTTAATTTTTATTTCAATTATCCTTCATGTCAGCGATTTATAATTTTGAAGTGGGCCTTTCCTATCTGTTTATAATTACAGATCACTCCTGTGTAAACTACATGTGTTGATCTACCATTTTATTTTGCTTTTCTATAAAAAGCATTGCTGCCTTGATTGTGGTTTAACAACCTTTGGAGTAGCAAACTATTGGGCTTCCCGGATTTAGGGTACCTGATGCAGACTTCAAGACACTACCTTTGCCCTGAGCTGTCTGGCCTTTTCAGTATTAATTCAGTGACCTTCAGGGAGGTGCTACGCCTAATCTGCTTGGCCCCGATCAAATTGCTAGATTTGTGTTAAGGTTCTTTTCTGGAGCGCATAACCTGCTACCCCATTCTGTTTACTTGAACCCAGTACTTTGTGAGCTTGCAGTCAGTAACCTCTGTGTTCTGGTTGCTGGATATCATTTGGAACTTTCAACTAAACTTTATTTTCCTATCCACATTTTCTGCACCTCGCCCACCATCAACCACCATCCTCTCGGACCCATCCAACTATTGACATTTTTCTATATCAGTGTAGAATGGAGAATTGCACTGTTATGGTTGAGGTGATATTCTGATTTTTTTCAACTATCCTCTTGCTGAAAGGTGCTTTACATTTTTTGAATTTGCTTACCAAGTCTTTGTCATCATTTACTGTTTTGCACTTTCACGGGTCATCTGTTTTGTTTTCTCTGTCCTTGCACTCATTTAAGCCTGACAGATCTAAGGCAAAAACATGCCCTTCCATGTCTGATTTCCAGAGGGAGTCTGATAAGCTGCAGCTTTTGCTACTGTGTATAGGAAACTCTTGAAATGTCAGCTGGGAAAAAAGGTTCCCTATTTATGCAAAAATCATTGTTAGCATGTGAAGGTGGGGGAAAGCATATGATATAATGATTCTAATGGGGATAGCTAAGATGAACTTGTGAGAGGCCATGGAACTAAAGTAAGATTTATTTTATTCAGCAATGAAACTAGGATCACAAGCACATAATTAATGGGAGGCCCTTAAATAGGTACTGATTTACAACACAGCAGGGAGTGGAAAAAACACTGGCTCCTAAGGACAACAGTGGTTTACACTAGAGGCTCTATGTTCACTCTGGAATAAAGTTTCCACTGTAAACAGTTGGCAAAGTGCTAAAGTTGTGAAGGTATTCAAAACAAAGTAAAGTAAGATAAAATTGAGCATCAGCCCTAATGTTTCAATAAAAATAATTTGAGGATCTTAATCCAATGTTTACTGTTAATTTTATTTGAAATTAAAAGTTTTCAAGCCATTTAACTTTTCCTGAGAAGACGAATGGGAGGGGACTGGGGAGAGTTGTAAAAAGGTTAAAAAGACTCGGAATGCTGGCCTTTATCATTCGGGGCATTGAAGACCGAAGTTAGGATGTTACATTGCAGTTGTAGTAGACTGAGATTGCATTTAACAGTATTATGATCGGTGTTAGGCACCCTGCTATTGGAAAGATGCTGGAAAGAGTGCAGAAAAGATTTGAGGATGTTGCTCGGACTCAAGAGACTGAGGTATAGGGAGAGGTTGGGCTGGCTAGGATTTTATCTCGTGGAACAGAAGAGATTGAGGGGTGACCTTAGAGGTATGTAAAGTCACGAAGGGCATAGATGGTGTGAATCCCAGGGTTGGGGAATTGAGAACTAGTGGGCATAGGGTTAGGGGAAAGATTTAATAGTAACCCGAGTGCAAAGGTTGCCGATTCTTCGCTTAGACTAAGCATAGACTAGTTGACTGTTTCGCTGAGCACTTGTGCTCGGTCTGCCCAGGCCTACTGGATCTCCTGGTTGCTAACAATTTTAACTCTTCCCTTTCCCGTACTGACCTTACTGTCCTGAGTTGCCTCCATTGCCAGAGTGAGGCAACATGCAAACTGGAGGAACAGCATCTCGTTTGTCACTTGGGTAACTTAACCCAACGGTATGATCATTGAATTCTACAATTTTAGGTAACTTCAAGTCGTTCTGTCCCCCTCTCTTTCCCGTGCCCCACTTCAACTTGCACCTATTTCTCTCCTTTTCTTCCCTTCACAATTTGCAACTCTTTGATCCTTTTGTCTCGCACCTATCTTTTCATCTTTGTCCTTTGTTCAACCATCTAACTACCAATCCCCCTCCCACCCTTGCCTGTATCCATCTATTATTTGACAGGTGTTTTTTTGCCCTGCTTTAGCAGTTTTCATCCCCTCCCCACAATCAGTCTGAAGAAGGGTACTGACCCAAAACATCACCCATGTTCTCCAGAGATACTGAGTTATTCCAGCACTTTAAGAAATAAAGATTAAGATAAAAATGTTGCCAATACAATCTAAGTTCCCCTTCAGCAAAGCTAAAGTACCCAGTTAAAATCAATCATACCTTTGTCGCTTTGGAGAAATTTTGAAAGCAAAGTGGTACCTGATTAGAAAATTACAAATATAACACAAACCTTTTTTTAAAAAGGGGTTCTATGGTTGGCCCATGAAACTATATGCTAGTGAGTTGAATGTCTTCTTTGAGGCACTGCAATATGTTATGGAGAGAGATTTACTCAGTAAATATTTTGAGGCAATAATGCTTTCCCGACGCAACCTCCATTTTTCAAATCTGGCCTCTTGTAGCCTGTTAGCTCTTCGAGTCCCAATCCAAAACATTATCTGCCTGTCCATTTTCCTCCACAGATGCTGCCCGACCTGAGCTCCTCCAGCACTGCTGTCTTTGACAAGATTACAGCATCTGCATCCTCTCTTTTTCAAAGAAACCCCCCAAAGTTTAGAAATGTCTATTTCACTTTAAAAGTAATTTGACATTGATCCTTGTCCGATGGGACCACATTGTATTTTTTATTTTGTTCGATGTACACATACCACAATTTATTATTTGCAAGCTTGTCTATGCTGGGTGTAGCTATGTTTACAAAAGACATGCATTTAGTACCAACTTTAACATGGTGAAACATTCTTCAGTGCAGTTAAGTTAATTGGATGTGCCTCATGAAGAAATGAATACTTGCTGTCAAGCTGAAGATAGACACAAAATGCTGGAGTAACTCAGTGGGTAAGGCAAGTCTTTAGACTTGGTAATGCAGGTGTACCCCTATGTGGCCTCTTCTATTTCTCTTAAATTTGGTTTGATAGACTATTTTTCTGGCCTCCATGACTGACATTCAAAGGCTTTCATTTTCCCCTATTGGTAGGGACTTACATTTCTGTTATTCGTTTTGTGGTCTCTACATGTTTTATAGCATTTTCTTAGTCAATAAAATACTTTCAAAATGTAGACATGAGGATGCAGATGCTGGAATCTTGAACAAAAAATAGTCAGTTGGAGGTACTCAGAGGATCGGGCAGCAAGTCCTTCAATCCAAAGAAGGGTCCCAACCAGAAACATCTGTCTCTTTACCTCCACAGATGTTCTCTGGCCCGCTGAGTTCCTCTAGCTGACTGTTTTTTAAAAAACTTTGGTTGTTGTGACATTGTTTATACTAACAGCAATGGGATAATGACCAGATTAACACTTTAGATATCAGTTGATAAATAGTGATTGGGGCAATGCACAGATCCGCCGTATTCTTTGAAATACAATATTTGGATTTCATGTCTGCCTGGAAGGAACATGTGGTTAGTTTTTTTTTTAACAACTCATCCAAATGATGACATAATTCATAGTACTCAGGAATAATTAGTGAGTTTTAACTTGGCTTCATCATCCTAGTGTTACTATCTTGCACATATATCACATCATTTGTGTGTCTGGTCATTGTTGAACTTGAATTACAACCTGAAGTGAAAATAGAAATGCTGGGAATATTTGGATTGGGCAGCATCTGTGGAGTCAAAAGCACATATTCTGTTTTTATTTCCATTTACCAGCATCTGCAATATTTTACTTTTGAACTAGAACCTCCTGGACACAAGTGATAGTGCAGAGTCACGGTGGGTCTTGTCCAATATGTGATTATTGGCAGCAGAACTGGAGTGGATACCTTTATTCTGTTTAAATTGAATGTGCAGAGTAAGGAATTTCCTCTATTGGCAAAGACTGAGGATAAATCCGAATCTGAAATTGTGCCCATACAGCTGAAGTAGTGCTGGAATTTTCCTGCCAATCTCACTGAAGTCCAAAAGAACAGATATAAATTGTTCTGTAGAGTTGGGATCCGAGGATGGTGTTGAATTGCACCACGTATGAAGATTGCAATTTCAACTTTCCCATGCATATTAGGCATGCATGCTTAAGAACCTTATTAACCTGTGATCAAGAAAGTTTTGGGATGTTAATGTGCTTTGTGCTCTTGCCACAAAGTCATACTTGAAGAAATAGTGCTGATCTCACCAAGCAGAGCTTTTTGTTTAAAGCAATAAAACATCAGAAAAATGACTGCTTCCTGCTGTGCCTGGAAATCTGGTTGTAATTTTAAGAGCTCTGATCAACTGGAATTGCAATTAATTCTGTCAGAAGGTGGCTTTATTGATTGAATATTTTGTAGTTGCTCGCATAATCCTTTTTATAACCAAAATATTAAAATAATTGGCTTGTGCCAGATTTTCTTTGCCTCTGGGTGCAAACATGAAGGAAGTTTTGGGGCCTTGTACTCATTGTAGTGTTAGGATTAAGTTTGATTAAAAATGCAAGTATCTGTTTTCACTTATCTGACATGTATAAAATACAAATGATTAAAGGGCATTGTATATCATGCTGTTAAAGTGTGAGATTTTTCATAAATTCTATCCTCCCTCTTAATAATATAGCCATTTTCATGCTATTTGGCAAATGCTTCAAAGATTTTATACTAGTTTGAATTAAAATAAATAATAATAATATGGCCAGAGCATGACATTTTTTAGTCAAAGCAAAAAATGCTAGAAATATTTGACGAAGGTCAACAAGGAATCATTGTTTTAAGTTGATGATCTTTTTATCATAATTGAGTTGGAAATCAAATGCCATTTGAGCTGTAGTGAAGGAAAAAGGATGGATAGAACATCCCCTTGCTCTCTACCTCACAAAGTCAGCAACCACCCAGCATCCCCACCATCAAGGATCCCCACCATCCCAACCATGTCCTCTTCTCAGTACCAGCATCAGGCTGGAGGTGCAGAAGCCTGATGTACTACACAACTACTTTCAGCAACAACTACTTTCCTTAACTCTCAGGTTCTTGAACCAACCCACACTCATTTTAATTCTACCTTGACAAATGGCACAGCACAGTCCATGTCTTGCACTACTGCGGGTCTGTTTTTTAAAAATGTTTTTGCACTAATGTCTTTTATTCG
This sequence comes from Rhinoraja longicauda, assembly GCF_053455715.1. Classification (NCBI taxonomy): domain Eukaryota; kingdom Metazoa; phylum Chordata; class Chondrichthyes; order Rajiformes; family Arhynchobatidae; genus Rhinoraja; species Rhinoraja longicauda. The sequence continues at coordinate 99,606,211 of NC_135954.1, forward strand.
GACCTTTTCTTTAGAAATTCAGTGTAATTTATCTTTTTGTCTAAGTCAGCGCCTATGCTTCTGCACTGTACCTGACCATACTTGTGCTTATGACAATAGACGACTACCAACCATGTCTGCAACTTAAGTTAGAAATTGAATGTTTTCTCAGTTCTGATGAATCAGTTGATTGGAATATTAACTGATTCCACAGTTGCAGCCTGGCCTGCTGAGCCTTTGGGCATCATGCTCTTATTTCAAGTTTCTGTCATCTGCAGTTTCTTGCTTTTCATTAATTTTAGATACCAACCTCCATGTGTTTTTCTAAGATATTGGTTAGTTTAATTTTGAGTGTTGTTGGATAGCTTTTTGCCTGCCTGGGGGGCAAATAATGCAGTTTGTTTTGTTGAAAACTTAACCAGTTAATAAATGTAGTTTAAATTAATTAGACGGAAGTGAAAACCATGGGGATGCAGCAAAAGGCACCTGTGAAGTTTATTGATCAGAAGAGCTATTGAGTAAACTCATGTTTTAAATTAATATTTTGTGATAATTAAGTTAAAGTTTGAACATGGTGTAAGAGTTTGGGCTTTAATACTTTAATACTTCTGGATTGTGGAAGAAGGGAAGACATTATCTTTCAGTATCTATCTCTTTCAAACAAAACATTGCTTCCTCTTGCAAAGTGCATGCCATTAAAATCTAACAAGTGCTCTTGGGTGATAAATAATATCCTTTATGTAAAATGTATGCTAGCATCCACAGCTGGTTATTCCAACTGACAAGAAAAATATATAGAATCTGGAAAAACAATTTTATCCAGAGTTCACAATGTCAGTAAACCAGCAGGAGGCCATTACAGGACAAGAGCTATAGTTGCAAATGACCTTGTGATTGACAGCTTTATTGCTTTTATTTTCCACTGTCTGTAAAAGTTGTAAGGTCATTGAGTAGTGGAAATTAACCAAGTCAAGGATGTGAACAAATCTATAGTTAATAATTAAACCTAATGATAAGATCACTATATTGGCAGCATGGTGATTTGCCAGTGAAGTAACACAAGACACCACTTGGTTTTAAATCTATTTTAAGTCAATAATTTCAACAAAATTGTGACCTTGTGTGCTTTCTTGCTATTTTTTGGTATTTAGTTAATACCTGTGGAATATCTGTTTCAACATGGAAACTCAATGAGAATTTTCACATTTGAGACGTGAGTAACTAATCAGTAGATGGAGACTAAAGAATAATTTTAAAACGTGCATAAAATGCTAATGGTGCCGATGCCACAGAAGAAATCGGAAATGGCAAAGAGTGTGTAAAGCACAGTGGGCTGAAGACAGCTGTAAAGCTGCTTGTGGCAGTAAGTCCTGTGAGGTGCAGCTCTTTAAGTAATGAGTCACTGCTGTAACTCGCTGTGGCTGACAAGGTGACCATTGTGCCCAAATGTTACCAGGTTTACATCATTTTGGTTTTGACTCTGCTATTGAAACTGCCTCAAGTGAATTTTAACTCCCTATGACCTTAATAGCAGGTCATACAACTGGACACTGGGTGAGATTGCAAAACTTAGTCAACCTTTGATCAAAATAAGCTAAACCAAACTGAATTTGAGGCTAAAACACCAAGAAGCGATTGCAGATTAGTACTGTATTTTGGCGCACATCATCTGGTAGTTGTTGCGTTGCTTTTGGTGAGAACATGTGATTCCCAATTTGGCTGCATCCCATGTAATAACAGTGTCCATGCTTTAACTTTAAATCAATTGGTTGTAAATTGATTTGGCACTTGAGGTAACCAAATGCTATTTATAGATCCTGTTCTTGCTTCTTTACAGATATTACCAATTTAAGGTACTACCATTGTTGGTAGAAGTATTAAGCCCTCGTGGTTTCTGTGGTAATTTATTTGGAAAAGACTTATTAAATAATTTTCAATTAAGGGGATTTTCCATTGTGACCTGACATTTCACAGCAATTAAAAGAGCATTGTTGGTTTTATATGTATATCCTAATTCGTTGCATTCACAAGTCCACGCTGAGTACAGTGGGTTTCCTTGTGCCTGGGAATGATGTGAAACTCTTGGTAATTACTGGGAGCCTGATTGAAATGGAAAAAAAAAGATGGGAGATGTCTGTTTTCTTGCAAAATCCTTTTCCATACTGCAACTTTAAGGATCTTGAGTTTGCATAATTTCTGGGACTGAAGGTACTGTATGAAAAATGGGTGAGTGATTGTAAGTGGTTTGCTGAGAATATCATTCTCCGGACTCTCCAGATCCAAATTGTCATCTCTGCTGTGAATATCTGAGCTTTTATGCACTCTTACGTTGTTTGGTTTTATTTTGGGCAATTGTCCATATTCAAATTTGCAGTTTATATTTGAAATGCATTACTATGATTCTAAAGCAATTTGAAGTAACCTGAAAGATCTATCAATGCAGTAAATGTTTTTTTTGTAACTAGTAGATTATTCAAGAATTCCTAGTTACCCTCTGCCCTTTTAACTCTGGTTGATCTAAAACAATGCAATCCATGTCTTAAGCTGGTGGCCTGATCACAATATTATTGTATTTGTTGCTTACTGTTCGGGCTGAGTTAACTCGTGCTTCACTAGGACCTCTTCTATATCCCGCAGCTCCGCTCTTGCTCCCCCTCCCCCCATTCATAACAAGGACAGAATTCCCCTTGTTCTCACCTTCCACCCCATCAGCCAGCGTATCCAAAAAATCATTCTCCAACATTTCCGTCACCTGCAACGGGACCCCACTACTGGCCACATCTTTCCATCCCCTCCCCTTTCTGCGTTCAGCAGAGACTGTTCCCTCCGTAACTCCCTGGTCCACTCGTCCCTTCCTACCCAAACCACCCCATCCCCAGGCACTTTTCCCCTGCAACCGCAGGAGATGCACACCTGTCCCTTTACCTCCCCCCTCAGCTCCATCCAAGGACCCAAACAGTCTTTCCAGGTGAGACAGACGTTCACCTGCACCTCCTCCAACCTCATCTATTGTATCCGCTGCTCTAGATGTCAACTTCTTTACATCGGCAAAACCAAACGCAGACTCGGCGATCGTTTCGCTCAACACCTTCGCTCAGTCCGCCTTAACCAACCTGATCTCCCGGTGGCTGAGCACTTCAACTCCCACTCCCAGTCTGACCTTTCTGTCATGGGCCTCCAGTGCCATAGTGAGGCCCACTGGAAATTGGAGGAACAGCACCTTATATTTCGCTTGGGCAGCTTGCAGCCCAGCAGTATGAACATTGACTTCTCCAGCTTTAGATAGTTCCTCTGTTCCTCTGTTCCCCTCCCCCTTCCTAGTTCTCCCTCTATCTTCCTGTCCCCACCTATATCCTTCCTTCGTCCCGTCTCTTGACATCAGTCTGAAGAAGGGTCTTGGCCCAAAACGTCACCCATTCCTTCTCTCCTGAGATGCTGCCTGACCTGCTGAGTTACACCTGCATTTTGTGAATAAATACCTCAATTTTAAATGTATCTTCCTATGTTCCAGATTATTCCATGGGTTTGCTCCTCCAAGTCTATTTTCATTTGTGCATTGTTTTAATTCTTGCCCCTCCAGCATCCCAGAGTTTAATCATTGTCTCATGACCAACCATAAAGGAATCAGCTGTCAAGATCCTGGAATTTACCCCCCCCCCCCACCACCACGTCTAGCTTTGGAAAAGGTCCAAAAGAAATTGATTAGGCTAATCCATGAAACGAGACAGTTATTTTAAGAGTGGCTAAATAAATTACTTTTGCACTTGTTGCCATTTAGAAGGATGTCAAGCGTGATCTTATTGAAAAGTATAAGATATTAAGGTGGGAAGATATCTAGATTTTTCCACTTGTGGGAGAATCTTGGGTGAGGATCATAGTTATAAGATCAAAACTGAGGTGCATTGGAATTTCTTGCAGATGTCTGGAATTCTCCAATCCGCATGATTGAGGATGCTAGATTATTGAAGATACTGAGAGGATATAGCTTTTTTTAAACACCGTGGTATTAAGGATATGGTATGCTGGCAGAGGAGTGTGGGCCTGAGGCAGATCATAGTGAACTGGGGGGCAAGCTTAAGAAGTAGAAACCCATAAGCCTACCCGTTGACAGTACTGTTTTTCTTTGGTTCTGGTGCCCAACCTGAAATGTTAACACTGCCTTTCTTTTGAGCGTCTGCTGTTGGTTAATTTTCTTGTCTTTGTGTGACTCTATTTCACATTTTATGCTGTTTTATGCTGTTAAAATGTGTTTATAATATAAATTTGAGGCATGAAGCAAATTATAGTTTTATGGACCTCTATTCCTTTATTATGCATCCAACCAAGTGGTGCCCCAAAATATTGAATAACCAATTTTACACGTACCTTGCTGATTAAAAAAAAAATTGTATGGTGGACAGAGGTTGCAAGAAGAAAATTGCCACATGAAAGCGCAGAGTTGCGGTTGTAGTCCAGTCACCACTAGAAAACCCCCACCTACACTTCATGCTCTCTCAGGAAAGCATCCAACGTAATCAAATAACTTTCCTACCCAGTCATTTCGTCTTCCCATTCCCTTCAGATGCAAAAGCTTAAGCGTCCATCACCAAATGCATAAACAGCATTTACCTTCTGATCAGATCTTCCATAAGCTAGGATCCGGTCCCGATTTGACCCTCTTATCCGTTTCTGGACATTGACCTTTGTCTCTGGAACTGTTGTACTATAATGCTGAGAACTATATTCTGTCCGCTCTTTCCCTTTGCTGCCTGCTGTACTTGAGTTTGGCTTGATTGTATCCATGTATTGTATTTGATTTGATTGGATAATATGCAAAATAAAGCTTTACGCTGTGTCTCTGTGCATGTGATAATAATACACCCAAACCTAAGGAGAAAACGAAAGAGAAAGTGAAAAGAAAGGTTTGGTGAAGGGGGTGTGAAGACAGTATAATTAAATGGAGTGTGAATGGGTCAATATTTGACATGGACTAGTTGTACCTGTGAAGGGAATTCCTGTGTCCAACTGGCAAAGATCAATCCTGTCAACACAGTAAAAATACTGACGCTTTCTAGTTGCACAAACTCTAGGTGAAGCTAGCAATGAGGCAGATATTTATCTGGCTGTTTCATTGCCCTTTTTATTTGAGAATAGAGCAGTTGCCAATTTTAGCCTTTTATTCATTCTAAATGTAAGGATATTTAATGTATTTTTGTTTAGTTGACCCTGAAATACTGCATCGAGTAGTGGCATTGTGCTAGCAGAAAAATATTTCCTTTTGAGACTACTGTCTCGTCGCCTTTCAATACTGCAGATAACAGCACAGAACTGAACCTGCAGCAAAAATTGTAGTGTGCTTTCAATTTTTCACCTTTTGAGATAAAACGCTTTATTTTGTGGATTTCGGTTACATTCAGCATTGAAACGAGTCTTGCTCCTACCCTAGTATGAATATTCTGCAGTGTTCACTGTGTCTTTCTCACTTAACCTGTTCCTTTGCTTTTCATGCTTAATTTTGTTGCAGCATTAATTAATATGTGCTGCTGACAGTCTTTGTTAACAAATTCCATATTCTTAAAAGCTCCTCAGTTACAAAATATTTATGTAACATAGTTTGTGTTCATAATCAAGGCACCGATTCGGAGAGACTTTAGGCCTTTTGGAAGCATCGCAGAGGCAAACTGCAGATGTTGTAAAGTTGAGCAAAAAAACAAAGGCAGGAGGGAAGATGATATTTTGTGTCACAACTGTTAGATGGCAATTGTGAAGAGAATGGGAAGATGATATTTTGTGTCACAACTGTTAGAAATATTTTCCCAACAAACGACAGTCACAGCAATTTAGATTGAGAGAGGATTGCACAGAGTACAGGAGTCTGAACGAGTCTCTCTATCGCAGCAGTGCCCCCCTCATTCCTTTATACCATGGAGTAAACAAGGATGTATTGAACACAACTTAATCCCATCATGCAGGTATGTAACACAACTTAATCATCATGCAGGTATGCAAAGTACAACTTAATCAATCTGATCATGCAGGTATGCAAAGTACAAAACTACAGTTAGCACCTAATAGAAGTGAGCAAAGTCTACGAACAAGCATCTGCTTGTCCATACATTATTCTTAAAGGTACAGTCCCCGATAACTATAGGAATGAATTTTTTAATATATCATTTTCCTCCTGTTTATACAATTATCCAACAATTTATTAACAATTTCTAAAAATTCCCCCGTCCCGAACGCCTCCCCGGTTCCATCACAACATTGCACTTTCTTTTGACTTTATGCAATCTGTTCCTCCGCGGGGGTCCGTTCAGGCCATGAAGGTATCCCTTAGGTCAATGTCCACTTCTTCCTCAATCCCTTTCTGGGAAACCAACTCGTACATCATCTGCATTTCTTTGTAAGGGCTGTTTCTATTAGTCTTTGAGACAACCCTCGAATACAGGGAATACAGCATCCTAATCTGGCTAACATTCCTGTAATCACTATGAAGGATGTTAGTGCAGAAATGACAATATTTTTCCATTTCCCGAACCAGTTCTCAAGGAGCCTTGTCCATGAAGTGTCTACCCCGGAGTTCTCGCCCAGCTCCTCCGCTAGCGATGTTAACCCAGCCAAGGCCCTGGAGACTGAGCCGTCCGGGGCAGTATTATTTGGAATGAAGGTGCAGCATGATGAGCCAAACATGACGCACACACCTCCTCTATCTGCTAATAACATGTCTAAGGCCATCCGATTTTGCCAGGCCATTAGGCTAGTTTGATCCAATTGTTCGGCTATGCCTTTTATGGCGTCTCTTGTATAGTTAATGAACCGCTGTTAATTGTAATACAGATAGTTGATCCAGTCTACATTCTTATTAGTGGTTGACCACCAGAAAAAGACTGACTCAAACCCAGCAGCTATCTGATTTCGGGCCTTGAACTCATCTGGGACCCCCCCTAGGGATCCCGATTTCATCAATGTAGATGTGTGCGTCTAATGATCCCTTAACTAATTCCCGCTTTACTCTTTTTCCTGATTCCATCTTTCCCGGCTCCTCTCTTCCCATGCCCCTCCTTAGGGTTACTAGGGTGAAGGGCATTATCAGCTGGGTCATTGTGCACGTCCCCTTCCAGTCCTTGGGTAACTTTGCTCTTAATACTCTACCTCCACAGTACCACCATGCATCTGCTCTCCCAACTTCTTGTCGGGTCAGAAGTGTGACGTCTAATCCCGGCAGAGGACTTGGGCCCGTAGTTGGTCCGACTCCGGAAACCTCTACCGTAGCTACACAGTTCCCCACGTTGCCCAATTCCTTTCCTTCTTTACTCCACCTAGAGAAACAATTAAATCCTCCCCCTGTCGGGATGGTGAATGGTGGTGGGACTATGTCTTTCAGTACTGCCGGGAACAGGTAATGTAGGTCTGAGCAGTTTTTATTTGTTGGTGCTTCCTTCCCCGTGAACAGGGACAGCATGCATGTGACCCCTCCTGGCGAGTTGCTAAAATTCAGGGGGAATGGGGTGGGGATGAGTTGTGGTTTGGCCGACGCATAGGCATAGCAATCACTTTGTCCCAATGTTTTTGCCGTGTACCTCGTCCATTCCAGCCAGGCATTTTCGTCTGCGTATCCCGTTTCTACCTCCAAGGATTTTTTTAGGTCTTTTATTGGAATTATTTTTATAATCCTCTCTTCAGGTCCTTTTGGTTTCGGGGTGGGCGTGACCCCTCTCTTACTCCCTTTCCTGACTTCTATTCTGAATTTGCAACATGGATCCTGCATCCTTGCATCTACACAAAGGAAGTAGTTGCCTACGTCCTGTTGTTTGGGCTTCTTTATTGTCACGATGGTTTTCCAATTCTTTCGATGGAGGGGTGTGGAGGCCACCACCAGGGACCATCTGCTGTCTAAGTCTGTTCCGTCAGACATTCCCCACCCTTGGTAGCCCCCATTGAGAGAGCGTTGGAAAACCTGACCCCATGTGCGGCACGGGGCTCTGCACACGTATGTTCCATCGGTGCCATAGGCTCTTTCGGCACACCACATTCCGGGGTACTCTTTACATGGGTCAATGTGGAAGGTGTCTGTTTCATCTTCCTTAAGTTTTATAACATAATCCCATCCATTTGCAACCATACAAAGACTAGTCGTCCAAATCCATTTTATGATTGATTTTTTCATTTTCTTTTTCTGGTTACGACAAGTTACTCAGGTTTTAGTCATTACTGGGCCCTGGTAGGCCGTCAGCCGTCACTAATTCCCTTGTTCCTTTTCGTTCTCAGAGTTTACCTTCATTCGTTTACAATGTGTTATGTGTACCCACGTTGGTCTCTCCGCAATCCTTACGGCCGTTGGTGTGGTGAGCAGAACTTGGTAAGGTCCGTCCCACCGAGGGCTTGACCACCTTTTTCTTTTGATAACCTTGATAAACACCCAGTCGCCTGGTTTCACAACCTTCTCGAACCCTTGGTTTTCCTGTTCCAGGCTGGTCAGGTTCCTTAACACATGAGATTTGGTTATTAATAACTTTCGCATATAGTCAGCCAGTGTCTCTTCTTCCTGTACTGTTTCGGTTAGTTTCTGGAAGATGGGATATTGGAAGGGTTTCCCATATAATATTTCATATGGGGAGATTCCCCTTACGCTCGGTATCATTCTTATATTTAATAATACGGGGGGTAGGCAGTCTATCCAGGAGAACCCTGTTTCTGCCATGGCCTTCCTTTATACCCCTGTTGGTAGAATACTGAAACGGCAGTCTCTTCTCCCTCTATTACTTCGGCCAGATAAACTTGTTTGGTTGTGGTTTTTCTGCTTTTTGCATTTTCTTCCGCATGTACTGCCCAGTCCTTAAATTCTCTTAACCCTCCGGTTCTGTAACCCACCATGTGCTTCTTAATGTACAAGCTTATTTCTGACCGCATGCCATTTAATAATTCTATTTTTAGTTGTTGGGCGAATGGTCCGTCATCCACCCACGGGGCGGGCACCACTATCCCGCTATTTGCCTCGAATACTTGACTCAATCTGGCAAAATAGTGGCGCACGACCTCGTCCTTTGTCTGCACACACTCTCTTATTTTATTATAGTCAACCATTTTTTGGTAATGCTCCCTTATACACCCTTGCATAGCTATTCTCCTTTGTTGGTAAACATTATCATCAGGTTCCCATTCGAATTGCAATCCTGCCGCGTTATGGGGGTTCCAATCCCCTTCTATCAAACACCAATCAAAACCAAACATACTTCGCAAGGCTTGCTCATATTCACACTGTTTAACCGATAACTCACGACCAGGTTTCCAAAATCCCGTTGCCACTTTGTGAAACTCTTTGGGGTGTGTTATCCCTTCTACTGCCTTCTTAACATCCTTGAGTGTCCTCGGCCGATATACATATACTGGCAGGGCTGCTCCTCCTGGATTAGACATGGCTATCATTGGCAGGATATTTCTCTCCCCTTCGCCCACTTTGTTAAAGGTCGGGTGACCTTAGGGCCCCCATTCCCTCTGTTATTTGTTCCATAAATAGCCCCAATGGTTTAAAATGAGTTCCTGACCTGGTGACGCTCGGATTTTGTAAACCTGGTATGGGTCCGTGAACTCGGGCCGTTGTGGTCCCAGCTTCGCTCCTTTCTCCCGGTGGCAAGGCCACTCCACCTTCCTGAAAATAGGGAGGGGGGGCACTCGCCGTCCCGGGGTTTGCCGGCAAGGGTGCCGACGCATTTTGAGGCGGCGATCGATAGAAGACCTCGTTGTCTCCTTTCTGTAGGTACGCCGTCGTCTGTTCTTCCTTTTTCTTTTTATCCTCCTGTCCGTCCTTCCGTGCTTTGGCTATGCCGAGCCAAATTCGTGCCTGTTGGTAGCCTAATTTATCTTTGTTCATACGTTTCTTAACGGCATCATTTAATATTGCGGACATTAGTTTAGAACAATCGTCCACCAATAATTTACCACTAAACCCATAGTCTCTTTTCCACCTCCGCAGGTGTTTGCAATTTTTTTTGCTATCTATAAACATGCATTTTTCATCACCTTCGTAATATTTCGGGTTTGCCGAACCCATGCTCCCCACCTTCCCGTTAGTACTTACTGCTTCCTGTGGTCAAGTCGCACTTGACTCTTGAAGTCCCAGACTTCGGTCTTACGGCCGCGCCATTTGGAGAAGTAGTCGCGCTACTCTCTGAAGTCCCTGACTTCGGTCTTACGGCCGCGCCGTTTGGAGAAGTAGTCGCACTACTCTCCGAATTTTTGTCCTAGACAATTCCTACACAGGTCAGCGGGGAATCAAACGGTTCGACAAAATCAAATTACTTAACCCGGAGGGGGCCCCCTTCCTACGGAACATTCAGTTTTAGCTCGGTCGTGTCGACTGGACCCCGTCACTCTGTTTCCACCTTCCGTAAATCCTTAAAGTGAGCGCTCTTGGTTTATTGGAAGAAGGCAACAGAGGTGTTGGGGCCCCACGTTGGGCGCCAATTATGTTAGAAATATTTTCCCAACAAACGACAGTCACAACAATTTAGATCCAACTGAATGTTTAATACATGAGAGAGGATTAAACAGAGTACAGGACCTAACGAGTCTCTCTATCTTTTTTTTTTTTTTTATCAAAAAATACTTTATTCAAGTTATAAATATCATTTACAAAACATCATTTTTAAACAAACCCATCCGACATTTCCGGAGGTTACATATTCAATACAGGCATTTACTTAGACATTTACATACATTTACATACATATCCCTTATTTGGAGGGGCGTCTCTCTCCACCACACCCTGCCCCCCATGTCCAGCAGCGGAAGGACCCTAGACTGTGGTCCTCCCCCACAGGGCCTTGGCGTTGGCTGCACCGAGCTTCAGAGCGTCCCTCAGCACGTACTCCTGCAGTCTGCAGTGGGCCAGTCGGCAACATTCCTTGACGGACAGCTCGCTCCGCTGGGAGGTCAACAAGGATCGGGCAGACCAAAGAGCGTCTTTCACCGAGTTGATGACCTTCCAGCAGCACTCGATGTCAGTCTCGGAATGCGTCCCTGGGAACAGTCCGTAGAGCACAGAGTCCTCTGTGACGGAGCTGCTCGGAATGAATCGTGACAGGGACCCCTGCAGACCTCTCCAGACTCTCCTGGCAAATCCACACTCTTTGAAGAGGTGGGCCACCGTTTCCTCTCCGTAGCAGCCGTCCCGAGGGCAGCGTGCGCTGGTAGTGAGGTTCCGGCGGTGCAGGAAGGATCTGACTGGGAGGGCCCCCCTCACCGCCAGCCAAGCCAGGTCTTGGTGCTTGTTGGTGAGTTCTGGCGATGAGGCATTTTGCCAGACAAGCTGGGCAGTCTGCTCTGGGAACCACGCCACAGGATCCATGGAGTCATTCCCCTGCAGTGCCTGCAGGACGTTCCGTGCTGACCACTGCCCGATGGACTTGTGGTCAAAGGTGTTGGTCCGGAAGAACCTGTCCACAAACGACAGATGGTTCGGCAATGTCCAGCTGACTGGCACATTGCGTGGCATCTGCGCCAGGCCCATCCTTCGCAACACCGGGGACAGGTAGAACCTCAGCAGGTAGTGGCATTTGGTGCCCACGTGCCTTGGCTCTATGCTCCGCCTGATGCAGCCACACACGAAAGTGGCCATCAGAATGAGGGCGACGTTGGGCACGTCTTTACCCCCGTTGTCTGCCGACTTGTGCATTGTGGCTCGTCGCACCCGGTCCATCGCCGACCCCCAGATGAAACGGAAGACGGCCCGGGTGATCCCCTTGGCGTAGGAGGGAGGGACGGGCCACACTTGCGCCAAGTACAGCAGCCCCGAGAGCACCTCACACCTGATGACCAGGTTTTTCCCCGTGATGGAGAGGGAGCGCTGCTTCCACAGCTCCAGCTTCTTCCCCACCTTGGCTATCCACTCCAGCCAATTTTTGTTACATGCCCCAGCCTTCCCGAACCAGATCCCCAGCACCTTCAGGAAGTCAGGCTTGATGGTGAAGGGGATGGAAGATCGGTCGGGCCAGTTGCCAAAGAGCATGGCCTCGCTCTTCCTGCGGTTTACCCTGGCCCCCGTGGCCAACTCAAACTGGTCGCAGACGCTGATCAGTCTGCGGACCGACCCTGGATCCGAGCAGAAGACGGCGACATCGTCCATGTACAGGGAGGCCTTGACCTGAGTGCCCCCACTGCCTGGCAGTGTCACTCCTCTTATGCTCGCATCCTTCCTGATGGATTCGGCAAAGGGTTCAATGCAACAGACGAACAAGACAGGGGAAAGAGGGCAACCCTGCCTGACTCCAGACCTGACGGGGAAGCTGTCTGATTCCCACCCATTAATTTGGACTGCACTACAGATATCAGAGTAGAGCAGTTGTATCCACTTCCTGATTCCCTCCCCAAAGCCCATTTTGGAGAGCACGTCCCTCATGTACGTGTGCGATATCCTGTCGAAGGCCTTCTCCTGGTCCAAGCTGACCAGGCAGGCATCCACCCGTCTGTCCTGCACGTAGGCAATGGTATCTCTCAGCAGCACCAGGCTGTCTGAGATTTTCCTGCCAGGTACAGCACAGGTTTGGTCCGGGTGGATCACCTGTCCCAGAGCAGACTTGACCCGGTTGGCGATGGCCTTAGACAGGATCTTGTAGTCTACATTCAACAATGTGATGGGTCTCCAATTCCTTAAGTCATTCATCTCCCCCTTCTGCTTGTAGATCAGGGTGATGTTGCCCTTCCTCATAGAGTCTGACATGCTGCCTGCTAGGAGTATATCGTTGTACACTTCCAGCAGGTCCGGGCCCACCCAGTCCCACAGAGCCGAGTACAACTCTGCCGGTAAGCCATCGCCTCCGGGAGTTTTACTCGAGTCAAAGGAACGGATGGAGCCAGTCAGCTCCTCCAGGGTCAGTGGTTGGTCCAGACTCTCCCGCTTGCTGTCGTCCAAGACTTCCGTGATGGAGGACAGGAAGTTCTGGGAGGCGGTGCTGTCTGTGGTCTTTACATCGTACAGATCCTTATAAAAGGATCTGCAGATCTTGAGCATGTCTGTCTGCGAGGATGTTACCGAGCCGTCCTCCTCCCTAAGGCTTTTGATCACAGAGCTCCCCCTGTGAACCTTATGGAAGAAGTAACGTGAGCACGTCTCATCCTGCTCAACATGGCGGACCCTGGACCGGAAGATGATCTTGGAGGATTCAGAGGTAAAGAGCCGAGCTTGCCGGCCCTTCAACTCTCTCAGTTCCTCCCTCACATCCACCCCTCTCCTCTGCAGAAGGAGTAGCTGCTGCAAATCTGTCTGGAGTTGACACAGTTCCCTCTTACCCTGTCTTGCTCTCTGAACACCTTTTGAGACGAAGAACTTCTTGATGTTCTCCTTTGTTGCCTCCCACCAGAGTGTCTGGGAGTCAAAGAGGGGCCTCACAGTTCTCCAACATGCGTAGTCCCTCTTTAGCTCCTTAACGTTCTCCGGGGTCAACAGCTCCACGTTTAGCTTCCACGTCCCTCTGCCCGCCTTCCGGTCCTCCTGTAGGTGACAGGTGGCCTGAAGGAGGCAGTGGTCAGAGAAGAACACCGGGGCGAGGTCGGTGTGTCTGACCGTGACGGCCCTCGATGTGAAGAGGAAGTCTATCCGGGACTGGGCTGAACCGTTTGGTCCTGACCAGGTGAACCGTGGCTGGACTCCGCCTGCAGGGTCACTGAAGGCGTCGCGCAGCTTTGCATCTTTGACCGTTTCCACCAGGAGTTTGGAGGTGCCGTCCAGTCTGTGGTTGGCACTGCCGGATCGTCCAGCCGCATCGATGATGCAGTTGAAGTCACCGGCCAGCACGAGCGGTCTAGACGTGGCCAGCAGCGGTGGGAGCTGCTGGAGGACGGCCACCCGCTCGCTCCACCTGGGTGAGGCATACACATTAATCAGCCGGAGCGGAGAACCACGGTACATTACATCCACCACCAAGAGACGACCCCCCACCACCTCCCTTACCTCAGTGATGGTGAAGCCCCCTCCCCGCAGCAAGATCCCCAGACCGGACGCACGACAATCATTTCCCCCCGACCATACCGACAGTCCGTGGGGCCACCATCGCGACCACCTCCGATAGCAGCGAAGGTGTGGCAGCCCGCACTCCTGTAAAAAAGTCACATCGCGCGAGTCTCTCTATCGCAGCAGTGCCCCCCTCTATCGCAGCAGTGCCCCCCTCTATCGCAGCAGTGCCCCCCTCATTCCTTTATACCATGGAGTAAACAAGGATGTATTGAACACAACTTAATCTCATCATGCAGGTATGTAACACAACTTAATCATCATGCAGGTATGCAAAGTACAACTTAATCAATCTGATCATGCAGGTATGCAAAGTACTAAACTACAGTTAGCACCTAATAGAAGTGAGCAAAGTCTACGAACAAGCATCTGCTTGTCCATACATTATTCTTAAAGGTACAGTCCCCGATAACTATAGGAATGAATTTTTTAAATATATCACAACCCTTCTCAGACATTTTTAAATGATGTGACTTTGCATGTGGAGCAATAGCAGGGGGTGGTGGGTAGGAGTGATGTGCTGGAAAATGATGGAAGGAAAAGTCCAATATTGCTGTGGTGATTGATACAAGTAAGTTTCAGATTTGACTTTTGCACTGCGAATAAAATGGTATAAAGGAAAATAATTGCCAATATTCATAGTTTCAATGTGTGGATATAAAATCTATTATACTGAATTGCTCAGTTAAATGACTAACCATTGAATTTTGTGATGCAGTACAAATGGTGTTTTCCAGTACTGAACATCTGACCATTCACCGGTTGCTTGTGGCATCATTCAATGGGAATGAAGTGGTGGTAGCCGCCATGTTCTTCAACATCAATATAATTGAAGTTTTCTAGGCAGTGCACAAGACTTCTTCCCCCCTCCTCCCTTTAATTTCTGCCATATACCCAGTTGAGATGAAATGAATTTTAGCAAATTAAGTACCATAATCTAATCAGATGACGGAAATAAAGCCTTTGACTCTTTTACGGACCTAGTAGAGATGTGGTTGTAATGCTGAATTCATTAAGTCCTGTATTCTAGCAACATTTCTGTTTAATGCTAAGTGTGAATGTCACACTTTTCAGAGTTTGATTATAAATTATACACCATACTGCTTGTGCATTTCCATAACATTTAGTGTAGTCTTGTAGTGTAGTGTGAACTTTGAGGGGGAGGAGCTAATCATCATGGTACATGCACTAATAGGAATAAGGTTCTGCATTGTCCTAATGAGACAATGTATAAGAAGCAAATCTCAAGTACTAACTTTAAAAAAAGTTGAATAAGATTAATGTGTGGTTCAGACTTGTGGTAGAAGTGGGTTCTAGTTCATATGGCACTGACGATGTTACTGGGGAAAATCAAAGTTGTGCTATTAGGATAGTCTATACTTAAATCATGCTGGGGTTGGTGTTTTAGCAATATGCATGACTAGGGCTTGCTAATTGAAGACGGATGAGATATGCTGGAAGCGTGTTATTCAGGCTGGACGCCTGATCAGTGGCATTCTTCAGGGATCTGTGCTGGGACCTCTGACATATAACTGACGGTGTATAGATATGCTAAAGAAATGACAGATGAAGTTGTGAACAAGTGAGTTGCTGCTTTTTGTGAGGTCAAATGTAAGGGGAAAGTAATACTATTAAGCATCTTTCCATTAACTGTATAATGTATAGTGAGCTTGGGGTCCAAGTCCATATCTTGCTGAAAGTGGCAACACAAAGGAAAGAGTGGTAAATTAAGTGTATGGTATATTTGCCTTCATAGGTCAGGGCATTGAGTATGAGTCAGGAAGTCATGATGCAACTTTATTAGACTTTGGTTAGGTCACATTTTGGAGTATTGTGTACTGTCCTGGTTATCCCATTAAAGGAAGGATGTTGAGGCTTTGGGGAGGGTGCAGAAGAGATTTACCAGAATGAGGCCTGGATTAGAGGGTATTGTTATAAAGAGAGTGGACAAATTTGGATTATTTTCTCTGGAGCATCGGAAGCTGAGGAAGACCTGAGAATGTAAGATTGATACATAGATGGGGTATACAGTCAGAATGTTTTCTCCAGAATATCAAAGACTAGAGGTTATAACTTTAAAGTAAAAAGGGGAAAAGTTTAAAGGAGATGTGTGGGGTAAATTGTTTTTTGAGGTTGATGGGTGCCTGGGCAGTACTGCTGGGGGTGTGTTGCAGGCAGATAAGATAGTGGCATTTAAGAAGCTTTTAGATGGGCGCATGGATGTGCAGGGAATGGAAGGGTATGGATCATGTGCTAGCAGGTGAGATTAATTGAGCTAGACATTATGTTCTGGACAAATATTGTGGGCTGAATATTGTTCCTGTTCTGTATTTTTCTTTTATGTTCAAAGGAAGCAGATAATTTTCAACTAAATAGTATAGGCAATGGATTGAAACTGGAAAGATGTGGTAATCTGTGGAGAAAGACAGTGAATACATGAATATGGGAAATAAACTGACAGGAACAAGTCTAAGAGATAAGGGTGGGCGTGATGATGATTAAAGGGGTGGAAAGAAAGACCTGACCTTTTCTGAATGCATGTAGTAGCATGATATCTATTAGACTTATTGCAGGATGATCCACATTGGCAGCTGAATATTGAAGGGTACATTTGGAAAGATGTGAAGCGAGGGATAAATGTGAGGAGTGGCTCTGTTCATTTAGTGAGGTGGGTAAGCTAAATTCAGGAACGTGATATAGATGTGGTTCGTGTGGAGATGAGAAGCCATAAAAGCTGTGATTTGTTAATTGGAGTGCTGAGCTCACTGACAATTTCTATACTTATTTAACTCATTAACAAAAAAGTGAGGAGTGGTGACTGGCAAAGAAAGTATAGGTGAATTAATGCCTTGAGGTGACAATTTATGTTCTAGTAGAAAGAGAAATGCAGTTGTGGACTTTGTTTTGGTGGAGAACGCAGGAAATAAAAATCTGAAACACAGGACTTGATTTTGCTCCAACTCTGCTTTAGATGCATGTGACTGTGGAATTTGCGTGAGATTCACTTTTCGTATTCTTGTGATATTAGTCACAGCAAATTATTTGCTCATCGGTGAAAGTAATCTGAAAGTTTGTTTGGGTTAACTAATGAAATATGTGTAGCAATAGAAATCGATCACTATATACTGGTTCATATATTTCTGAGTACCAGGAGTAGATCACTCCACACCACAGTGGAGGTACCAGATTTTCTTTGCACGTTGGGTAACCCAAGTAAAACAGAGGTTGGTTGTATGGGTTGGTAGGCTAATTGACTGAAAATTGTCCCCATTGTGCAGGTGAGTGGGAGAATTTGTGGTGGGGAAGTCGTAGGGAATGGGAATATGAGACTAAAATGCTACTAGTGTAGGACCAGTTTCCAAAATAAATAATCTGCATGGTATTCTGTGCTCTGATATTACTTTTATTGTTGTCAGGTATTGTTGAATCAATTGATTTTAGATTAATAAACTACAGCTATTTTTTATAAATTCATTAAGAATCATTGTTTTAATTGTAGTATTGGCTTTATAAATGGTGAATCCAAGATATTTGGATGATTTTAGAGCTGAAACAGGCAGATTAATACGTCTTTTTCTAAAATTGTAGTTTAATTTGTTCCAAAATTAGCCATTTTTCATCTGACTACT
Source organism: Rhinoraja longicauda (assembly GCF_053455715.1). Taxonomy (NCBI): domain Eukaryota; kingdom Metazoa; phylum Chordata; class Chondrichthyes; order Rajiformes; family Arhynchobatidae; genus Rhinoraja; species Rhinoraja longicauda. Next base: position 99,623,806 of record NC_135954.1, read on the forward strand.
TGCAAGTGCTCCATTTTAATCTAAACTTTTGGTTGGTGAAAGCAGATGTATGCTCCAACAATCACTTGGCTCTGTCCCAAACAAGCTCAGCCTCTGGTTGAATAGAAGTGCATTTCTGGGTTCAAATTACATTCTTGGCTGGAGTGCAGAAACAAGGCTACCATTCAGTACAGTGCTCTATACTACATCATTAAAAATGCATCTTTCTGACGAAATGTTAGCAGAGGCTGCCTCCCATGATGGTAAGGAACATGGTCGTAATTTGAAAGAGGGTAGTTGTGATGGATTCTCTTATGCCTTGAGGTCTATCCAAAATGCACGTCACTTGATGGTTATCACTTTGCAATTTGTGGGGCTTGCTCAGTCTTTAGTGGGACCTTTTGTGGAACAATTCATATAAAATATATATAAAACTCTGAACCCATTGACCTATTGTGCAATCAAAACCACACCTATGTACCAATCACCAATAGAGCAAAATTCCACAGATGTCAATGGTTAATGCCAATTCATTGTCTAACCAAAGAGAACTGATCAATTGCTGTAGATATTCAACCTGATTGTCCTTTGACAGTAACTATGGATTTTACAAACCATGAACAACTGAAGAAAACATCTGTAATACCCGTTACATTTTTAAAAGTTGTTTAATGATCCATACTAAAACTTTTGCTGTGTTAAAATACAGCTGTCTGATGTTATCTTGCTTCAGAGTACACATTGACTATATCTTCATAACTGATAGCCATCTCCAGTGGAGGTATGCTGACAGAGCTCAGTTAATCTGAAGATTTGGATCCTTCTGATGGATGTTTGGTCTAGCTGCAGAAGGAGTTACTGTTTGTAGAAAAAGATAAATAGACAGCTGTTGCTGCTTCATGCCAATTCAGGTTTTTGACATGGGAGTGATGGAGCTCTCATTTCGAGCAGAACTATCCTGTCGATAATATAAATTCCGCCCAGTGAGTGTTTGGTTACTTAGTCATTTTAGATTAACCAGGTATTGATAATTGCTCCATGATATTTATTTCATGCTCTGATTCACATTTGTCTGACATGATCTCTCAAATGGTGAGTGGAGCCTTAACTTCTAATTTGTGTTTCTTCCTTTGAACAATCTTGCATTTTATTGCAGTTTGCATTTGAACATTTTTTTGGAAACACTGGTTTTAGTGGTTATTAACCAATTTTAAAATAAATTATAATAGCTTTTGCAAACTCTGTACAGCATTGGGCAATTTGCAGGAGTTGCAAGTCATTTAAATCTTAAAAATCTCTTAGGTTTTTATAGAGAACATGTTGGGGGTGGTTTCTAAATTACTAGATCAGATTTCGTAATAACCAAATGTAGATTGTCCCAGACAATTTTGGGAGGGTGGGGTCACATTGGTTAATTACACACCAAAGAAGAAAATTTAGTAGTTTGTGTTGAATTGGCAACTTTAAAAGAGTAAAGTAGGAATTAACATATTTGAAACACATCCTCCATTGTTTAAAGTGGAATGTCTGAATTTATAAATGTAACAATTAAAAAAACAATGAATTAGGAAAGAAATAAAGACATGTACATATCTTGGGAGTAATTGTTCGTTTAATCTTGACTTTCTTCTCCAATGTTGCTTTTTATAATATGCTTTTATGGGCATGAACAAACCTGTATCTTTCATCAGGTGTACTTTAAAAAAAACCTTAAACAGCTTTAGGAAGCTAATAGGTGTAATGTGATAGTTGGCCTTTACCCCCATGCTTTTTGTGGAGATAGTTGTGGGATGATGCCAGTGTACACCTGGAACAAGGGCATAACCAAAGAAAGTCGGGCATCGCTGGGTTCCATGCGAGTGTCCATAGGTGCACCTTTAACTTTAAGTATTTTCAAAATCTTGAGCCGTTGGGGTTGCGTGTCTAATCCGAGGATTTCCTGACACCAAAAACAATGTGCTTCAGATCCCATAGCCTGGAGAAAAAAAGCTAGACGAAGAGGAGTATATTCCAGAAAACATGCCACCTCTCATCTCATCACAAAAGCATCGCCAAGCCAGGCTAACACCTATATCACTGATCTAGTGCTGCCACCAGCACAACGGGGCTTCAAGGCCAGATAACACTCTATTTTTGAAATGAAATGTAATGCTTGTAAGCTATAGGATGTGGCAACTCCTTGTTTCCTGCCTCAAGAAAATTACTTGATCAATGTACTTGTTTACCAATCTGTGATTGTGCTTGTGTTTAATATGATTTTACTGAATTGTTTGCAAAACACATCATTTCACTGTATTTAGGTTCATGTAACAATAAAGTAACTTCTACTACTTGTCTGACCTCATTCCCTTAAAGGCCACCAGTATATTGATCATGGAAGCTTTCTTGGACACAACAAATTCCAGCTGGTCTAAGCCCTTTACGCCAGTCCATGTTGGGGGGAAGTTGAAATCTCCCACTAAAACTAACATTATTTTTACAGCTAGCCACAATCTCTTTCCACATTTGCTCCTCTAACGTGCTGTTGGCAGGCCTATAATGCAGTCCCATCAAAGTGATAATTCACTTTCTGTTTCTAAATTTAATGCTGGGCAATTCTTTCCTCTCTTTGCTGTGCACCTGTCTGCTAATCATGCTCTTTGTATATGCCCCAACTTTTTATTACCTCCTTTCTGCTGTAGGAGTCTCCCTCCCCCACTGCCAATCTAGTTTAAGCCATACTGAGTATCACTAATCTCCCTCTAAGGATATTGGTCCCCCTACTGCCCGGGTGCAACGCATCCTCCTTGTACAGATATGTACAACCCATCCTCCTTGTACAACCCATCCCCTTTGTAGAGGATGTACGCAGGCCCCAATGATGCAAATACCTGAATTGTTGCTCCCTGCACCAGCTCCTTGGCCATGTATTCACCCGGCCTGTCCTACTCCTAACCCCACCAGCATTTGGTACCATGATTATGCATTGAAGATTCTGCTTACTTTCCTTTCCTAAATCCCTATATTCACTTTGCATCACCTTGCTCCTTTTTCCTCCTATGTCACTGGTACCAATGTATGAATATGATAAATTACTGTACTAGGCACAGTTAAATCTTTGTTTTGCATACTATACAGTAAAATCGTACTAAAGGTGAGCGCAATTGTAGATAAGTACAAAAGTGCAGTGAGTGTAGTGCAATAGTATACTTCACCAAGACCACAGAGAATTGCCACCTTTCAGGTGCCAACACAGTTTCAAAGTTCTTCAAAGTATAGTCTTATCATGGCCTTAAAGGTCAGAGTCCTGGCAGCACTGATCTTCTCTTCTGTTTGCTGCCGCCTTGAAAGCGGCCCTTCGTCCAACAACCACAGCTGTCGCAGTCCTCGCCGCTGGTTCCCTGTCTTCTGGATTGTGCAGGAGACTAGCCTCGGACGACTCCAGGTGGGTTCCCAGTTCCACAGCGGGCGAGCCTGTTGTTAAGGTATGACTGTGGCTGGCCAGGAGCTTCTGCTGCCCTGCATGGCTGGGCGGGAGAAATGTACACAACGATTGTTGACTGCTCATGCTCCCCCATGAGCATGTTTTGCAGTTGCTCAGACATCCTGGACCCTGGCACTATGGGAGGTGACACACCACCCTGGAGTCCTGTTTGTGGCCATAGAATCTTCTGTTCGTCCCCCTACTATTGAGTCTCCTGTCGTCTGACAGCATAGCCCTCCCTTTCTGGCATCCCCCTACCCTGATGCCTCAGCCTGGCTGGTGCTACAGACCTGGCTGCTGCTGCTTTCTCATAGTCATTTTCTCTTCCCCAGCAGTATCCAAAAAGGTAGATATTTTCATGGGAATGTCCACAGGAGATTCCTGCACTATCTGTCTACTTCCCTTATGATTGCTGGTGGTCACCTATCTGACTTCTGCCTGCACCTTGTGTGTGACCACCTCACTATTTCTCCTATCCCTGGCCCCCTCATTCTGCTGGATGATCCTGAGGTCTTCCAGCTGCAGCTCCATTTCCCTTCTGCAGACATTTGTGAGCTGCAGCTGGATGCATTTCCCACGGGTATTGTCCTTGGATTAAGGAATTTTCTCTACCATCCCACATCCTGCAGGGGGAGCATACCAGTGCCTCAAGTCCAGGACTCATTGGAACTGCCCAACACTCGAGTGGAGCTCAGTGATATTGCCACGGACAAATTTGCTGGGGTCCAGCAGCCTTGCTGATCAGGACACCTGACGTCGTGGGCCAGCAGTAATTGTTGGTTAGCCAGAATTTTTTGCCAATTTGAGGAAGTATGGCATTACAGCCAAGTTGTGCTAATCATATCTGCGCCTGATTGACTTGAGTACTCTGTAGTGCTCCAGCTGCTGTATTACTTGAGATCAATTGACTCTCAATGGACCAGCATGCAACTTGTGAGATTCTTTGCTGAATTAGCCAATCTGACCAGCTTTCTACATTTGACATGCTCCTTGTTTCAGAAGTGGATGCCGTGTCTAATGGCTGCTTAGATACATCTGTTGAAAATTTCAGAATGTTAAAACGGTGACAACTTGCCTTTCTACTTATTGGCATTTGCAAAACGTACAAGTTCCATATCACTGCACTCTATTTTCAAGCTGTAGGTGAGTTTTTGCTTGGATATAACTCAGTTGTTCATTAATAAAATTCTGAACTGAAAGGACATTGTATAACCTTTTTAACCAAGAAATTACCATTCCAGCACCAGTGAAGTCCATTCTAACGTTAAAGTTGCAAGTTTCAAACCTAATCATTTTATAAAATGGCTACCCAATTGCTTAGCAATAATGAGGTTAAATGCAATAGCAGTAAAAACAGCTTGTTCATCTCTTCCTGTTGTTGCAGCTAATCCTGACTAATATAGTGTTTTTCCATCCAGTGGTGTGAACTAACCACAGCATTCTATAGTCTCCTCAAACCTCTGACTTCCTATTACTTGATACTACTTCATGGTGTCTCTTGCATTTTTGAAAGCTGTCCAAGTGGACAAATGTTTTCATGCCTCCTTGTATTGCTGTTTAGTCAAAGCTGAGCCTCGCTTATGCTTACTGACCTGCTTACCAAGCTGCTTCCGGTGATCTTTCTTTAATGGTTGAATTATGAAGATATGGTTGCACACTGTAGATTGCTTTTAAAACCACATGTTAGGTGCAGTACTACACTTTTGAAACTTTTGAAAGGCTGTGAATATTTGGCCATTCTTAAATTGTCTCCATGTCTGGATTGAGCATTTCCCATGTATTAAATTTATGCCCTTGGATGTGGTAACTGGTGTTGCCAGGCCGATTAGGAATGCAAGATTATAATGCTGTTAAATAATTCTAGTTGAATTGCAAGACAAGAATCTCCAAAGGACTGAGTTAGTAATTAGTTGGATTCCAATTATTGTAATTTGATTGATGTGCAGATTAATGAAAATAAAGCCCTGCTGGAAATCCAAACCAAAAACAAATAGTTGGAAAATGTTAGGGTATTGGGCAGCATCTGTGGAAAAAGAACTGGTTAACATCTCTGATCCTTTGCCAGATTTGAATAAATTAACTTTAAGGCTTTAACAAAGTTTTTGCTTTCAAAATGAATGTAAAACGTGTTGAACCACATGGACTGCATACAAAATTGTATTTGGATCATCTTGTCTTTGGCAATGAGCACTTACTGCGTGCCACTGGACTTTTATAGATTTTGCTAAAAGGCCTGCTCAAACTTCTGCAATGCTTACAGCAGTAGAATTCCCACAATGGCCTTTTTCGGTAGAGAATTCCAGGGTAATGTATAGACAATTCTGAAAGAATGATGCTTCACTAAGGATGGTGTGTAACTTGGACAAGCATTGATGCAAATCTGTACGGTAATGTCCATGACATTGTTGCTTTTATCCTTCTCTGGTAAATATTGCTTTGGAAGTCACTGCTAAAGTATCCTAGGCAAGTTGTGGAAATGTTTGTTGAAGTTTGTACATACGATGGATTGATAGTAGAGCAGGTTGATACTGAAGTCAGTAATAGGACATAAATTTAACAGACTGGATATTTTGAGCTGCTTTTTTCTTTGCATCACTGCTTGTCATTTGAGTTGGTATTTAACCACACTTGTGGTTTGCACCTTGTAGATACTAGAAGTATTTAAAGGTGAGTATCATTGCAAATTATCCACTTTGCACCCTACTCGAGTGGCTACATGTACACTTAATTTCCTTGTCAATAGAAAGCAATGAAAACCATCCATTGCCTTTGTGATTTTTTTTATCTCAGAATGACACAGCCATGATTATTGCTAACATCAATTGCAGGGGATACATGGAAAAGTGTAAAAGAACAGGAGAAACAACCAGGATCAAATGAAAAATATTAATCTCTATAATCAATTTAAGACTTTAGAGAGACAGCACGGAAACAGGCCCTTCGACCCACTGAGTCCATGCTGACTTGCCCCATACAGGAGCACTATCCTTCACTAGAGACAATTTACAATTTTACCAAAGTCAATTAATGTACAAACCTGTATGTTTTTGGAGTGTGGGAGGAAACTGGAGAACCGGAAGAAAGCCTACACGGTCACAGGGAGAACGTAGAAACTCTGTACAGACAGCACCTGCAATCATGATCTATCCCGTGTCTCTGGTGCTGTAAGGCAGAAACACTATTGTTGTGCTGCTCCAATTGAACTGTGGAATTATTAATGTTTAAATGCAATTAGCTGTAGCCAAAAAATGAGTAAGGGCTGTGATGGTAATTACGAAGTGGAATAAACATAAATGAGCAACATTAACCAGGAATTGTATTTACCTCTGGTTTTATGACCATAAGAAATGGAAATGTGAGTTGTCTTTTGGTTCTTGGATTTTGCATTGCAATTTGATAAAGTCATAGCTGATCCAACGTTCCTCAAGTCCGCTTTACATTCCTGATTCTTTCACTGAGATCTATTTAAGAGTTCTTTAATTGAATACTGTGAGCTTTTTATGGTAAGGAATTGCAAAGCAGTTCAACCCGGAAAGATGCAATTCCTCTATGACTCGCTGTGAAATGGGTATCCCCTAATTTTGAAATGGTGCTCTTGCAATATAGCCATCCATACAGCACAGAAAAGGGCTCTTTGGCCCACCAAGACCATGTCGGTTAACAGACACCTATTTGGACTAATCCTATACTGATCCCATTTTGTAGATTCTACACTAGCCTCTACATGGGGGTTGTTTAAAATGGCCAGTTAACCTACCAACCTGCACATTTTTGGGACGTGGAAGGAAACTGGAACAGCCAAAGAAAACCCAGAATTCAGAGAAAACGTGCAGACTTCATCAGAGATTGTGATTAAACCCAGGTTGCTGGTCAGTAGCTCTACCAGCTACGTGACTCTGCTGACCGTAGATCGTAGACCCTCCGTCACAACGTCCTCCAAGCATTTATGCTGTCAAGCCGTGTACTAATGTTTTAATAAAATCATCTCATTCTTCTAAAATCCCAGAGTGCAGATTGACCTGGTCATCTTTTTCTCCTTAAAGCACATTAAAATGAACCTTGTCTGAACTAGCTCCACCCACAGGCCTTTCTTTAAATAAGAGGACAAAAACTCTTTACGGTACTCTAGATATGGTCTTACTATTTCTTTGTACAGTTATAATAATGTCACTACTTTTATATTCTCTGCCCCCCCCTCAAAATAAAAGCCATCAGCCTTTTCAATTTTGCTGCTACAACTGCCAGACCTCCATTTTTGTATAATCCACAAATTTGCTTGTCATATATTTACTTAATTTCTCTAAATTATTCATTATCTGTCTGGCACACCACCTGTTACACTGTTGCCAAACTGAAAATTGTCCCTACTCCCCAACTTGCTGTTCCCAGCTAGCTAGCCAGTCATCTAAAAATTGATCTTTAAAAAAACACCTCAAAACGATGAACTTTTCTCTTGTTAAACAAACCTTTTATATTTGAAGTATTATGTGCAGTTCTGTCCCATTAGAGGAAGGATGTGGAGATTTAGGAGGGTGCAAAAGAAGGTCATCAGAATACTGCCTGGATTAGAGGGTATTAACTGAGGAGAGATTGGATAAACTTGGATTCACAGATTAAACAGTCGGGACAGTTTTCCTAGGGTGTTAGAAGGCAGAGCTGCAAGTTCAGAGGGGTAAAGTTTAAAGGGGATGTGCAAGGCAAGTTTTTAAACAATGCTGGGTACCTGGAACATGCTGCCACGGGTAGGGGTGGAAGCAGATATGATGTTTATGGGGCTTTTCGATAGGCTTCTGAATATGTAGAGAATGGAGCAATAATCGCATGCAGGCAGAGAGGAGATTAGTATAACTTGGCACAATGTTTGGCACAGACATTGTGGGCTGAAGGGCCTGTTCCTGTGCTGTTTTGTTCTAGATGGTTTGTGTAGTAACCACTATTTACTCGTAGAGGGAATGAATTTTTGGGGAATTACAAACCTTAAGAACCCTCATAGGCATTTGTCAATTGAGGAAAAGGATATTTGAATTTCAGAATCTCGGGCCTTCTCAGCAGCAGAAATTCCTACACTCATTCTTCTGTGACCTGCACTACCTACAACAGATATCCTGAAAACTTTGGAAAGATGTCTCAAATGCTGACTGCAAAATCCTCAATTCATTGGAAGAATAAGCAAACCAGCATCAGTGTCCATTGCTGTGGACTAAGTTACACTCAGTTGGCTATATTTGGATTGCCATACCATTCATTTTCCTAATACCATCTCCAGGAAACTGCTGTAGGAGTTCATAGAGTCATCAGAGTCATACAGTGCAGAAACAGGCCCTCGGGCCCAACGCTCACACCGACCAACATGTCCCATCTATACTAGTCCCACATCCCTCTAATCCTGTCCTATCCATGTACCTGTCTAATTAAAAGTACCATTAGCAAATTTGCAGATGATACTAAGCTGGGGGGTAGTGTGAATTGTGAGGAAGATGCAATAAGGCTGCAGGGTGACTTGGACAGGTTGTGTGAGTGGGCGGATACATGGCAGATGCAGTTTAATGTAGATAAGTGTGAGGTTATTCACTTTGGAAGTAAGAATAGAAAGGCAGATTATTATCTGAATGGTGTCAAGTTAGGAGGAGGGGGAGTTCAACGAGATCTGGGTGTCCTAGTGCATCAGTCAATGAAAGGAAGCATGCAGGTACAGCAGGCAGTGAAGAAAGCCAATGGAATGTTGGCCTTCGTAACAAGAGGAGTTGAGTATAGGAGCAAAGAGGTCCTTCTACAGTTGTACCGGGCCCTGGTGAGACCGCACCTGGAGTACTGTGTGCAGTTTTGGTCTCACTAGGTTAATTCCCGGAATGGCGGGACTGTCGTATGTTGAAAGGCTGGAGCGATTGGGCTTGTATACACTGGAATTTAGAAGGATGAGGGGGGATCTTATTGAAACATATAAGATAATTAGGGGATTGGACACATTAGAGGCAGGAAACTTGTTCCCAATGTTGGGGGAGTCCAGAACAAGGGGCCACAGTTTAAGAATAAGGGGTAGGCCATTTAGAACGGAGATGAGGAAGAACTTTTTCAGTCAGAGAGTGGTGAAGGTGTGGAATTCTCTGCCTCAGAAGGCAGTGGAGGCCGGTTCGTTGGATGCTTTCAAGAGAGAGCTGGATAGAGCTCTTAAGGATAGCGGAGTGAGGGGGTATGGGGAGAAGGCAGGAACGGGGTACTGATTGAGAGTGATCAGCCATGATCGCATTGAATGGCGGTGCTGGCTCAAAGGGCTGAATGGCCTACTCCTGCACCTATTGTCTATTGTCTATTGCTTCCTAAATGTTGCGGTAGTCCTTGCCTCCGACGGCTCGTTCCATAAACCCACCACCTATTGCGTGAAAAAATTACCCTCTCTGATTCCTAGAAAATCTTTCCCCTTCAGCTTAAACCTAGGCCCTTTGATTCTCTATTCCCCCCCCCCACTAGCCAATAGACTCTGCATCCACCCGATCTATTTCTCTCATGATATTAGACACCTGTGTAAGATCACCTCTCCCTCCTGTGCTCCAGGGAATAGTCCCAGCCTGCTCAACCTCTCCCTATAGCCCGGACCCTCGAGTCCTGGCAATATCCTTATAAATCCCATTTGCACCCTTTCCAACTTAACATCTTTCCTCAACATGGTGCCCAGAAATGAACACAATACTCTAAATGCAGCCTGACCAACGTCTTCGAGAACTGCAGCCCGAGGGAAATATAGGATGTGCACACAACCATCTGGAAGAAATGGAACAATCCCTATGACATCTGGGAATATCTCTCCCATGATTGCGGCAAGTGGTGAAGACATTCTGAATTGCATTGAGATGCATTGCATTCTGTGTATCAGATACACAAGAAGCGTTATGTTACAGGAGCAGGCTATCTCGCAAACCACTCTCCTCCATCGGTGACCTCAAAGGCCACAAAATCAGAACGGAAGAAAGTCATCCATGATCCTGAGGGACTGCTTGAAAGGACGATTTTTGAGTCCTGGCCTATTCTTTGAATGTTGAAACACACTGGTTTTAAATGTGCCTGGTTTCATAGCTATCACTCCACAACACTTGAATTCCGAACTCTGCTTACTCTATACTACCCTGAAAAGTAGTTTGTCAGCAGATTTTCTAATTTTGTGGTTTGACTGGAACAACTTGCACCAGAATTAAAGCCAAATTTGAACAAATTCCCATGTCTCATTGACTTTCATCATTAAATCTTAATGCTGGAAGTTTCCAGTATCAAGGCCCATTGCGTGTTGTATCACTGTTGGTTCATTTAGTCTGCAGTGACCAAATGTCCATTTTAAACCGCACTTTTCTCCCCATATCCTTGTCGTCCCCTATTCTAGATTTTACCACACTCACTCACTCTCGGGTGATTTATAATGGCTCGTTAACTTACAAATCTACACATTGTTGTAATGTGGGAGGAAAGCCACATGGTTATGGACAGAACGTGCAACCTTCAGGAATGGCACTGGAGGTAGACATGAAGGTGCAGTTCTGTTAGCTGTACCCCTGTGCAACCAAAACATGAGTTTGGATGATGTTAAAAACAATTTTGCTGTCACGTACAAAATTTAGAAATAAGTAATGAGCTTGCATTATATTTGGAACATAACATTTTGAAACTTCAAAAGGCAACACTTTGCCATCACTTCAGTTTCCTTTCATTTCAATCACTTCCTCAGCACAGCCTAACCAGTGTTTTGTAACGTTCCAACATAACATACCAGCTTTAGACACAAAAATCTGGAGTAACTCAGCGGGACAGGCAGCATCTCTGGAGAGAAGGGTCTCGACCCAAAACGTCACCCATTCCCTCCAGAGATATTGCCTATCCTGCTGTTACTCCAGCTTTTTGTGTCTATCTTCGGTTTAAACCAGCATTTGCAGTTCTTTCCTACATACAAGCTCTTGCATTCAATGGAGGCACAGGAGATTCTGTAGTAAAAGAACTGCCAGAGGAATTCAGCCCATCTGGCGGCATTTGTGGAGGGAAATAGACAGTGGATGTTTTGGATTGACACCTTTCATCTCAGGATCTTGAGCTGAAATGACATTTCTCTCCACAGATGCTGCCTGATCTTGCATTCAATGCTCTGACATATGAAGACAAGCATGTAATTTGCTACCTTCACCACCCAATCCACTTGTGTTGCCAGTTTTAGGGAACCGTGGACTTTGGCCCGTCGGGCTGTTTTTAAATTAATTAGATTCCACCTGATAATACTGCCCAAATTTCCATCTGATCTATGTTGTGCTGTAGCTTTTGGCAACCATCCTTGCTATCCACAATAGTATTAGTTTTTGTATCATCTATAGCCATAGTAATCACTCCTCCCTAAATTCATATCCAGGTCATTAATCTATATTACACTAGCAAAGGTACCAACACCGATCCTTGTAGTACACCTTGTAGTCCATTATCTCCACTCATACCTCTTTGTAGAATCGATTTGCCACACCCAGTGGATTGTATCTAATTCTGGTCATGACACTTTCAGAAGGATGTGAAGATCCATGATAGTGGTGAAAAGATTTTACTGGGGCTATGAGGACAGACTAGAGAATCTTAAAGTTCAATTTAGAAAAGCAAAAGTGATATAGAATATAGAAGAGTTCAGGAAAGAAGAGGCCACACTGCCCATCACATCATCTGTGCTGAACTTGATGCCATGCTAAACTACTCAGCTCTACCTGGACATGATCCCCACCCCTCCATTCCCTGCATATTAATTTCTCTTTCAAAAAACTTTTCATGTTGCATGCCAAAATAAATTGCCCTTCACATCACTTTAAACTTTATCCCTCTCACTTTAAAGCTGTGCCCTATAGTCTTTGATATTTTCTCCCTTGAAAAGAGGTCCTGACTGTCTATCTCATGGTTTTATATACTTCCATCAAGTCTCCCCATAGCCTCCGACGTGCCAAAGAAAACAGTCCACGTTTGTTCAAACTCTCCTTATAGCTAACACCCTCTAATGCTGTAGGCATTCTGGTAAATCTTTCCTGCATCCTCTCCACATCCTTCATATAATGTAACTACAATACTCCAAACGTAGCCTAATCAAAGTCCTATATAGCTACAACATGACATCCTGACTTATAATCAATGCCGCGAATGATGAGGACAAGCAGAACACACTTCTTTACCACTATGTGTACTTGTATTGCCACTTTCAGGGCGCTGTGAACTTGGACCCCAAGATCCCTCTGTACATCAATGCTATTCAGGGTCTTGCTGTTAACTATATACTTTCCCCTTAACATTCAACCTTCCGGTGCGGTTCAGTGGGAAAATAACTAAAAGGGAGTTGATCAGATTATAAATTGCAGATTGCTCTCATCGGAGCCTACATGGGCTGAATGGCCTCGTGCTGTAATTAAGTAAGGAAGGAGAGCTGCCATTAGATATATTGGAGATATATCTGAATTAATTCATATTTTATGCAATAAATAGCAAAACTGCTAATGAGCAAAGGGCCCACGGATGTGGAATTAAAGTGATCCTGAGATGAAATGAGGAGAAACCTTTTTGGTGACACAAGAGATTGCAGGTGCTGAAATTTAGCTTTTTTTATGTTTAGCAATTAGTTTTAATCCAGAATGCATCATCCAAGAGTGATACCAATTTAGTCACAGCCTTAAGTGGATAAAGGTAAAAATTCGACTGAGTCTTGAGGTATAGAGTAGGACCAATTGGATGGTTGTACAATAAATGACAGACTCAATGGGTTGAATGGTTGCCTCCCGAGGCCTTTGAAAACCTCAAACCAGTTTTAGAATTGTGCATTGAGGCTGCAAACATCTTGTACAAAAAGTGATAGCATTACTCATTTCCACCTTCAATGATCATACTGTACTTAGCCTGTTTGTTTTAGTTCAAAGGGATTTTGCGTACACATCAACTTGGTTCATTTCAAAAGATAGCCAAGCACACAACTTTAATGAGATCCTTAAAAATCAATTTCATTCTGGCATTGGTTCTGAAAATGTGCAGCATAATTCTAGCATTTTGTTGTTGAACTCTACTGTACTCTAAATGCACTGCCATTGTACTGAGGCTCGACATATTCCATCCAGAGAATACACTATTGGTTCACAATGATTACATAACCAGCACTTTAATGCTCCAGAAGCATCACCAAAAAGGGCAAAGTTAGCAATATCATGATTACCATAAGCAATCTAGCACTTTTTTCATATTGGTTGATAAATCTTCATTCCTCTCACGTATTGTTATTGTAAGTACAGGCACCTCTGGTTTATGAGTGTTTGATTTATGTGTTTTTGGAATAATGCGCTTGGGTAATTAATACCAAGGCCTAATTTACGTGCTCGTATTTTTGAAAAAACGCACTCAGATTTGCGCCTGGCAGTGTATTCGCATGCAGACTGGCATTGAAAATGTTATGAATTGGTTGATTTGATTATTGGAGAAGTGGAAATGGGGCACTTTAAAAATCTACGTTAGCCAGAAGCAACACTATCTTAAGAAGAAAATAATTGCCAAATCGATTAAGGTTTTTGAAGGAGTAATTAGCAGGGTAGATGAGGTGGAAGATTAATTGTATTGGATTTTTCAGGAGGCATTTGATAAAGCACTGCAAAAGTGTATGTGGAACAACATTAGGACCATTGCAGTTGAGTAATATATTAATGAGCGTGGACTAATGGACAGAAAACAATGGGTATAAATAAGTATTTTTCAGATTGGCAGGCAATAACTAATAGGTTGCTGTTCGGATCAATACCAAGGCTTCAACTGGTTACACCCAATTGTAATAAAAAGGCAACCACTCAGAAGATAACCCAAAAGTAAACTGCGACAGGTGTGAAAAAAACAACGTTAAAAAGTAATGTTGGAGATGCAAATCAGGACAGACTGTGTCTGTGAAGAGAAATAGTTAATGTTTCAAGTGGTTGATCTTGTATCAAATAGTTTGTATACATGTTTACATAGAAACATAGAAAATAGGTGCAGGAGGAGGCCATTTGGCCCTTCGAGCCAGCACCGCCATTCATTGTGATCATGGCTGATCGTCCATAATCAATAACCCGTGCCTGCCTTCTCCCCATATCCCTTGATTCCACTAGCCCCGAGAGCTCTATCTAACAAGAAGGGAAGCATGCTATGAAAAGAGAGTGAAATTATTTAGGTCATTTATTAATAATATCTTTGTGGTGAATAAACAGTGCTGGAGTAACTCAGCAGATCAGGAAGCATCTTTGGAGGACATGGATAGGTGACGTTCTTCCAGTTTTCTTCCTCATAGTACAATAAGTTTGAAGAAAGGTCCCAATCCAAAACGTCACTTATCCATGTCCTCCAACTCAACTGCCTGCAGAGTGGTGCAGTGGTAGACTTACTGCCTTACAACACCAGAGACCCAGGTTTGATCCTGACTACGGGTGTTGTTGGTTCGGTTTGTACGTTCTCCCTGTGACCTTGTGGGTTTTCTCCGGATGCCCCGGTTTCCTCCCACACTTCAAAGATGTACAGTTTGTAAGCTAATTGGCTGTTGTAAATTGTCCTCCGTGTACGGGGTGATCGCAGGTTGGCGTGGACTCGGTGGGCGAAGGGCCTGTTTCCATCCACACTATCTCAAAAGGCTGGCAGTATCTTGGCTTCCATGGTTAAAGCTGTAGAATTTCCTTTCTTAATTCCCTTTCTACTGCTTTTATTCGCCTTTCTGGTACACCTCAAAGCTTGATCAAAGAGGTAGGTTTCTGGGCATCTACTTTAATCTTTATGTGATGTTGAATATTGCAACATTTAAGAGCTGTGGTATATTTGTTACATTTCACTTAATTGTTCAGATGGGCTTTCCTGTAGGCTAGAGGCTGAATAGTATGAGGGAAAAAAACTTGGGACTGATCGGGGAAATTTTTCAATTGCAACCAATTATTCAGACACATTTAGAAGCCATGTTGTGACAATATATTCTTTTGCTTCAAGTAAGCTGCAATTACAGCAGAGGCCTGTGCAGGAATTTAAATTTACCAACTTTTTGCAAAGGCTGCATACAAGCCCTTAAATGTTAAGGGGCAACACCTGCAAGCATGCCGAAACCTCATTATGATTTTCTTTTCAAAGTTTACCTACCATTGGTTTCCTAATTGTTACTTTTTTAGAACAAAAATTGTTGACAAAATTTGCACCCAAATTTATTTTTTATTTATTGAAAATAAAAGGAAATACGCTGACCACGGTCATAATCTGAATTGTAGCTTTCTGCAATTGAATAAATGAGCAGGGTTTTAGCTCAGTGCCACTACTCTTGACTAACCCTGTTGTTTTTATTCTTTTGATGCAGCTCACTGACTAGATAAGACCATGGCTCGTCTAACAAAACGGAGGCTGTCAGACTCGCAAGTGGTCCAGCGACTCTGGAACGCTATTGAAGTCATCCGAAATCAGAAACAAATTGCAAATTTGGACAGGATAACAAAGTATGTCTTTAATTAAAACCTTTGTATTTAAATAGTTACTGGAAAGTGTGAGCTGCAAAATCCAGGGACCAAGACTGACTTTTAAATGCTATTTCTAATACCTCCCGCTTACTACATTCCATCTCCTAAATTTGGCGAACTAATGGCACATGCCCATGCTTGCCCATTTTTAGATATTGAATTGAACATGCTTCAACTCATTTAAAAACCCTTCCATGAATGATTCCAACTTCTTGCCACACTCACCACATTGATCTTCATTACCAACATGTTACAAGCTTTGCCTTTTAACTCTCCGCCCTTAAGACCACATGTCCCTGTTCTCTGGGTCTCATTTCCATCAATCCTGACCATGCTCCTAACCTTGCAATGATGCCTTACCTTTATTAACTTGAGATCTTTTACGAGGCGAATGTACATGTGAGCGTAGCTGAGCTTACAGAGCGAGTTCAGGGGTCAGGGATGTGTGGTACAATTGGTGGAGTTTTGAGTGGTCAGAGTGTAGCTGTGAACTGAGCTTTGTAGGAGGGTAGTTCTTGTCAAGTTAGGCAGCTGATTTTGAAAGGTCAGAAAAATAAAAAACTAGCGCACAAAGAATAGAGTAATTTTCATGTCTGAAGTCAAGGATCACACGACACAAATGCAAGAGATATTAGAATTTTTTGGCCTGCAATTTAATGCTTGTATACCGAGGCATGAAATATATTAACTTGAAAACACCAGTCTGAATGCAAATAAATAGAATGCTTAAACCAACAGGGTTAAAACTTCTTGGGAATTATGTTGCCAGGACAAATACATTACAAGTATTGGTTAGTTCCCTGTGTTTAAAATAATAATGTTTAAATAGTTTCCAAAAATATATTATGCACTTAAAAAGCTCCATTGTTAATATCTTTCTTTTACCCAAAGCAAAAGTGCTAAAGAACTTGAAAGTTGGCAAAATAATGGAAAAAGCGGTTATTTCAACTTGCTGCTATTAACATGAAGAACAAGGAAGCATATCAATAATCCATTATTACAAAATGTGGTACTCTTCCTGGCATCACATAAATTCTTCCTGTTGTGACCAGGAGTTCAAATTTGTATTAAATAACATGATACCTGGATGATGTATTTCAGGTAACACCTAACTTTTAACTTCAAAATTTTAATGTGTTTTAATTAAAAGTACAAACATTTCCAAAACGGACTGTAAGCCAAAACACTCTCATTTGCATAATTGCTTTAGCACCTCATCACTTTATACATGTTTCTTTCAAAACATATCTTTCGCAATCCCAAAAGTATGTCAAGGAATCCATTTTGCTAGATTTATTTACTGATTACAACAAAATATTGAAATGCTGCAATGAAGAAGGTGGATATTCAGGGGAGGGGAATAAACTCAAGTTGGCTTTGACACAAAATGCTGGAATAACTCAGCGGGATAGGCAGCATCTCTAGAGAGAGGAATGGGTGATGTTTCGGGTCGAGACCCGTCTTCAGACTAGAGTTTTGCCACACTGACCTTTCTGTCCTAGGCCTCCTCCATTGTTAGAGTGAGGGTAAACGCAAAGTGGAGGAACAGCATCTCATATTTCGCTTGGGCAGCTTACAACCCGCTGGTATGAATATTGATTTATTTAACTTCAAGAAACCCCTGCATTCCCTCTCTCTCCACCCCTCCCCACTCAAGTTGCACAAGCTTCTCGTTCTTATCCAGCAAACAGCTAACAATGGCCTGTTTCCTTTATCATCTTTACTTTTTTGCATATCTTTTATTCATTTGTTCTAGATTTCTCTACATCACCGTCTATATCTATCGTTTCCATTTCCCCTGACTCTAGTCTGATGAAGGGTCTCGAATCGAAACGTCATCCATTCCTTCTCTTAAGAGATGCTGCCTGTCCTGCTGAGTTACTCCACCATTTTGTGTCTATCTTCGGTTTAAACCAACATCTGCAGTTCCCTCCTACACATCAAGTTGGCTTTGTGTTGCTTTCATGATCTGTGCATAAACCACAAGTATTCTTCAGCCAATTTTAAAGAGCCCATTATGTAGGAAATAATGAATATTTATATATTGCAAGTCCTCAGAAACGGTAATGTGATCAATACTAAATACTATTTTTTAAGCCTTTTTGAAGGGATAAATATCAGCCAGGGCATTGGGAATAACTTTTTTTTCAACATAATACCATGGCATTTCTACATCCATGTAATGATCTCAGTTACATAGATACATAGACAATAAGCGCAGGAGTAGGCCATTCGGCCCTTAAAGGTTTCTTTGAAAGAGAATACTTGCTGTGGAGCAGTTTGTCAATGTACCACTGTGTTAAATACAAGATTCTGTATTGGAATTGGAAACTGTAGTCTTCTGACTCCCGCCCGAGGTGGAGGCACTACCCAACTAAGAACTGAAAAGATCAAATGGATCATTGTACATATGACAGATACCATTTTCTGGTAATAGGACTTCAGTTTATTATTTAGTTCCACTTCAAATGTTATAACTGAATTATTTTCTCTCTATCCTTCAGCCAATTCATTCTAGATCAGTTAAAAAAAACACTCCCTTTCCTTCAACTAATTATCTGAAATTTGTATTCTGTATGCTGCCCTACTTAAAAGCACTTTCACATTATTGGCTGTCAAGACCTTTCATGATTTACTGTTGAAACTGTGAATTTGCCCTTTAAAATTCACTGCTCAGAGGATAGCACTAAATTCCCTAGTTTCCTCGTGAAACGTAAGCTGCTACATTCCTCGTATGACTAGCAAATCTTTTATACTCTTTTGACTGTCTTGATATTTTTCTTAAAATGCAGTACTCGGTAACAATACTGCAGCTGGGGCCCAATACTTTGATCTATAAAGGTTCTTGAATGCTTTAAACAGCTGTGACAATCTATATTACCACCTTAAATTCTGTGTAGGTACAGCTCAGATTTCCCCTCCAAAATATTGTCACTTTTCATTTGATATTTGATTCTAGACAAGATCACCATTGCAAACAACTTGCAGAGCAGGCCTTTTGTGCTAATCTAATCATGGTACATGTTGCAATTTCCGTTTCCTTATCTCACTTTGCTGAAAAAAATCAATAAGCTGAATCTATTTGTATAAGCTAGCAAAACAGAGTGCTATCAAGAGAAAGAAATGTGGAGGCTTTTCTCTACAGTAGTTTGGGGGATCTTCCAGGGGTGGGGTTGAGGGTAAAAGTATGGATTTCTCACCTTTTTCGATCGGAGATAGGGATCATCTATAAAATTAAATGTCATCTACAATTAATGGTGACCAACATTTAGAACATTCAATTCCACCAGATACTTTTTTAATCTTTAACCGTTAAGTATTGTAAAATGAGGTTTGAAAATTGTTTAAAAGCTAAGCCCACATGTGAGAGTTAGAAATAGAAGTGGGCAAAAATGCAAAAGTTGCACTAATTCCTCCAGGTTTTTTTTCTTACTCATTTCAACCCAATTTATTTACTGAACGGGTTCATTTGGATGAAAATTCAGCATTCAAGGTTCATCCCTACAGACAAGGTAGAAAGGATAGAGAGAACTGGATTACACACTTCATAGAAATGTTGTTGTGCAGTTTAAGAAAAATAGCTTTATTCAGAGGTGTGTTTCACAGCAGAGGTATCTAAAGTAATATTCAAATCTCATTTTGGGATAACCTGCAGACTGAAATTCTACACTGAGTTCACTCTGAGCAATAAGTGAAGATGAGGATTGAAGAAAGAATATGGTCCAAATTTGAAAGAAGAGCTGTATTAGATGGCTTCCGACTTACTAGACAGTGACTTGCAATCGTGAATTTGGGCTAATGGTGGAAAGGGAAACCTAGATGTCTTGCGAACGCGAGGAGCCAGCGATGGAAAAGACACTATATTAAAGCAAGATTTTTGTTAACAAGCTGTTAAATTGCAGAATCGTATCAGATAAGGAACACTCAATAAATGATCGGTATCAATGGTTCATAGCATTCTTTTGTATTTCAAGATAATGAGTATAAAGTGAGGGCATCAATTAATATGCTAATTAGAATATCTGATGCGATTTTGCTTGAATCTTCAATTTGAAAAATCGTGCCATCAAGGAACCAGAATCTCAATATTCCAGTCCTATTTCTGATGTATTCTCTCTTTTGGCATGGCTAACCCGCTGAATGTGCACAGTTTCAGAAATAACCTTTTATTTCCACAACTGCCAGAAATTCTTTTAATGTAGCCTTCATTTTCCATCTGTATTTGATACATAGAACCCGTATTTGATGAATTAATTTTGTCTGTGTTGGAACTATCATTTATATTTTAGGATGTTTCTCTGTGACTGTTCCAGTAAATATGCTGACTCAAAATAGTTGCAATTGTTAAATCATGTAGCATTGCTTTCGCCTAAGCACAATAATTTCCTCTTGTGGTTTAGGTTTATTATTGTTACGTTTACCGAGGTACAGTGAAAAGCTTTGTTTTGCATGCTATCCAAACAGATCAGATATACTATATGTAAATACAATCAAGTCAAACTCAACTACAATAGATAGAGCAAAGGGGAAGATAGAGTACAGATATAGTTGTCAACATTGAAGCGCACCAATACCATAGACAAAGTCCACAATGGGGTAGAGGTGAATTGGGCAGTACCCCTAGAGGACCATTCAGAAGTCTGATAACAGAGGGGTAGGAGCTGTCCTTGAGTCTGGTGGTGCGCCTTTTCGGCCTTCAGTACTATCTGCTAGATGGGAACAGGGAGAACTAGGAATGATCGGGGTGGGACAAATCTTTGATTACATTGGCTGCTTTTCAGAGGCAGTGGGAAATGTAGTTGGAAGGTGATGGTGGGAAGTCGAGACTGCACGATGGTCTGGGCTACATCCATAACACTGTGATTTCTTGAAGTCTTGGATAGAGCTGTTTCCAAACCAAGCTGTGATACAGCCCACTAGTATGCTTTCTATGGTGCATCTGTAGAAGTTTGTAAGAATCACTGGTGATATGTCAAGTCTCCTAAGGAAGTAGAGGTGTTGATGTGCCTTGGCTGTTACATCAATGTGTTTGGTCCTCAGCAGATTATTGATAATATTAATGCCAAGGATCTTGAAACTCTCCATCATTTCCACTTTGGCACCATTGGCGCTGATTGGGGCATGTGCTCCCTGCTTCTTAAAGTCGATAACTAGCTCCTTCACTATAGTGAATAACACGGTACAAGTGTAACCATAGAAAATCAAATTTACTTGGCACACAGCAAAGAAATGAGATTCACATTTCTGTGACCTTTCCTAGAAAAGCACTCTTTTGCTATTTACCCGTAGTCCTGCAAATTATTCATGGTGTTGCTGACTATTTATTTCCATCGGCTTCAGTTTTATGAAGCAGCCTTTTTGAATGGGGTGTATCAGACACTACCTACAGACCTCCCAACCCTTCCGAATTTGGCGGAAAGTTTCCGCTTCCTTATTTCATTTCTGCCATTCCGATTTTGCCTCACATTTTCCCACAAAACACATGCCTCGCCGCTCAACCCGCCCCGCCACTGGCCCCGCCCCGCCCAGCCGGTGGCCCGACCCGCTGCTGTACCATCCTCGCCTCGCCGCTGGTCCCGCCTGGCTGCGGAGCGTGAGGCCCGTTGATGTTGAGGGGATATGAGGGGGGGGTTAGGGTGCGGGGGAGGGGGGCAGTGGCGTGGGAGGAGGGAGTGGGGTTCGGGGAGGGGGAGAGTGGGGGTTGGAGAGGAGGGGTGGGGGTTGGAGAGGAGGGGTGGGGGATTTGGAGTGGAGGGGGGAGGAGAGTGGGGAGAAGGGGGTGGGGGGGAGTAGGGTTGGGGGGACATGGACCGCTGTGATTTGCTGTTGAAGACCACTGGAGCAAGTATGTCTTCAATTAAATTAGGTATGTGCAGTTTTTTAAATGAAATTTTCTTCATAACTTGGTCATACATTTTATGACCATTGTTCATTTTATTCAATACCAAGAGAATTGGGATGTGTAAGGAAAAAGCAAAATAGAAAAAACAAAACAAAACAATTTTTTCTTTGATGTAAAAAGTATTTCTGTTCAATAACCTTTCTATAATAGTAGAATATACTCATGATAGGCCTGACATTGTACATGGAGTCCAAGAACCACAGACTGTTGGAAATAATAGTCGTTTTTCATACGTGAATGTAGCGCAACGTGTACGCGCATTTGGCGTGCATACTTTTCTTTTGCTGAAAAGTTGCATTACGCGCCATATTATGAATTTTGGTGTAAAATTCTGAATTTTGGACATCAAAATTCTGAATTTGTAAAAATCAAATGTTGGGAGGTCTGTACCTAAATATCTTTGTGACACAACATGGAAACAAGCCATTCTGCTCATCAAGCCCAGGCTGGCCATCAAACATCCATTTTATCCTATTTACATTTTATTTTCCTTGCATTCCCATCAATTCATTAAGATTCTGCCACACGCCTTGCACAAAGGTGCAATTTATGGTGGGAAAATTCAATGGTTTAATGGCACTTTATTGTCACCTGTACCTTGGTGCAGTGAAATTATTTTCTTGCATACAGTTCTGTAAATAATATATATGGCACAATCATACATACGAGCAATATGTAAGAATAGTAGATTTCACTGAGGCAGTACGCAAGAATTGCCATGTTTCTGGTGCCATCTTGCATCCTTCAAAGTTGTTAAAAATGTAGAATCTTGGTTATAAAGGTCCCTCATCCTGGTGGCAGTAAGTACTTGGTCAAAGTTGCAGTGGTCGGCCTTTTCCGGTGATGATGTCGGTGTCCTCTTATTACTGGTCTGCCGTTCATTGTGGCTGCAGGGAGCCGCCAATCCGCATGCTTGGCCTCTTGGAGTGGCACCTGATCCATTCGAGCCCCAGGCTGCTGCAGGTCCTCCAGCAGTCCACTCCTCAGCCACGACGACCTGGACTTGATAACCTGCGATCGCACCGTTCCCTTGCCTCACGGCCACCGCTTAGCCTCTGTCCCAGGGGCACCTCTTGCAGCCAACCAAACCACGTGGGATGTGGAAGGAAAATGAAGCACCTGGACGTAACCCACACAAGTATATCATTACTCTGTTCCCCAAAAGGAAAGTGGTGTAAACAACTCCATTCAGTGCTTCTGGGTTGTGTCAATGCTAAACTATTAAGCATGAAAACACCATTTAACTAAAAAAAACAAGTCAACTTTGAATTGCTATAATATTGTATGATAGCAATGTATCTTAAGCAACAGCATACCTGTGCTTTGTGAGCATTATTTCAAGATTTCAAATGGGCATTTCCTATAAACAGTCACGCTTGCAGAAATTCTTATTTTCCTTAACATATTGTGCATTTTAAATGCCAGAGATTTAAACGCCAAACACTATCCTACACACACTAGGGACAATTTTTACATCTACCAAGCCAATTAACCTACAAGCCTGTACGTCTTTGGAGTGTGGGAGGAAACTGAAGATCTCAGAGAAAACCCACGGGGAGAAACTCCGTACAGACCGCACTCGTAGTCGTGTTCGAACCCGGGCCTCGGGTGCTGCATTCGCTGTAAGGCAACAACTCTACCGCTGAGCTACCGTGCCACCCAAATTTATTGAAATTAAGTATAAAATGAAAAATTTGTGGGGTGCTTTTCTTTTGTTAGATGACATCCCAAAGCACTTCACCCTCAATTTTTACTGAAATGCGTTTGGAGTTATGTATTTAAATATGCCGCTGTTTTTGATATAACGTATTTTATATATCGTGAATGAATGACAGAATTTTCCATAATGAGAACAGAAATAGCAATGTTAACCAGAGACCAAATCTCCATTTTTTAATTAAACATCTTTGAATTCTTTGTATTTGCCTCAATGGGAACTGGTTCTTACATTATTATTTAATTTCAGTATTTCTGGCAATTGTTCAGAGTACTTGCATATGATCAAAACATAAAGAGAATCGAGGGTTATGGTGATAGTGCCGGAAAAATGTGGCTGAAATAGATCAGCCAGGAATGGCAAAATAAGCTCGAAGGCCAGATGGCCTATCTTCATTCCCAAATTCTTGTGTTCTTTGCAGCTAATGAAGTAACTGGAAAATGTTGATGGTATGTAAATTATGACAAAGTAAAATAAAAATAGGTTGCCGAGATTAAGTCTAATTCATCAAGTTAATCCTGATGCAGCAAAAGAAAGTTTAAATGTGTTGTACTTTAACTTTGCAACCAATGTATCTTATGTCTGTTTTTGATTGAGGACTATTCCTTAATGAAGACCATAAGCAAAAAGAGCAAGATAGGTCATTCAACCATTTGACTTTGCTCAGCCTTTTACTAAGATCATGGCAGGACTTCTACTGCAACTTCATCTTTCATTATTCTCGTAAAATTTAATGTGGAGAGAGAAGTATGAGGTGATGAATCTCTGTATGGAAAAATAAAGGCAATAAACTAAATTGGACCATTTCAAAGAGGGTATGCAACTGTGAGGTACACAATTCTTTGAAGTGGCTATAATTGTCTTTAATAAGCTAGTGGCTTTAATGAAACCAAATGTACTGAGTGAGTTCAATGCCAGCCTAAACGCTAAAAAAAATTGGCACTGATGACTTAAAATGAATGTCTCCTATAATGTTTCCGTTGGTGGCAGGGTCAGTAATCTGAGGAAATGCATAATTGGCAAAGAGTTTGAAGTCCACAGGGAATACCTTGTAAACCTAGCGACGACTACAATCTGGAATGTAATGGCTGAGAAGGTGTGGATGCAAATTAACACAGTGGCACTCAAAGTAGTTAAATATGAAAGGGAAAAGATTTTCAGGATGATGAGGCGGTGGGTAGTGGTGGGGTGAAGGATGGTAAGCAGTGAATTGTAATTCATCGGATTGCTCCTTTTGAGACCAAAGGCATGATGCTGTTTTATTCAGCGAATCCTATTGCTAAAAGTTAAAGGAGTAAGTCATGAGTTTGGGATCCTAGCAAATGGATCTTATTTTTGTTTCATTTCACTCTTGATATTTTATCCCATAAGTGCATAACATTGAACCATACAGCACAGGAACAGGCCCTTCGCCCACAATGTCCATGCTGAACATAATGTCAAATTAAAGTAATTTCCTTTGCCTGCACGTGATGCATATCCCTCCAGTTCCTGCACATCCATGTGCCTATCTAAAAACCATTGAAATACCATTATCGTATCTGCCTCCGCTACCATCCCTGGCAGTGCCGAGGCCAGGGCAGCATTTAATTGAATATGGCATGAAGGAGCCCTGCGTAATTGGAGTCGGTGGGAATCGGGGATAAAACGGGTTGGAATCATACTTAGTACAAAGGAAGATAGTTGGTCAAAGGGCAATTTCTATAGGGGTTCTTCAGGGTAGTATCTGAGGCCCAATCATCTTCAGCTGCTCCATCAATGACTATCCTTCAGTTGTAAAGTCAGAAGTAAGAATGTCTTTTTAGGCTTGCACAATGCCCAGCAGCATTTATGATTCTTCCATTAATGAAGCAGACCACGTCCAAATGCAGCAAGACATGAACCCTGGGCTGATCGGTGCCAAGTAACGTTTGCAGCACATGGGTGCCAGGCAATGACGATATCCAACAAGAGAAGATCCAGCTGTCACCCTCTGACATTCAATGGCTATATTATCCCTGAATCCCCCACTATCAGTATGTTGGGGCTTACAGTTCATTAGAAACTAGTGGAGCAGGCTTGTGCACAATGTGGCTATTAGAGTACGTCAGAGGCTAGGAATCCTGTGGGGAGCAACTTCTAATTTCCCCAAACCATCTCCAAAGCTGAAGTCAGGAGTGTGATGGACTGCACTCCACTTGACTAGATGAGTGCAGATTCAACAACACTGAGAAAGCTCAACACGAAAGGAAATAACAAACTGCTTGATAGGCACCCGATTGGCAACCATTCACTCACTCCACCAATGCACAATAGCAGCAGTTTGCACCATCTGCAGGATGCACTGCAGGAACTGATTGAGACTTCTTAGAGAGCACCTTCCAAATCAATGATCTCAACCAGCTAGAAAGACAAGGGCAGCAAAAGTTTGGGAGGATCCATATAAAAGTTATCCTCTAAGCTATACATCGCCTGACTTGGAAATATGCTCACCTTTTCGTCACCATCTTTGGGTTGAAATCTCGGCACTCCTTCCCTAAAAGTCTTGTGGTAATGCCCACGCTGCAAGAACTACAGCGATTCATGAAGGCAGCACATCATCACCTCTTCCAGTCATGGTCAAACAGCACAAAAACAGCCTCTTTGCCCCAGCTCATCTATGCTGTGACGAAGATACCCATCTAACCTATTCCTGTTTGGCCCTTGTTCCCATAAACCTTTCCTATCTATGTATCTGTTTAAATGTCTTAAATATTGTTATCGCACCTACAAATGTTATTGTACCTTCTTGAGGCCAATTAGGAATAGGCAATTCAATTTTGGCTCAACCTGTGAAGTCCATTTCCCTTGATCGAATACCAAAAATAATGGGAAAAATTGCATTCTCTCGCGTTTTAAGAAAATACTGAGCTCTGTGATTCTGCGGATTCTGTGTCCTAAATGCATGATTTGCGATAGGGTACTACGCAGGTATTAAAAGTAATTCAGAAAGCTAACAGAAATTATTGCTAATCGTGAGAAGATTCAAGATTCAAGATTCAAGATAGCTTTATTTGTCATCCAATATTGGACGAAATTCAGTCACCCACAGTCCAACAATAAAAGCATTAAATAGGCATTAAAATTACACAACCCCAAAAACACACAAAAAAAGAAACATCCATCAAAGAAACATCCATCACAGTGAGTCTCCTCCAGTCCTCTCCTCACTGTGATGGAAGGCCACAATGTCTTTTCCCTTCTCCTGCCGTCTTCTCCAAGAATTGACTACCAAAATTTGGAAGATTTGTGCTTCATTTACAGTGGCATTACTGAGCCCGCATCATCAGTGCAGTGTTAGTCAACTTATTTGCAGTTCAAAGTGTGTATGAAACAGTCTGTTGATATGAGCTTATTGTCTTATGAAGAAAGTTAGCTTTCACTGAAGTTTAAAAAAAATGAGAGGATACTGGGTGGAAACAAGATCGTCGGGATCTTCACAGGGTGAAAATGGAGGAGATGATTCCTCTTGGTAAAAAATATAGAAGTCGGAGTAACTGTTTGAAAATGAGTGGCTGCCCATTTAAGGTAGATGAGATATTGTTTTTCTTCAAAGATTTGAATATAGTGGTGGGACCAGAGCCTATAAGTCAGAGGTAGATTCTTGATAGGTTAGACGTAAAATGTTGCTGCAGATAGGCAGGAATGTGTATTTGAGACCATTCTTATTAAATAGCTGAAAAGATCTGAGTGGTCTATTCATTTGTTTGTTCATATTGTAAGTTATTGGGGCAAATCCTCCAAAATTATGGAAGAACTCGGGGATAAGGACCTGGACATTTTTTAAAACAGACATGCTGGCTGCAAAAACACAAAACCCCCCAAGGGATCACAAAGGAAGAACAAGTTCAAAGCCTGTCTTTGGGCCTGGGCAGCCACATGACTATGCGAGTGGTGAGAACAGGAAAGGCCGGGACAGAGATAACGAGATTACCTTGGAAAGACAAAGGAAGGAACGGAGCCCAGCAGACGGGGGTGAATAGCCCAGCAGCAAGACAATCACCATCGTAAATGGCCCATCCATCGGGACAATGGGAGCCCATCCAGGTGATGGGATAACGATTAGGCCGATGCATCGTGACATCAGCAAACCCATTATCATCGGAAGCCTATTGTTCATGCCAGATCGAAACTGGCAATCATCAAAAGACCCTTTTGTCCAGAGGATCACCTGGGAATATTCAAGGGAGAAACTCTCCGGTAGAAAAAGGGGAGCAGGCAAGCAAGAGAAGAGACCCCTTCTTGGTTTTCGGCTGCTCTGTTAGACGTCTCCTGACCCTGCATCGATCTAGCTGTAAGTACCCCTGACGACCTGGTGAAGTTCCCGAAATAGGATAGAGGTTGAGAGAAGAAGGAGATGGGGGGGGGGGGGGTATTTGTAATTAAATTGTGTAAAGTAAGTTTTTACGACATGCCCGATCATGTTCTTTCCATAGTCTTATTTAAAGCATAAGTTTAGTCACGTGTTATGTAGTATTGGTGAGATTCGATTTTCCATTTGTTTAATAAAGCCTGTAAATTTTAGACTCGCTTTGAGTCCGTCTGGGTTTCTGGTTTCTCTCATCAGCACGCTCTGGTCAAGTCAACCTTTTTATCATATCCCACCATAATTCCGAGGTCTAGAACCCAGGGGAATCCGGGCGCCTCGAAACGCCCACTCTCCCTTTTGTATTCTCTCTTGGGAACCGCTCGAGTGGAGTGGTGACCGGGGTGGCCGTTTGACCCACCGACAAGGGAGAGAATCACTCGGGCAGTTGGGCCCGAAGTGGAGCAAAGGGAACAAAACCCCTACAATATTAAACAAGTGCTAGTCTAACATGTTTTCATATTTGGAGACACAAGAAGCTGCAGATGCTGGAATCTTGAGCAAAAAAACAAAGTGCTAAAGGAACTCGGTGGGTCAGGCGACATTTATGGAGGGAATGAACAGATGCCGGTTCAGGTTGGGACCCTGTCTTGGACTGAGTCAGTCGGAAGAAGAGTCTTGGCTTGAAACATTATCTGTTTATTCCCTTCACGGATGCTGCCAGACCCGCTGAGTTCCAACTTTGCTCTTTGCTCATGTTTTTATATTTGTCGATTGACTTTGCCTTATTTTCTCTCAGATAACGTATTGTCAGGGTTCACAAGAAAGTACCTTCAGTCCTTCTGCTTCACATTGGTAAAACAAAACTTACAATTTCCTAATACCTTGGTGCACCTTAAAGCAGGTTTCAGACAATGATGTACTTCATGTGTTCATCCCTATAAAGAAAGAAATTCAGCAGTTAATTTCCTACAATGCAGTAAGTTAAATTTTAATGTAATTGACATTGGTGAAGGTTGGTATTGATTGGGATATATAAGAAGGCAAACTCTCAATGTAACTTCTCAGTGGGGAGTGTTTCCAATCATGCAGCAGTCCTCAATACTCCAGTCAATCTAGATATTCTGCTCAAGTCCCCATAGAAGGCCATGATCCCATGACCTTCAGATTTAGGATGGACAGAAAAAGTAAAATTTTAGCTAAATCTCATCATGGTATATCATATCATATCATATATATACAGCCGGAAACAGGCCTTTTCGGCCCTCCAAGTCCGTGCCGCCCAGCGATCCCCGCACATTAACACTATCCTACACCCACTAGGGACAATTTTTACATTTACCCAGCCAATTAACCTACATACCTGTACGTCTTTGTACGTATGTGGATTGAGACATCATAAATATTTAAGTAGTTGTATTCTGCCTGAACTAACAAGTTTGAAATGGGTTTACTTTATTATACTAGTGTTCAATTATTTTTATACCATGTGCTGCACATTTAAATGGAACATTCCAGTTTGTATTGGTTATACAGAAAACACCAATAATCTTTACGGTCCAGCATCTGATTCACTGGTTTTGGAATGCAAGCAGGGTGCAGCATGCAAGCAGGGTGTGTGGGCTGGGTGTGTTCAGCCAGCACTAGATTTGGTGTTCAAACTGAGAGTCAGGGACAAGAGTACGTTTGCAGCTAGGGCCTGGGTCCTTTCAAACTCAGTGTTTCATTGGAATATTTAATATTACAGTCTAACATTTTTTTTTAAAAAGAAGTGAAGCAAGGGTGAGTTTGAATGTTAATAGGAATAACTTCCAAATGTCTGGAAAAGCAGCTAATTTGGTGCAACTAATATCTCAACAGTGCAAAATTATTGAGCTTTACTGTTTTAACTTTTCAACTTTGCATCATGCCCTGTAACTCAATATTGACTGAGAAACGTATTCTAAATACAAGAAACTGATTCTCTGGGGAAATGCAAACCATTAACTTTATTCTGTTTAGAACATAAAACATAGAATGTTCGCATTTGAAAATCAACCGAGGAGGACTAATTAAACGTAAATGATAAATGGCCGCACCCTTGTGAATGTTATAGGACCTAGATCAAGGAGAGCAGGTGTTTGGTTCTGTGAAAGTGGCATTTCAGGTTGACTGGGTGGTGAAGGAGGTTTTTGGCATGCTTCCTTGGGAAGCGTATTGAGCACAAATGTTGGGGCAACATGGCACAGCTGTCCCAGCGGACCTGGAGTATTTGTGCTGTTCTGGTAGCCCAGCTGTAGGAAGGATGCCAATAAGTTGGGAAGGGTGCAGAAGAGATTCACTTCGATGTTACCGGGATTTCTAGGCTTGAGTTATAGGGAGAGGCTGGGACTTTTTTCCTTGCAGGAGATGAAAGGGTGACTTTATTGAAGTGCATGGATAAAGTGAACATTCGGGTAGAGGATTCTAAAATGAGACAGCATAGGATTAATGTAAGAGGGGAGAGATTTAAGGGGGACCTCAGGCAAATTTTTCACCCATGATAGTCTGTATCTAGTATGCGCTGCCAGAGTAAACTATAGAAGTGGATACAATTAGGACTTTCAAAAGGCATAATCATATATGATTAGGAAATATTCAGAGGGATATGGGCCAAACATAGACTTCTAGTCCAGAATGAAAACTTTGTCGGCATAGTCAAGTTGAGCCACAGGACCTGTTTTCATGCTATATAATTATGCTTCAATTACCTAAATTTCAATTAGAGCTCTGAAAATTAATTTTATTTTGCAATACAATATGCTGGTGTATATATTTGCTAAGCCAACTCTACAATAATAATGCAAAAGACTGAAAAATTGCATATAAGCAACTGAAAGTTGAATTTATGTCCTGACTTTATCATCTTAAATTGGTTTTGCTTTAAGGCAATACTCTATTTTGGTTTAGCAGTAATGATTGATTATAGTGGTGTTTGTGGTTTCTCCCCTAGGTTCATGTCTCGCCTTCACAGTATGCATCCAAAGGACGCCAATCGGCAGTTGGGACTTGCGGTAAAAGACGGACTGATTGTTGAAACGTTGACTGTGGGCTGTAAGGGTACAAAGGCAGGCATCGAACAGGAAGGATATTGGCTACCTGGGGATGAGATTGTAAGCATTTCTATATCCCGCATTGGCCACTTGTAGTGGCTTATAGAACCTCAAAAGAATTTGCTCCCAAGAGAAAGAACGCAGTTACTTGCAAGGATGTAAAATCATAGTTGTAGAACAGTAAAGCTGCATTATATTACAGTATAATTGTGTGATTTTAAAAATCCTCTTTTGAAGGAGCATGATTTATGAAACCGTGATCTGGTGTAAAAATGGGCAAGTACAATGACACAGAAAATGGTTCTGAATGTTTACTTAGACTGTGCCTACTCTCTTTAGGTCATCTGAAGTGCATCATCCTGTGCAGTCGTATGTGATTTTACAACCCAAGTAAGCCTGCAAGATTGGTCACTAGTGCTGTAGGCACATCCTTAAATTCACGGTTTTCAGTGTTCAAGACAACTTCTATAATATTCATCACGCAATAAATGATCATTTAGGAAACATGACTGAAATTTATCATTCTATGAAACTTGATAGAATGTTTATATCTATAATAAATGCATTTTTGGTGTATTTAAAAAGAAACACCTTTTTGCAGAAATATTTCCTGTAGTATACTGCAGCTTTCAATATTGTGTAACTACAGTTACAGTTGTCTCCAAATAAGAAGTTGTTTGACACTGATAGGGCCTAAAAATTGCATGTCGCATATCAATGACTTTACAAGTCCATTTTGTTAGCTTTCAGTTTTTAAATAAAATAATCTAGAAAAGGCCAATGAATCTATGATATAATGTTTGTTTCAGTAAGTTTTTGGGAGCAGTTTATTTGCTGATGATAACCCAATTTTCCTTAATGAGTAACTGCTGCTGGGCAAGTTGAGTAACAGGACTTTAAAGAGGTTGCAGGCCAAGTTGATGCAATTCAGACAAATTGGTAATCCTAATTGTTTAATTATTGGAGACAAGACTGGGTTGAATTCATTGTTTTGCATAAGTTGTTTAAAAAAATGCTTTGGATTATATATAGAGATAGAGTAATGGCTTCATAACTCATTCCAAATTTATACATGCTACTAGTAACTCAATATAATTTTCACCATTGGCCACAGTTATCTGCTTATCAAATAGTTTTATATTGTTCCGTTCCAGCAGTATGGCTTTAAAAATCAATCTAAACCAATGTGTTTCACAAACATCAAAAGGCAGTAAAGTAACTTGTGCAAATTGTATTAAGGCTAAGCGTTATTGTGCTGTGGGGGGTGGACTTGATGTTAAATTTTGTTGCCGCTTCCAACCTGTAAACCTAAATGTGTTTCCCATCATATAAAAATAAAAATGTATGAATGGATACTCAATTCTGCACCATTTTCAATGAAAAAAATATTTTCTTGTCTCTTAAAATCAGTTAAAGTTTGAATGTTGATGTCATTGCAGTCAGAGTTGCACAGCACAGAAATGGGCACTTTGGCCCAATTTGTCCATGCCAACCAAGGTGCCTACATGAGCTAATCCCATTTGTTTGCATTTGGCCCACATCTCAATAACATTTTCCATCCATGTACCTGTCCAAATTGTCTTTTAGACATTGTAATTGTACCCATCTTTACTACTTCATTTGGCAGCTCAGGAATGCCACTCTGTGGAAAACTTGCTCTTTGGGTCCCTTCATATATTTCCCCTTCAACTTAAACCTACGCCTTCTTCTGGACTCCTTAACCTAGGAAAAAGACGGTGACTAATCACTTTATGCTCCTCATGCTTTTGTATATCAGTATAAGGTCACCCTTTGGCTCCTTTTGCTTCAGGAAGAACAGCCCCAGTCTCTCGTTATAATTTAAACCTTCCAGTCCCAACATCATCCTTGTGAATCTTTTCTGCTCCCTCTAGCTTAACATCTTTTCTATAGCATGGCAACCTGTACTGCATCCAATACTCCCAAGTGTGGTCTCAACAAGTTCTAACTCTTCTGAATGCCCGATGGAACCATGCCATATACCATTTTCACCACACTGTGTCACACTAGAACATTTCCCAGGGCCCTACCATTCACTGTATGTCCTGCCTTGGTTTAACTTCACAAAATGCATCACTTGACATTTGTCCAAGTTAAATTCCATCTGCCATTCATTTGCCCACTTTCCCAATTAATCTTGATCCTAGTGTAAACATAAACAACCATCTTCACTGTCCACCACGCTACCAGTTTAGGTGTCATCCGCATACTTACTAACCATGTTAACAACATTGTCATCTACAATAATGATTTGGATGACAAACAAAGGTGAACTCGGCACCAATCCTTGTGCTTCATTGCTTGTTATGGTTCAATCTAAATTACAACCCTGCATTATCATCCTCCGACTCCTTCCACCAACCCAATTCTGCCTATCCATTGTCTAGCTCACTGTGGATCTCTTGTGCTTCACCTTACAGACCAGTCTATCATGTGGGTCTTTGTCCGCCAAATTTCCTTTTGAAGTGTAAATTATATGCAAAGGATCCCAGCTGCCTATATCTGACATTTGCTTCCGTTTTCTTGACCAGAGACTCAATTTTCCTCCTCAGTCAGGATTCCTTAATCATGCCAGCTTTGCCTCTCATTCTAAAAGAACATGTTAGCCCTGAACTTTCCCTATCTCACTTTTTCAAAGCTTTCCACTTTCCACATCCCGGTGGATTAACAGCCTCTCCTAATCAACTTTTGCACGATCTTTTTATGGTTTTGCCAAGTGTCTCCAAAGTTGATCTAAAAGCAGGGGATAATCATATCTTCAGGAAGTAGTTATATGCTGCTTGGATTTTGCACTTGGATTCATTGAAACATTTATGGTATTGATGTTAAAGAGGGGAGTTGTTCAACTGACACTGTTCGGGGGCAAAGGGAATTTAGCTAGTGCGATCAGAAGTGTCGACTTAGGGTGAGACCAGCAGCCCTGCGAAACACAGATAGTTTGTGCTTGTTAAAATTGAGCTATTTCGATTATAACATGACCTTTTGATTATTCTGATTTAGCTCCCTGCTGCATACGTTGAGGATTTGTACCACCACTCAAGCATCGAGCAAAAGGCCCCATACCACTTTGTCTAGATCCCTCATAATTTTGTACATCTACATTAAATCCCTCTTTAGCAACCTTTTTGTTTCAAAATAAACAACCACATCATCGCTGTCTCACCTCATAACTATAATTCTCCCTGAAACATTCTTGCCTCTCCCTTGCCCATTCTCTGGTGCTGTACATTCCTGAGTGTAGTGACTCGCACTGGCATTACTCTAGCTGGGGCATATCTTATGCTGTATGCCATTTCAGAGTCACTTCCTGGTTCCGTGTTCAATGCTTCTGCTAGCATTACCAAGCTTCGGATATGCTTCTTCCATCAGCAATCTATCTATCTTACTATCTTCAATGATTTGCACCAGTATCCCTCTGTTCCTTTATCCTTCAAGTATTTTTTTCCCATTTGTAATTTTGTCAAACACTTCCTAAAAACCATACACAGGTTAAAATTGCACCCTCGTCAAAACCTGGCTTCTTGAAGCTCCCCTTCTCTGCATTGAACCTTTTGGGAACATTATGAACTTAAAGCTGATGATCGCACACTAGCAGAACTATTAACTTGTAGAAAATGGTTAACAGAGGAAAATGGCTGATGTATAATGGTAATATGCTGCTTGTTCAAAAAGCTGCCAATTCTGAAAATCTGAAATAAAATGAATTCTCGAAATCCTCACCAGGTTAGACAGTATATTCTTTGATATTGGTGGCACAGATGTTTAATAGGGTTTTAGAATAAGTGTGTCCACAATGGTTTTAGGAAAACCTATTTTTTTGCTGCATGTTCAACAATGTGATGAGAGCAGTCAGAACTGCTCTTGTTGAATTTTCATGTTAGATTGCCCAGCATATTTGCAATAAAAGCCCAAGCAAAACTGGAGGATGTTTGATCAAGCAGTAAACTAAGGAATAGAATTATAATTTTAGAGCTAATCTAATATCAGCCAAAACATTATGACCTGATGAGCCAAAACATTATGACCACCTGCCTAATATGCTGTTGGTCCTCCATGTGCAGCCCCATACGCAGCAGGGTGCAATGCACTGTATTGTGACACAATACCTCCCGTGGCCAACTTTAACATTTTCTGTGACTTGTGCCACAGTAGACGTTCTGTCAGTTCGGACCAGACGGGATAGCCTTCGTTGCCCTCGCACATCGATGAGCCTTGGGCACCCAACACCATGTCGCCGGTTTGTGGTTTGTCCCTCCTCGGACCACTGTCGGTAGGTACTCACCACTGCTGACCGGGAGCACCCTACAAGCCTTGCCGTTTCAGAGATGATCTGACCCAGTCGTCTGGCCATAACAATTTGACCCTTGTCAAAGTCGCTCAGGTTTTTTACTCCTGCCCATTTCTCCTGCATCCAATACATCAACTTCAAGAACTGACTGTTCACTTGCTGCCTAATATATCCCA
This sequence comes from Rhinoraja longicauda, assembly GCF_053455715.1. NCBI lineage: Eukaryota > Metazoa > Chordata > Chondrichthyes > Rajiformes > Arhynchobatidae > Rhinoraja > Rhinoraja longicauda. The sequence continues at coordinate 99,659,244 of NC_135954.1, forward strand.
CCCGTGACAGGTGCCATTGTAACAAGATAATCATTGTTATTCACTTCACCTGTCAGTGGTCATAATGTTTTGGCTGATCGGTGTATACTTGCATAATGATGTGAATTATATTTGGTGTCCAGAGGCTGTTGCTTAATACAACATTTAAAGTGACATCAATGTTTTAATGCTACATCTGATTTCCATCCTTCTCCCCATATCTGTTTACTTAGAACTACTTTGAATTGGATTCATTTTAGCTTGATCTAAAGTAAAATGTACTTTCCATTGCAGGACTGGAATGCAGAAAACCATGACTGGTATTGTATGGAGTGTCACATGGTAGGAGACGTCTTGACTTGTGATTCCTGCTTCCGAGTGTATCATCCAAAATGTCTACCTGATGAATTACGACCACAGGATAACAGTTCACATTGGCAGTGCCAAGTGTGCAGGGTGAGTATCATCTGTTTACAATATAATTTTTTTTATAAAGCAAGTGCAGCATTTTTAGTAAGTCTGCATATTTTTCCCTGATTCTCATGACATTTATGCAAATACAAGTTGTATGATTTTGGTTCAATTATATTTAATAGCCTGAAAAGATGATAAATTCTGCATTAGACACAAAAAGACAGGCAGCATCTCCGGAGAGGAATGGGTGACGTTTCAGGTCGAGGCCCTTCTTCAGGCTAGTCAGGGGAAAGGGAAACGAGAGATATAGACGTTAGCGCAGCGGTAGAGTTGCTGCTTTACAGCGAATGCAGCGCCGGAGACTCAGGTTCGATCCTGACTACGGGTGCTGCACTGTAAGGAGTTTGTACGTTCTCCCCGTGACCTGCGTGGGTTTTCTCCGAGATCTTCGGTTTCCTCCCACACTCCAAAGACGTACAGGTATGTAGGTTAATTGGCTGGGTAAATGTAAAAATTGTCCCTAGTGGGTGTAGGATAGTGTTAATGTACGGGGATCGTTGGGCGGCACGGACTTGGTGGGCCGAAAAGGCCTGTTTCCGGCTGTATATATATGATATGATATGATGATAATGTAGAGAGATATAGAACAATGAATGAAAGATATGCAAATAAGTAACGATGATAAAGGAAACGGGCCATTGTTAGCTGTAATGGCTTGCTTTGCAGCTTATAAAATGAGAACTATGACTCGCCCAGAAATTGGGTTTAGGACAAGTAGCTGAGTGAGGTTAATAGGATTTTTTTTTTTTTTTAATATCAAAAAATACTTTATTCAAGTAATAAATAATTACAAAACATCTTCTTTTTAACAACCCCATCCGACATTTCCGGAGGTTACACGTTCAATACAGCTATTCATTTCCAAATTTACATTGAAATTTACACAGTATCCCTTATTTGGAGGGGCGTCTCCACCACACCCTGCCCCCCATGTCGAGCAGCGGAAGGACCCTAGACTGTGGTCCTCCCCCACAGAGCCTTGGCGTTGGCTGCACCAAGCTTCAGTGCGTCCCTCAGCACGTACTCCTGCAGTCTGCAGCGGGCCAGTCGGCAACATTCCCCGACGGACAGCTCGCTCCGCTGGGAGGTCAACAAAGCTCGGGCAGACCAAAGAACGTCTTTCACCGAGATGATAACTTTCCGGCAGCACTCGATGTCAGTCTCTGAATGCGTCCCTGGGAACAGTCCGTAGATCAGAGTCCTCTGTGACGGAGCTGCTCGGAATAAATCGTGACAGGGACCCCTGCAAACCTCTCCAGACTCTCTTGGCAAATCCACACTGTGAAGAGGCGGGCCACCGTCTCCTCTCCATAGCAGCCGTCCCGAGGGCAGCTTGCGCTGGTAGTGAGGTTCCGGCAGTCCAGGAAGGATCTGATAGGATGGGATGCAGACCCATTTTTAAGTTTCCCATTTTAAGACTACTTCATACAAATGACGATATAATCAGGGATGCTCATTATCTAGAGAGCCAGAGTGATAATTGTTTGAATTTTGTGAGTGCCTATTGTAATTTTGAAAATGGTGTAATTTATCTTGACAGGAAATTTTATTTCTGTACTTCATACATTTGAAATAGTTGGCATTCTGTTCTCCAATGGTACAAAATTAGATTATTACCATATACGGGATGATTGTTTAATCTGGGAGAAGTGTCCCCAAGGAAAGCTTGGTTGAGTATTTTAGAGGAAGTTCAAATTTAATTGGCTGGGCGAGGCACAGTAAAGTAACATTGAATAGGGGTCAATAAGATAGAGAAAGGGCTGGCAGATATTTCTCGTGTCAGAACAAGCAATAGGGAGGTTTTAGATAGAATGAAACAAAGAGCACAAGACAGTCAAAGAAGGATGTTTACAATGTAGAAGTATGACCTCACAAAGCAGATTAAATAAAGTTGGTGAACTGTAGGGAGAATTAACTCTAGGGGAATTTCAAGATGGAAGCAATGTCAGAGATCTGGCTGAAAACAAAGGGCGGGAATAGCTGTTAAATATTTTGGGTACCATGTGCTCAGATAATAACAATAATGGGAGGAAGAAGATGCATTAACAGTATAAACTAAAAGGAATATTACAGAGCAGAAGAGGGAACGCATGGAAGTGATCAAGGACAAAATCTCCAACAAAATCGCATTTAGAAGCAATAGATTTGTGGTTAAACCACTGGAAAAAGTCTATAAATCACCAATTTTTCAAAGAAATAAAGAATTGTTTAAGAATCAAGATTAATGATGACATTAGGCCTTGGCAGTCTAAATATAGAATGGGATAGAGTGTATTAGAGGAACAAATATGTTGGGGAATTGCATTGACATGTAGATATATTGCAGCTAGGGTTGTAGTTCGTGATTTTTAACTTCCCTAAGAATTTGTTATGTGCCTCCAGGAACATGTGACAGTAAGGGAGCACTTTGGACAAGTGATCATAATTCTATTAGTTTTTAAATAGTTGTGGAATTAGATAGGATTGGTCCACAAGTTAACATCCTAAATAGGACATTGGCTAATTTTGATGGCATCAGGCAGGGACTTGCAAAGGTTGAGTGGCAGAAGATATCGGCAAGTAAAGGGACATCTGGGAAGTAGAAGGCTTTTAAAAGTGAGATTGGATGAGTTTGGAGCCAGCATGTTTGTGTTAGAGTGAAGAGCAAGGCTGGCAGGATTTGGGAATCCTAGTTGACATAGAAGGCCTGGTCAGTAAAACACCAATTTTTCAAATAAATGAAAGAATTGTTTAAGAATCAAGATTAATGATGACATTAGGCCTTGGCAGCCTAAATATAGAATGGATAGCGTATTAGAGGAGCAAATATATTGGGGAATTATATTGACATGTAGGTATATTGCAGCTAGGGTTGTAGTTCGTGAGGTTTAACTTCCCTAAGAATTTGTTAAGTGCCTCTAGGAACATGTGACAGTAAGCATGTCAGGCTGAGACAGCTGGGATCAAGTGAACTCTGAATATAAGGAATGTAAGAGAACACTTAAGAAGGATATTATAAAGGCAAAGTATTGTCATCGGTCGTAAATTCAAACAATGCGGGATTGGGTTCTTCGGCCTAACTTGATCTTACAAACTCAATCTTGTTTGGTCCAAATTCCTCAAAACTTTTCCTGTCCATGTAACCGTCTAAAAGTATTTTAACTCGCCATTTTGCCTACCTCTACAGCTTCCTCTGGTAGCTTGTTAGCTTGTTCCATATAAAAGCCACTCTTTGCGTGAAGAAATTGCTCCTTGGGCCTCTTGAATCTTTCCCCTCTCACCAATGCCCTCAAGTTCTGAACTCCACTACCCTTAGAAAAAGGACTGTAACCATTCACCTTATCTGTGCCTCTCACAGTTGTGTATACCTTTATAAGATCGCCCCTCTAACTCCTCTGCTCAAGGAAAAATGGCCCAACCTATCTAACCTCCTAACTCAAGCTCTCGAGACCTGGTATCGATGTTGGTGAAACATTTTTATATCATTTCCAGCTTAATGACACCCTTCCTATAGCAGGGTGATACTCCATACACAATACTCCAAATGTGGCCTCACCGTCGTCTTGAATATCTGTAATTTGATGCCCCAACGCCTGTACTTAATGCCCTGACCACCCTGTCAACCTGTGTCACCACTTTCAGGGAACTGCGAATATGTAGGTCATGGTCTCTCAGCCCTAAAAGACTCTCCAGGGCCCTACCGTTTGCTATGAAAGCCCTACCCAGTTTGATCTACCAATATGCATCACCTCACATTTGACAATTAAATTCCATTTTCCTTGGCCTAAATCCCTCTTTTAACCATCTCCTTTAATAAATTTAGATAACCTTCCTCACTATACCACCTATTTTGGTGTCATTGATATGGTTAATATAGATGACAAACAATAATGGACCCAGCACAGATCCCTGTGGCACACTAATGGTTACAGGCCTCCAATTGAAAACCAATTCTCCGCTACCACTCTCTGACTCTTGTCGCCGAGCTAATTTTGAAGTTGGTAGGCTAGCTCATCCTGGAACCCATGTGATCCATTGCCATGCAAAAATTTGTCAAAGGCCTTGCTAAAGTCCATATAGATGATGTCCACCACTTTGCTCTGATCAGTGCTCTTAGTGACCTCTTCAAAAAGAACCGTATCAAATTTGTGAGACATTATTTCCCATGCATTTTAGCTTAAGTAAAGGAGATCATAATGCTATGATATAAGAAAATAACTGCAGATGCTGGTACAAATCGATTTAATAATGCTATGATAGTTGTGTTGTCAAAGGTGAACTGCAGAAATAAGTAACAAGACCGATTATTGGATGAACAGTGGCAGGTATTCAAACAGATGGTCCATAACGCTCAAATAATTTATCCAAATTGGAAAGAGGGATTCCATCAGAAAACCACAATCTATGGTGATCAAAGGAGGTTGAGGATAATGTTAAATTGAAAAGCAGGGTATACAGAGTAGCAAAAGCAGGTGGTAGGCCAGAAGATTGGGAAGTTTTTAGAATCCAAAAGACTAAAAAGCACAAGAAGGGAGAAAAATTGATTTTGAGACAAATTTTGTGTATCATTTCAAAACCCGCATAAGCGTTTTTAATGGATAGATGAATTGGAAGAAAGTGATTGAGGTAGTTGTAGGACCTCCAGAGATGAAGCTGGTGAATTAACAGGGAAAAAAAATTGCAGACACATTAAATCAGTATTTTGCTTCCGTCTTCACTGCAAATATCCCAAAGATAACAGATGGACTAATTTTCAATAACTGGGAAGAACTTGTAAAACTCCGAATCACAAGGAATAAAGTATTAGAGAAACCCACCAGGCTAAAGACAGACAAATCGTTGGAATCCCATGTCTTGCACCCAAAGGTTTTAATGGAGGTGGCAGCAGAGACAGAGAACTTGTGTAGGAAAGAACTGCTGATGCTGGTTTAAATTGAAGGTACACACAGAATATTGGAGTAACTCAGCGGGACAGGCAGCATCTCTGGAGAGAAGGAATGAGTGATGTTTCAGGTCGAGACCCTTCTTCGGACAGAGACAGAGAACTCGTTGGTTTATTTATTTTAAAACTCGGTAAAATCCAGGAGGGTACATAAAGATTAGGAAAAGAGTCAACGTGACTCCGTTGTTTCCAGCAGGCAAGAAACTACAGGCAGATTGGTTTAACATTATTGGCAAGATGCTATTGTAGAGGAAATAACAAATTATTGAGGAAAGCTGAATGTGATCAAACTTCATCTACAGGGTTTTATGTGAGGTGAATCATATTTGACAAATTTGTTTGAATTCATTGAGGATGTGACAGAGTTGATGGAGGGCAACCTGTGGTGATAGTGTATTTAGTTTAACAGAGATACAGCGCGGAAACAGGCCCTTCGACCCACCAAGTCCGCGCCAACCACCGATCCCCACATATTAACACTATCCTACACGCACTAGGGACAATTTACATTTATACCAAGCCAATTAATCTCCAAACCTTTGGAGTGTGGGAGGAAACCGAAGATTCAGAGAAAACCCACGCAGCTCACGGGGAGAACGTACAAAACTCAATACAGACAGGACCCATAGTCAGGATCGAATCCGGGTCTCTGGCGCTGTAAGGCAGCAATTCTACCGCTACGCCACCTTGCCGCCAGTTTTGGATTTCCAAAAGATATTTCACTGGGTGCCACATAAGAGGCTGGTGCATAAATTAAGAATCTATGACATTGGAGGAAATGTGTTAGCATGGATTGAAAGTCTAAAAGGTCCCATCAATCTGAAGAATGGTCCCAACCCGAAACATCACCTCTCCATATTATCCAGAGATGTTGCCTGACCTGTTGAGTTACTTCAACACGTTGTCTTTTTTGTACATGAATTTAAAAGTGGCTGTCATGCAGTTAACAAAGAGTTGGTATAATCGGGTTGTTTTCAGCCCAGAGGGATGTAACTAGTAGAGCATCATAGGCAATTTTCTTGGCACTCAATTGTTTAATATTCATGTTCATGGCCCAGAGGAAGAAATTAAATGTAAGGTTTCCAAGTTGCTGATGATAGGAAAATAGGTAGCAGGGCATGTTGTGGTGAGGACGTTGTGGTGAGGACAATGTGGTTCTGGAACAGGAAACAGATACATTTTGTGGTTGGGTGGCAAACTGGCCAATAGATACTATGGGGAAGTATGGGGTCGTGCACATGGGTAAAATAAATCAAAATACCAATCATTATCTAAATGGACCAATTGCAAAGTTAGCAGTCAAGTCCAAAAAGTAGTTTAGAAGGCAAATGATATACTCGCAAAGAGGTTGGAGTTTAAGAGGAGGGAGATTTTGTTGCAGTTGTACTGGGTGTTGGTGGGGCACATCTGGAATACTGTGCAGTTTTGCTCCACTTGGCCGGCCATAATGCCAATAAAAAGTAATCCCATTTTACTATTGCCTCTATCCCTCTATCCCGGTTTTCATGATACGTATGAATGCCCCAGAAACATCACTGTCATATCTGCTTCTGCAATCTTCTCTGGCAGAATCTTCAAGCGACTAACTAACCACACTCTGTGTTTAAAATGAAACGCCTCACATATCTCCTCTTAACATTCCTCTTCTCATGTTAAATCTATGCTCTCTAGAATTTTACATTTCCACTTTGACCAATAGGACTGACTTTATACCCTATATATGCCATCTTATAATTTCATAAACTTTTACCGGGTCGCCCCTCAGCCTCTGATGCACCGATGAAAACAATCCAAGTTTGTCCAACCTCTGCTTATAGCTAATGCACTCCAATTCAGGCTGCATCTTGGTAAGCTTTTTCTGCACCATGTCCAAAGCCTCCATGTCCTTATAATGTGGTGACTCGAACTCCACACAATATTTCAGATGCAGCCTAATCAAAGTTTTATATCGCTGCAACATGATATGCCAATTTTTATACAATGTAGAGGGAGACAGGGTAGTGAAGAAGGCGCTTGCTTTTATTGGTCAGAGTATTGATACAAGAGTTGGGACATTATGTAACATCTATATAAAATGCTGGTAAAGCCACATTTGGATTACTGTGTACAGTTCTGGTTGTCCTGCTATCCATGTTCACCAGAGATGCTGCCTGACCTGCTGAGTTACTGCCCCACTTTGCCTTTCTTCTGTCCACTGAGCCTTTTGCTTTGACTATATTTGCTTCGACACTCTCATTGGTTACACTACTAAGTGAGTCTACTTCAGTATTGAAACAGCAGCGGGAGATATCGAAAGGCAGCCATTTGATTGGTTGAGTGAGGGGCCAATGCATTTCCTAATTGAGCAGCCAATAAAAGGAGGGGAATGTGATGGGGAACGGCCCTGTTGGGAGAGAAGCTGTGTAGTGTTGTGTGGAGGGTAATTGTGAGGCCTTGGCTCAAGAGGCTTTGGCGAGGTGGCTGAGAAAAAGGCTGAGCAGAGAGTCACAGTGTGTGTTGTGCTTTTATTTTCCTCACGGTTTTAGTGCAATAGGGATGGCTGGTAAAATAGCACAATGTTCCTCCTGCAGGATGTGGGAAGTCAGGGAAATTACTGGTATCCTCGATGCCTATACCTGTGTGAATTGTGTCGAGGTGCAGCTCCTTAAAGATTATGCTAGAGAATTGGAGCTGTGGCTGGATGACCTCTGTATCATCCGGGAGAATGAGAGCGTCATAGATAGGAGTTACCACAAGGTGGTCATGCCTGAGGTACAGGAAGAGTGGAGATGGGTGACCATGAGGAAAAGGAGTAGACAGGGAGTGCACTTGAACCCAGTGGCCATTTCCCTACAAAACAGATATATTCTTTTGGATACTGTTGAGTGGAACAACCTGTTTGGGGTGAGCAGCAGTCACAGAAAGGTCTGTGGCACTGAGCCTGGCTTTAAGGCACAGTGGGGAAGGGTAATGTTAGGCAGAGCCATAGTGGTAGGAGACGTTATTTTTCGGGGGACAGACAGGAGGTTCTGTGGCAGCAATTGAGACTCCAGGATGGTGTGTTGCCTTCCTGGTGCCAGGTCCAAGATGTCTTGGAGCGGCTGTATGACATTCTCGAGGAGGAGGGTGAGCTCTCTGGTCATTGTGCACATTGGCACAATGGCAGAGGTCCTGTGAAATGAATATAGGGAGGTAGGCAAAAGGTTAAAAAGCAGGCCCTCCAGATTACTTCCAGTTCCACGCGCTAATGAGGGTAGGATTAGGAAGACAGGACAGATAAATGCATGACTGAGGAGTTGGTGCAGAGGGGAGGGATTCCAATTTTTGGATCTTTTGAGATCTCTTTTGGGGCAGAGGTGAATATACAAGAGAGACGGGCTACACCTGAACTGGAAGGGAACTAATAATATCCTGGCAGGAAGGTTTGCCAGTGCTACTCTGATGGGTTTAAACTAGATTGGCAGGGAGAAGTGGCGCAATGTGGGAGTGAGGCAAGTGAGAAGTCTGTATGGAAGATGGTGAAAGAAAGTTCAGTGGACAAGATAGGCAGGAGCACAGCAGAGAGCGAGGAAGGACATTTGGATTGAATTGCATTTATTTTATTGCAAGAGGCCGGACGGGTAAAGCAGATAAACTCAGGGCACGGATAGGTTTATGCAAATTGGACATTGTAGCCATTACTGAAACCTGACTCTGGAAGGGACAGGACTGGGAGCTTAATGGTGCAGGGTACATATGCTATAGGTGAGATGGAGGTGGGGGTAAAAGAAGCGGTGGTCTGCTTTATTGATTAAGGAGAATGTCACAGCAGAGGTCCGAGATTACATTACTGGTGGTTTGTCCAGTGAGCCTGTATGAGTGGAGCTGTGGAATAAAAAGGAAATGATCAACTTGTACTGTGGGGCCCCAGATTTTAGATGGGAATTAGAAGGTCAAATATGCTAGGAGATTGCAGGCAGCTGCAAGATTAATATGATTGTCATAGTAGGGGATTTTAATTTTCCCAATAAAGCCCGGGACTGCCATAGTGTCAAAGGGCTGAAACGAGGTGGAATTTATTAAATGTGTTCAGGAAAGCTTCCTCAGGCAATAAATAGAGGCCTCTACAAGAGAGAGGGCAAACCTTGATCCACTCTTAGGAAATCAGGAAGGGCGAAAGTGTCAGTGGACAGTGACCACTGTTCTATTAGCTTTAAAATGGTTATAGATAAAGACAGGGCGGGCCCACCAATTAAAATTCTGAATAGGGACAGGGCCAACTTTGATGGTGTTAGACAGGAAATTGCTGAAGTTAATTGGAGTACGTGCTAGCTTCTTGAAAGCTACAAGCCATCGATCAGTAGAGATATTTATATTCATATGACAAATTAATTGAAGTTAAAACAAAACCTCATTGCCTGCAATTCCTGTGCACTGTGGAAACAAAAGAACACCCGGAAAGTGGGATGCTTTTAAAAGTGTGATGGTAAGAGTTCAGGGTATGCATGTTCCTGTAGAGCGAAGGTCAAGGCAAGTAAGAGTAAAGGAGCAGGGAGCAGGTAGCAGGTGAAGCTTGGACAATGAGAGAAATTGAGCCTCTGGTCAGGAAAAAAGCGGCATAGGACAGGTGTGGGCAAGTGTATCCCTGGAGGAATTTCGGAAACTGAGGAGCATACTTAAGAAGCAAACCATTAGAACAAAAAGGCAGAATATGGCTCTGGCAGAAAAATCTAGAGAATTTATGTACATTGAGGGGAAAAAGGATAGGCAGAATAGGGCCCCTCAAACCAACGATTTTGTCTCTGTTAGGAGCTGCAGGAAATTGGCACAGTCGTCAATGAATATTTCTGCTCTGATTTTACCGTGGAGGAAACTTGAAGAGTGGGAATTTGGGACAGTTAATGGAGATGTTTTGAGAGCAGTCCATATTACGGTCGAGATGGTGCTGGACATCCTACATAATGAAATTAATCTGAATTTGATCAGTCTGAAGAAGGGTTCCGATCCAAAATGTCACCTATTCGTGTTCTCCAAGGATGCTACCTGGCCTGTTGAGTTACTCCAACATTTGTGTATTTCTCTGGTAAACCAGCATCTGTAGTTCCTTGTTTCTACTGGGAAAAGTCTGTTGTCTGAGTCCAGAATGTTGAAGGCTTGATAGCATCCCTGAGACCAAGTTGAAAGTTAGGATTATAATTCTATTTGCCTCTTTTAGTTCTCTGGTGTGCTCCTGTATCTCCTCCAAACCATCAACTTTCTATTAATACTTTACATAAAACTATGGGCAATTTAGTTCCTGGACTTCTACCTCTTCCCTTCCTGCCATCCAGGGACCTGAATTAGTTCTTTCTGGTGAAGCAGCAAATTTACTTACACTTTTTTCTATTCTAGTGTATTTCTTTCGCCATTCAATGCTCATAATGTGATCTCTACATTGGAGAAACTAAACTGATCAGGTGTCAACTTTCTCACTCGTACCAGTTGCCCCTCTCTCCCCACTAATGTGGCAATTCAATTTTTCTGTTAAATAAGGTTTCCTTCACAATTTTGATCCGTAGATAACCATGGATGTTCCCTCATTTTCTTGTCTTTTCAGTTCTGATGAAGGTCCTTGACATTAAATTTAAACTCCGTTTGTCTCCCCAACCATGTTGTTTGACATGTTTCCTGTTTCACAAATGATGGGTTAACATCAGGATGAAAGTAAATCTAGCATTGAATTTTCTGTGAAAAAGCTGTGAACAAAATCCTTGCTTTTTAGATACATAGATACATAGACAATAGGCACAGGAGTAGGCCATTCGGCCCTTTGAGTCAGCACCGCCATTCAATGTGATCATGTCTCATCATCCACAATCAGTGCCCTGTTCCTGCCTTCTCCTTGTATCCCTTGATTCCGCTAGCCCTGAGAGCTCTATCTAACTCTCTTTTGAATGCATTGTGAATCGGCCTCCACTGCCTTCCAAGGCAGAGAATTCCACAAATTCACAACTCTTTGTGTGAAAAAGCTTTTCCTCATCTTACCATGTGTGGAAAATTATGGTCCATGTAGACATGGTGTGCTTTTCCACACATGATTCACATCTCTTTATTTCTTAACTGTTCATAGCCCTTCATTTTTTATTTTAGTCATAAAACAAAGCAATGTGAGTTAAAGCAAAGTAGTGTAAATGTTTTAATGAATCATTGCAAAAATATAAATTCCAAGGTTGTGAAAATCGTACTGTTATTCTGCGACCTGACTTGTTATCTATGTGAATTCCGTGTGCTATTCCTTTGGCTGCATTGTTTTTTTGTGGCCATGCTCCTCCAATCCTCCTCGAGATCTCATTAGTTCAACCAACATACAAGGCAAAGCGTATGCCACAGGTGCCAGGAGCCTGTTTGTCATTTTGTTATTGTTGAAAGGCTTTGAATGATCTAATCAGAGATATTTCCGAAACTGTTCCATTGATTTTAAATAACATAAAAATAGAACATTTGGTTAGTAGAAATTTCTGTACGGTTTTAATATACAAAATTAATTGAAACGCAAGGTAAAATAGAGCAAAACAGCCAATTGATTTACCTGAACTTTTCATTCAATGTTGGTGACCATGGTCAGCATAGACTGAAAGACGAGATGCATTTGAAGCCTCGGCTCAGGGTGCTTATGCTAAGCTCCTGGACTCATTGCCGAGTCCAACATGAGAGCTGGAAAGATCTCCTGCTTGTGTCTTCCTTGTACAGGTCCTTCGGTCTACATGTCTGTGCCGAACATGATACCAAGGCCAACTCTTATCTACCTGCACCTACCCCCACATTCCCTGCATATCCATGTGCCTTTCCAAAAGTCTTAAATGCCACTGTTGTTAGTGCCTCCACCACAACTTCTGGCTGTGTGTTCCAGGAACCCATCCCCCTCTGTATAGTATTTTTTTTAAATTGCACTGCTCATCTCCTTTAAACTTTGCCTCTCTTACCTTAAAGCTATGCCCTCTAGTATTTCATTTTACCATCCTGGGAAAAAGGTTTTGATTGTCTACTTGAATTAAGTTTTCATTATTGAATTATAACATAGGGGGACAGTTAAATGTAATTTAAACCCGAGAGATCTTTTCTAAAGTTGAGAAGTTTCCACAAGGATTGATTTGAATTATACACTAGCACAAGCTGTACACTGATTTTTAGCAGATGCTGTCATTGTCATATATTTTTTTGTGGCAGCATTTCAATGCATTATTGTTTACCCTATGTTCCTCACAAAGCACTTTCCAGCCTCACATTCACCATTGTAATGTCAGAACTATTAGCAAAATAGGAAAGCTGAGATCTGCACCCCTGCCATTATTACCACTTTTATTTATTTTGGTCTTAAAGTACAATTCTATACCAATACAGGTAACAAGTTTTGAATGTGGAAGACACAAAATCAAAATCCACTTTGTGATAAATATATCAAAACTGAGCTGGAGGACGATATCCGAGACATATGATTAACTTTAGGCAGAGTATTTTACAGGATTGTCTTAAACGTGGGTGGAACTAATGCAGCAGTACTGATGCATCGGAGATCCAGTGACCCCGGGATCAGTGCTGACCTCCATTTTTTTGCTTATGTGTATTTTGCAGCTTCTCTCTGTCACCACGTTTGTCTCGTGTTTTAGTTTCTTCCCACATTCTAAAGGATTTGCTGTAATTGACTCCTGATGTAGTTTGGTAGTATGAGAATCTAGGGTGGAGCTGATGATCATGTGAAAGAAAAAGATTTGCAAGGAAGTATATGGGACATTGGAGTTGATGGGATTGCTTTGAGATGCAGCACGAACTCCATAGACCCAGTGGTTTTCTATTCCAAGAAAATATATGAGAATAAAATATTAGAATTTGGGAAATGAGAGATGGTGCATCAGAATCTGGGAAGGATGATCTAGAGATTCAGTTCAGAAATAAAGATGGAAACAGTTCTTTTGGCCGACCGAGTCTGCCCATTCATGCTAGTTTTAGCACCGATTCCATGCTGACCACTGATCACCATTCACACTAGTTCTTTGTTAACACACGTTCTCATCCAATCCCTACACATGAGGGCCAATTTTTACAATGGCCAATTAACCTACAACCCTGCACTTCTTTGGGATGTGGGCACCTTGAGGAAATCCACGCGGTTACAGGGAGAATGTGCAAACTCCGCACAGAGAGCACCTGCGATCAGGATCGACGCTGGGTCGCTGGCGCTGTGGGGCAGCCATGCCTGCCATGCCACCTTGTGGAGTGCAGATGGTTGATGATTAAACAATGTTCAAGGAGGGTTGAATTGTTGGTCATAGATACTCAAATCCATTCTAGAACAGAGGAACATTTTGTACTTAGAGCATTGGAACTTTGGATAATTTTGTGTCGCCAGCCAAGCTCCGGATTCAAGATATTTGTGGTTCATGTCAAAGCAAGAGGGGGCCTTCAAAAGAATAAAATCTTTGCATTTGTTAGTAACAAATCTTTGTCATTTGTTTGAGAGACAGAAACAATCAATTTACAGAAATAGGAAGTTATTCCACTTACTGTTAGTGAGTAATTCTTCAATTTTTTTTCTTCATAATAGAGCATGAAAAAGAAGAACACGCCCAAGCAGTCTATGGGCCGATATTTAGGTTACATTATTTCTCGCATGAAGGAGAGGGTGAGTATCCGTTTCAAATGAGCAGGGTCCTGTGATGTATAAACCATGTTTAATAAGTTCAATATGATTTTGTTCTGAATTTGTGTTTTCCATTGATCTTGGCTACATTATAAGTTGCATCAAGATTAGTTAGTAATTTATGTTCTACATTGTATTGCAAGACCATTTCTATTTTAATAATGTAGCGAAGTCAGTAAGAATAAAAGGCAGTATATCAAGGACCTGCTGATCTATATAGTGGATTGAATGAGGTCACTATAGAGTTACTAGATGCGCTGGTTGTCATCTGCCAAAGTTTGATAGATTAAACAAATATTCCTGGGAATTGGAAGGTATAAAATGTGATTCCATTATTTAAGAGAGCAGTGGGGAAAAAATAGGGATCCACGGGGTGGTTAGGCCCACACGAATAACAGGGAAAATTAGATCTCTGTTAAACTTGAATATCTGAAAATGAATAACACAACTGGAAGAATCAGAGTGGATATATGAAAAGGAAGTGATGTTTGACTAATGACTTTTTTTTGAGGATATGAATAGTAGAATGGATGAGGAAAAATAAGTGTATACACTTAGATTTTCAGAAGGCTTTCAGAAAGGTTCAATTCAGGAGGACGGTCACAAAGATTGAATCACTTGGAATATGGGATATTATGTTGGCATGGAGTGAGAACTGACAAACAAAAGAGTAATAGTAAACACATCTTAAGCCGTGCCTAAGGATTGGTGATTGAGAGCCAGCTGCTCGCAATCTATATCATTTATTTGACTGAAGGGACAAAATGTCATATTTTCAAGTTTGTTGATGATATGAAATTGTGAGAAGCTTTGGGGATATTGACAAGCTAAGTGGGCGAGAACATGGCAGATAAAATATCAAACGTCACAAAGGTCTTTTATTGTCAGGTGCACCAATTAAAGTACAGTGATATGCGAATTACCATACAGCCATACTAAAAAAGCAACAAGACACACAACTACATAATTAACATAAACATCCACCACAGCGGATTCCCCACATTCCTCACGGTGATGGAAAGCAATAAAGTCTAATCTTCCCTCATTTTTCTCCCGTTGTCGGAGCAGTCGAACCATCCATCGGGGTGATCGAAGCTCTCGCAGCTGGCAATCGAAGCCCCCACGTCGGGGCGATCGAAGCTCCCGCAGCTTGGAGTTCCCGAAGTCGGTCTCTGACCAGAGATCGCGAGCTCCACGTTGTTAAAGTCCGCAGTCACCCACGGTTGGAGCTCTGAGGTCGATCCCTGGTAAAGGGATCGCGGGCTCCTCGATGTTAAAGTCCCATAGGGTCCCCGCGGTGGAGCTCTCGAAGTCGGTCTCCAGCAAAGGCCGCCAACTCCTCGATGTTAGGCCGTAGTGCGGAGGGAGATACGATACGGAAATCGCATCTCCATCGAGGTAAGGGATTAGAAAAAGTTTGCGCCAACCTCCCTCCCCACCCTCCACATAAAACAAGCTAAAGAACACTAAACATTTAACACATACTAAAAAAACAACGAAGAAGAAAGGGACAGACAGACTGTTGGTGAGGCAAACAGTAAGGCTGTCCGCATTGGTGCAGAAATGCAGATTATTTTTACATAGTGAACAATTGTGAAATGTTTAAAAGTTCCAGGTTGTCCTAGAATACATGGCAAATGGCATGTTGGTTTTGTTACGAACTAGATAGGTCTTTAATAAAAACAAAACCATGAGTGTTTTTTACAGGTTTGGGTCCCTAATTTTTAAAAGTATACCCATGACTTGGACGGAGTACAGTGAGGATTCATTAGAGTGTTAATGTATTTTCTAGGTGAGGAGATTGCTAGTAGATTTGGCATGCATTTTACAGAATTTAGAAGAATAAAAGATGATCTCTTGAAGCATATAAAATTCTTCCTGGGGCCTACAATGGATGCAGGGAGGATATTTCCCCAGGCTCAGTCTATATCCAGGGGTCATAGTCGCAGAAATATGGGGTAGGCCACTTAGAACTGAAATAATATATTTACTGGGAGGAAGGTGAATTCCTGGGGTTCTGTATTCTGGGGTTATTGAATTCAATCAAAACCAAAATTGACAGATGTCTGGATATCAAGGGAATCTAGAGATTTAGATTTTTTTAGATTTAGATTCTACAGCGCGGAAACAGGCCCTTTCGGCCCACCAAGTCCGCGCCGCCCAGCGATCCCCGCACATTTAACACTATCCTACACACACCAGGGACAATTTTTACATTTTACCCAGTCAATTAACCTACAAACCTGCACGTCTTTGGAGTGTGGGAGGAAACCGAAGATCTCTGAGAAAACCCACGCAGGTCACGGGGAGAACGTACAAACTCCGTACAGATGGCGCTCGTAGTCAGGATCGAACCTGAGTCTCGGGCGCTGCTTTCGCTGTAAGGCAGCAACTCTACCGCTGCGCCACCGTGGGGACAGTACAGCAACTGAGGTTCAGCCATGACTAGATAATTAGCAGAGCAGGATTGAATATTGTGTAGGAAGGAACTGCAGATGCTGGTTTAAACCAAAGATAGGGAAGATGGTTGTGAAAGATTGCAGCAGGATCTGAATCAATTGGTCAGGTGGGCTGAGGAATGGTTGATGGAATTTAATACAGAGGTGTTGCATTTTGGGACGTCTAACAAGGGCAGGACCTACACAGTGAATGGTAGGCCTCTGGGGAGTTTTGTAGAGCAGAGGGATCTAGGAGTGCAGGTGCATGGTTCCTTGAAGGTTGAGTCACAGGTAGATAAGGTGGTCAATATGGCTTTTGGTACATTGGCCTTCATCAGTCAGAGTATTGAGTATAGAAATTGGGAGGTCATGTTGCAGTTGGAGAAGACATTGGTGATACCGCATTTGGAGTACTGTGTTCGGTTCTGGACACCATGTTATAGGAAAGATATGGTCAAGCTTGAATGGGTTCAGAGACGATTTACAAGGGTGTTACCAGGACTGGAGGGTCTGAGTTGGAATACTTTATTGTCACATGTGACTTGGCACAGTGAAATTCTTTGCTGCATACACAATGTATACAAATAGCAGCCACGAACAGTGCTGACAAAGTTGCAAAGCATGCCGGCTTGTTCCCCCCCGGCCCACAGCGGTTCCCCCACGCGGGGCCCCATTGTCCTTTTCCCTCCCCTCCCCGCCCCACTGTCCTTGCTCTCCCCCCTCCCCAATTGTCCATTGTTCTCCCTCACGACGGTCCCCCCCCCCCCCCCCTCACGGTGGTCCTCACGCTCTCATCGACCTCAACGGTAGGTTGACCCGCGAGGCATCGCCAGCACCGCCACGAGACTTCACCACTGCCGCCCCTTCACTGCCTCGCTGCTGTCTACGCCCCACTTCACGCCTCCGTGGTGCTGACCCGGGCCCCAGCCGTGGGCTCCGCCAACCCGGACTCCGACCCGTGAGGCCCGGCTCATCCGTCCGACCAGCGAGGCCCCGGCCGGGCCCCAGACTCATACGGCGATCCAGAAGGCATCGAGACCGCGGCGCCTCGATAAAGACCTCCGGCCATGTCCACAGCTGTGACCCGTCGGGAAGCCTTCTGGCCGCACGGCCCGTTGGAGAGGTTGAGTCGGCTGGGACTCTATTCCTTGGAGCGCAGGAAGATGAGGGTTGATCTTCTTGAAGTGTATAAAATCATGAGGAATAGATCAGGTAGATGCACAGAATCTCTTGCCCAGAGTAGGGGAATCGAGGACCAGAGGGCATAGGTTCAAGGTGAGGGGGAAAAGATTTAATAAGAATCTGAGGGATAACCTTTTCACACTAAGGGTGGTGGGTGTATGGAACAAGCTGCCAGAGGAGGTAGTTGAGGCTGGGACTCCCAATGTTTAAGAAACAGTTAGACAGGTACATGTATAGGACATGTTTGAAGGGATATGGGCCAAACGCCAGCAGGTGGGACTGGTGTAGCTGGGACATGTTGGCTGGTGTGGGCAAGTTGGGCCGAAGGACCTGTTTCCACACTGTATGACTCTATAGACACAAAATGCTGGAGTAAGAAGGGACTCGACTCGAAATGTCACCCGTTCCTTCTCTCCAGTGATGCTGCCTACCCCGCTGTTACTCCAGCATTTTGTGTCTATCTTAGGCATAGATATTAGGTGGTTTACTTCTGTTAATAATTTTGTTGTGTTAAGAGCACAAAAAGTGACCAGATTAAAGGCCATTTAACTAAAAGAAACATGTTTGCCTTATTGCCAAGCAAGCAACAGTACTTTGACTTTAACAGTACTAAGTTCTTTCCTACACAGCACTTTGAAAGCTACCAATGCCCTTAATTTCAACCTCTTAATAAAAATGTTAAAATGATCTATTGTGTTTTTTTTCCAATTGTTTTCATTTTACCTTACTTATTTTAGATTTTTTTTGATTTTGGACTATCAATTTGATGTGGAAAGTTTTTGGGGCCTTGCACTTTAAGTTGTTAATTGGCAAATACCTCATTTACTTGGTGTTCATGTTGCAAAGGTTGCAGAATGAGAATTATATCAATGGTTTTCATCAAGATCCAACATCTTATTTTTATTGAGGTGAAAGATGAGTATTGATTATGTTTCATCAATATTTGATACCAGCCAGTGTTTTCTAGTCAGGGGCAAGGAAACTATGCTACTTGTTGATTATGAGAAAGCTGACCACATGTTTAGAGATTTAGTGTCAAGCAGGTTGAAAGTAATTCAGATTGATGCATATCAGACACTAAATTAGAAAAGGATAAGTATATGCTATAATTTTTGATAAGTACAATTTTTAAAATAATTATTTAAAAATTATCTTAGTTTTAAATTGAGGGAATGACATTGCACATATTTGTAAAAGAATTGGTTTAGGAAATTATACTTTAGAACCAAATGACTAAATGAACCTCATTCAACAATGCTGAAGATTTGTACCTTTTATAAACCGCAGAGATAGATTTTGCAAACAAAAGTTGGTTCCTGTTGAATCAATGGTATTGTATGTATTTGTGGACAAAGTGTGGATGGCAGGGGTCGCAGTCAGCTTTCCTTAAAAGTGATGATAAAAGAAGGAATCTTCTTGTTCATGACTTTGCAGATCTCTTTTCAAATCTTGGTCAAGATGGCGCTCATTGGAAGCAAATTAATAAGTGTCTTCCACTGTATTCTGAAGTTACATTCCTGTTATAGGAAAAAAAAGATTTTTAAAAAATTAGTCTAGACATATTGAAACTGCTTCACTAACTAATTCAGTTTCTGGAACAAACTGTCTTGCTTTGAGAAGGATTGTTAGAAATTCTTTTCATTTTATTGGCATAAAGTAATTATGGAGCGCAGGAAAAAATAGATCTGCAGATGTTTCATTATGTCGCCCCGTTACAGGAAGGATGTGGAGGCTTTGGAGAGGATGCAGAAGAGATATATCAGAATGCTGCCTGCGATAGAGGGTATTAGCTAGTGGTGAAGTATTGCACTTTGGGATGTTGAAAGTTGTTAATGTCAAGACCCTTAATTTCATTGACGCATAGAGGGATCATGGAGTCCAAGTCCCTAGTTCATTGAAAGTGGCAACATGAGTAGATAGAGTGGTTTAAAAAAAAGGCATATGTTATGCTTGCCTTCATCTGTTGTCTTTGAGTATAAGAGTTAAGAAGTCTCATTGCAGCTTTACAAAACTTTGCTTAGGATGCATTTGGATTATTGTCGGCAGTTCTGGTCACCCCATTACAGGAAGGGTATGAAAGCTCTGTAAGAGGGCACAGAAGAAGTTTAGCAGAATGCTGCCTAGATTAGAGGGTATTGGCTATAAGAAGAGGGCAGACAAACTTGGATTG
Organism: Rhinoraja longicauda; assembly: GCF_053455715.1. Lineage (NCBI taxonomy): Eukaryota > Metazoa > Chordata > Chondrichthyes > Rajiformes > Arhynchobatidae > Rhinoraja > Rhinoraja longicauda. The sequence continues at coordinate 99,679,043 of NC_135954.1, forward strand.
TTTTTTCTGGAGCATTGGAGGCTGATAGAAGTGTATACATTTACGACATTTAGGGTAGAAAGTCGGAACCTTTATTCCCAGGATGGAAATATCATTGACTAGATAGTATGGCTTTACGTTGAGAGGAGAAAAGTTTAAAGGAGGTGTCTGCATTTTTTTTGCAAAGAGAGTGATGCGTTCCTTGAACCCGTTGCTGGAGTTGGTGATGGAAGCAAATACGATAGTGGCGTTTGGAGACTGAGATAGGCGGGGAATGGAGTGATATGGAAGACATGCAGTCAAAGGAGATTAGTGTACATTGTAGGTAGACACAAAATGCTGGAGTAACTCAGCGGGTCAGGCAGCATCTCAGGAGAGAAGGAATGGGTGACGATTCAGGTCGAGACCCTTCTTCAGACTGATGTCAGGGGAGGGGGTGGAACAAAGATAGGATGTGGTGGGAGACAGGAAGACAGTGGGATAACTGGGAAGGGGGAGGGGAAAGAGGGACAGAGGAACCATCTGAAGTTAGAGAAGTCAATGTTCATACCGCTGGGGTGTAAACTGCCCAAGCGAAATATGAGATGCTGTTCCTCCAATTTGCGGTAGGCCTCACTATGACAATGGAGGAGGCCCATGACAGAAAGGTCAGACTGGGAGTGGGAGGGGGAGTTGAAGTGCTGAGCCACCGGGATATCAGGTTGGTTAAGGCGGACTGAGCGAAGGTGTTGAGCGAAACGATCGCCGAGCCTGCGTTTGGTCTCGCCGATGTAGAGAAGTTGACCTGGAACAGCGGATACAATAGATGAGGTGGGAGGAGGTGCAGGTGAACCTCTGCCTCACCTGGAAAGACTGTTTGGATCCTTCGATGGAGTTGAGGGGGGAGGTAAAGGGACAGGGACAGGTGCTGCATCTCCTGCGGTTGGAGGGGAAAGTACCTGGGGAGGGGGTGGTTTGGGTGGGAAGGGATGAGTGGACCAGGGAGTTACGGAGGGAACGGTCTCTGCGGAAAGCAGAAAGGGGTGAAGATGGGAAGATGTAGCCAGTAGTGGGATCCCGTTGGAGGTGCCGGAAATGTTGGAGGATAATATGTTGTATACGACGGCTGATGGGGTGGAAGGTGAGGACAAGGGGGACTCTATCCTTGTTACGAATGGAGAGAGGGGGAGCAAGAGCGGAGCCACCCATTCCTTCTCTCCCGAGATGCTGCCTGTCCCGCTGAGTTACTCCAGCATTTTGTGTCTATCTTAGTATTTTTAATCTTTGATTATTTGAATGCTGTATTGAAGGGAAATCTCAACGATATGCTTTATTATGTGTGAGTGGCAAAGATAGAATTGCTTGGTGTTTATCATTAAGAGAGAACCTGGGTGTCATATTGAGCTTTGTTTATCAGGAAAAAAATGAGGTCGCCTTTTCGGTGACATGCTATTGTGATGATGATATCAAGATTAATAAGTGGCTCAACAAAACTTTGTAAAACTGTTTTTCTCAATTCTAGAGATTGTTGAATTGTTCTTTGAATCCACAGTCCTTGATTTGTTTTGGGAATTACAATGAACCTGTTTGAATAGCTAAGTCTATAGCTCCCTGAAGGTGGATAAGGTAGTAAAAATGGTAATTTGTGGCTTTGAATATAATCAGGAAGTCATGCTGCAGCTTTATAAAGCTTTGTTCAAGCCACATTTGCAGTATTGTGTGCAGTTCAGGTTAGCCAATACAGAAAGAATGCAGAGGCTTTAAAGGTGGTGCAGATGAGATTTATATTGGGGTCCTGCCTGGAGTAAGGATATTAGCTATATAAAGAGATGTTGGACCAGCTTGGATTGTTTTCTCTGGAGTGGTGGCAGCTGATGGGACACCTAATACAAGTTTACAAAATTGAGTGGCAGATATAGACAGTCAGAACCATTTTCCCCGGGGTGTTAATCTCATATACTAAAGGGTATAGCATTCAGGTCAGAGGGAGAAAGTTTAAAGGAGGTATATGGGGCAAGTTTTTTTTTACATAGTGATAGATGCCTAGAACATTGCCAGGGGTAGTTGTGGAAGCAGATACAATGATGGCGTGACAAGAGCCTTTTAGGTATTTGAATATTGATATTGGTTTATTATTGTCATGTGTACAGACATATAGTGAGAAACTTCATTTTGCATGTTATCCAGGGAAATCATATACATGAGTACATCAGGTAGTGCGAAAAAGAGCAACATAGAAAATGACGATGGAAAAGTGCAAGGGCCACCACATGGTAGATTGGAAGATCCAGAAATTTGTCTCTGGCACAAGTGGTCTGTTCAAAACTCTTAAGTGCAGAAGAAGTTGTTTTTGAATCTATCCTCTGTCCGACAGGTGGAGAGAAATGGGGAAGGGGAGGTTAGTCCTTGATTAAGTTGGCTATTTTCTCAAGGCAGCGAGGTCGAGCTGAAGTTGATTTGGTGTGAAGGATGGTGATAGTCGGGGGTGGGGAGGAGAGAGAGGCTGGTTTGAAGGACAGGGCTGTGTTCACAACTCTGCAATTTGTGGTTTTGGGCAGAGCAGTTGCCATACCAAGCTGAGATGCATCTTGATAGGTTGCTTTCTATAGTGTATCTGTAGAAACGATAACATTGGAGACATGCAAAATTTCTGTAGCCGTCCATGGAAGCAGAGGGGTTGGTGACTATACCGTCAATATGATTCGACCAGGAGAAATTGTTGGTGATATTTACAGCGGGAAACATGAAACTCTGCCATCTTCACAACAGCACGATTGATACAGACTGGGGTGTGTACTCTGGCCTACTTCCCAAAGTCAATAGCTAGCCCCTTTGTTCTGCTGAAATCGAGGGAGAGGTTGTTGACTTGACGCCATGCTACTAAGCTCTTGAAGTCCTTCCTGTACTCTATCTCATCATTGTTTGAGATCCATTCCCACTACAGTGGTGTCAACTACAAACTTGCAAATGGAGTTGGGGCAGAATTTGGCTGCACAGTTGTAAAAATAAAAACACTTGCCCTGCACATTTCCTTTAAACTTTCCCCCTCTGATCTTAAAGCTATGCCCTCTGATATTTGGCACTTCTACCCTGGGGAAGAGGTTTTGACTGTCTACCCTATCCATTCCATATGTTTATCAACTTTATTAGGTGTCCACTCAACCTCCCGTGCTCCAGAGAAAACAATCCATGTTTGTCCAGCCTCTCTTTGTAGCTAACAGCTAATCCAGGCAGCATTTTCTTAAATCTCCTCTGCACCCTCTCCAAAGTCTCCACATTCTTCCTGTATTGGGGCGACCAGAACTGCACACAATTTTCCCAATGCAGCCCAACCAAAGTCCTTTCTAGCTGCAGCATGACTTCCTGACTCTTATACTCAATACCCTGAACGATGAAATAAGCATACCATTTGCTGCCATTATCACGCAATCTACATTTGTTGCTACTATAGACAATAGACAATAGGTGCAGGAGTAGGCCACTCGGCCCTTCGAGCCAGCACCGCCATTCAATGTGATCATGGCTGATCATTCTCAATCACTATTAGGGAGCTATGGATTTAGACATCAATGTAATTAAAGGTCCTGTCATTAACTGTATTCTTTACTCTTGCATTAACCTCCCAGAATTCATCACCTCATATCTGCAATGTTAAAAGTGTTCATTGCCAGCAAAAGTACTGTACTGTAACCTTGTTATGCCTTTGCCCCCTGAGATGCAATCTGATCCAGGGTTCACATCCCCAAACACCCAGTGTTGACTGAGTGGGTTGACAAGTTGGGGCGAAGATACAGTGGAGGAGAATCGCTATAATGTTTTGCAGCCAATATTACATTGTAATAACGGTTTAAAAAACCCACAAGTATAAAGAAATACTGGAAGCTCTCACCAGATCAGGTAGCATCGGTGGGAAAAGGAACAGTAAACATCGCAGGTCAAAAATGTACAACCTGCTTAGTGTTTTCTGTATTTTCTGTTTTTATTTCACATTTCCAGCATCATCAAGGATTTTTTCAGGGGAAAAAAAATAATCTGATCGTCGGTCTTCAATTTTAGCCAGCCTCTTCCTTATCCTTTGGACCCTGTGGTGTGGGGCTTTTGAATTCATAGTGAACTATGGGATGTTGGTGCCTGGTTTTAGGGAATTACAGAATCCTTAGCTCTTGTGTTGTCTTTAAGTGAAAGTCCACACCCGGTATTAAAGTCATTTGGGGCAGCCAATATATTTATTTATTTTTTGTGGTGGGATGTTGCAGACTGTTATAAACTGTTGGCATCCTAACTTTTTTTATTTCAACATGCTTCTCATTGTGAAGACTAAAACTGGTTTTGATAATATGTTCACTGTTGGCTTTTTTATCCTATACCTCCAGTAGTTGAATAGTGAATTTTCTGTATGATCAAACTGGCAGGATTGTATTTTGAGTCGTTTTTACTTTGTTACTGATTATTTTTGCAGGCCACAGAACTTGGTAAAAAGGGAAAAGAAAGTAAGCATCCAATGTACAGAAGATTGGTGCATACACCTATAGACGTTGCCAGCATACAGGAGGTGAGTAAAGAAATACTATAGTTGGAAACATTGTATGTTTGGAAGTATCTGTCCAATAGAAATGTGGTTCAAAGGCATTATGAGCTTGGAGAGATTGGAGAAACTATGTTCATGTTCCTTTAAGTGAAGAAGATTGAAGGGAAGGTAGACACAAAATGCTGGAGTAACTCAGCGGGTCAGGCAGCATCTCTGGAGAGAAGCAATGGGTGACATTTTGGGTCGAGACCCTTCCTCAGATTAGACAATAGACAATAGGTGCAGGAGTAGGCCATTCGGCCCTTTGAGCCATCACTGCCTTTCAATGTGATCATGGCTGATCATTCACAATCAGTACCCCGTCCCTGCCTTCTCCCCATACCCCCTGACTCCGCTATCTTTAAGAGCTCTATCTAGCTCTCTCTTGAAAGCATCCAGAGAATTGGCCTCCACTGCCTTCTGAGGCAGAGAATTCCACAGATTTACAACTCTCTGACTGAAAAGGTTTTTCCTCATCTCCGTTCTAAATGGCCTACCCCTTATTCTTAAACTGTGGCCCCTGGTTCTGGACTCCCCCAACATTGGGAACATGTTTCCTGCCTCTAATGTGTCCAATCCCTTAATAATCTTATATGTTTCAATACGATCCCCTCTCATCCTTCTAAATTCCAGCGTATACAAGCCTAGTCACTCCAGTCTTTCAACATACGACAGTCCCGCCATTCCGGGAATTAACCTAGTGAACCTACGCTGCACACCCTCAATAGCAAGAATATTCTTCCTCAAATTTGGAGACCAAAACTGCACACAGTACTCCAGGTGCAGTCTCACTAGGGCCCTGTACAACTGCAGAAGGACCTCTTTGCTCCTATACTCAACTCCTCTTATAAAGGTCAACATGCCATTAGCTTTCTTCACTGCCTGCTGTACCTGCATGCTAAGTTTAAGTGACTGATGAACAAGGACACCCAGATCTCTTTGTACTTCCCTATTTCCTAATTTGACACCATTCAGATTATAATCTGCCTTCCTGTTCTTTCCACCAAAGTGGATAACCTCACATTTATCCACATTAAATTGCATCTGCCATGCATCTGCCCACTCACACAACCTGTCCAAGTCACCCTGCATCCTCATAGCATCCTCCTCACAGTTCACACTGCCACCCAGCTTTGTGTCATCCGCAAATTTGCTAATGTTACTTTTAATCCCTTCATCTAAATTATTAATGTATATTGTAGATTGAAGGGAAGTTTGGTATGCAATCAAAATTGTGACGGTTTGATAAATAAGGAAATACTGATTCTAGTGGCAGAGGTTATTAAAGTGGGAACTGTAGATTTATAGTAATTGTCACAAAAAAAGTTGAAGGTAAAATGAGATTTAAGAAAACAATAAGAAAACAGTAAATTCAGTTCTTCAATTTGATACATTGGCCATTTCTCTTCTCACTGATGTGACCTGACATATTGAATATTTCCAGCATTTTCTGTTTTCACTTTCTGAAGGGGAAAATATTTAAGGTTATACAGAAGTGAAACTAAATTAATCATTCTCGAAGGGCCACCATAGGAATAATGTGCCAGATTACACACACTTGCATTAAGTCATTTGATCGTGAGCAGCTGTCACCAGAATTCTGGTTTTAGTGTTCCTCATTTGTATAGTCTACCAATATAATAAAGGAAACTAAACTGAAATTCTAAAACTGTAATAGCAGGCAAAGCTCAATGCCTATTACTATAAAGTTTACAATTTAGACTGGAATGTGTATTCCCAAAGCATCAATGAAAATACAAAAATATTGTAATACATTTTCTTTGTAATAAAACAGGATTTAAATGACTTAGTCATGCTAAATTAGTAGCTTCCTAGTATTCAAATGATGTCTTTCAGATTGTTAGTTTTGTTTTATTTTCCAGAAATTAAATGAAAACAAATACAAAAGTTTTGATGAGTTTAAAGCTGATGCCCAGTTGCTTCTTCACAATACCATACTTTTCTATGGAGGTAAGATTTTTTAATATCTATAATACTACCAATTGTTCACTGGCTGTGCTGATGTGCCATACCACTGGATAGTTAATACCACTAGAATTGATCAATCCTGAAAACCAATTTAAGTTAGATGAACTGAGAATTTCAGTTCTTCTGAACTATGACAGAAGTGGAGAGAGTTTTCCATGTTTATTCTTTTATCAGGAAAGGATAGATGCTAGTGAGCGAAGAGGGAAATCAACTTGAGCTAATTATGTTCCCTCCAACTGCTGTTTTGATAGAGAAGAAAATTTGGGCTATCATTTGGCTGCTATCCCATGTGGAGGAATCTGAATTGGATGAAAATTTAATTTTGATTTTAGCTATGCCATGCTGGAATATTTTGTATTTGTCCAGTTTTCTGATCATTCTTTTCCTTTGTTATAATTGTTACATTTTAGTAAAGAATAAATGAGTCAGTTGTGCAATGCAATATAGAGCATTTGGTATTGAAAGCAGAATTGAAACAAATAGCTCCAGGAAACTACTGTTGAGCAAGGAAACAACCTCCTCGAGAAACATTGCAGGGCGGGCAGCATTTGTTGAGTGAAAGGCATGGTCGATGTTTCGGGTTGAGAACCCGCATCGGCACATGGCCCAGCTGTCGACAATCCCTTCACCTCCACAGTTGCTATTTGATGCACTGAGTACCTCCAGCAGTTTGTTTCTTGCTCCAGATGGCCGCATCTGGAGTCTCTTATGGCTCCATTGTGTTGTGATATTTTGTTTACATAGTTAAAACACAGGGATTGTCGGGGATTCAAAGGATATCTCTTGATCTGTTTCTCTGAAGTGTTTCTCTGTCTCTAATTTTCTTAAACCCTGAAATCCTGTTTTTGATAAAATCAAGTAATTTTATCATTCAATTAGTTTTTTTTCCGCAATTGCAGGGAGAGCCAAATCTGAATTAATTTATATTTAGCAATCCAGTAAGAGGAAGATTAGACAGAAATGTAACTCGGTAAGCTTCTAGGACAAGACAGTATTCAGACCTTGGAGGGAAGAATAAAGGTTTCAATCTTTGTTAGCAGAAGTATCTCATTTAATTGTTGCTCATTCGTTCTTCTAGTCATTTTTAAATGTTTCTATTTTCTGTGGTCTATCTGGAAATTTATTCCACATCAATCATTCTTTGTGTTACAAGCATTTCGCAATATTCTTCATTAAAAATTATTTTACTGTTTTGAATCGTTGACCTTTAGTATATTTAAAATTTATTTCCTGGTATACAACATTTTCACCTTGCTTCCATAAGTTATATCTCTCAAAATTATTTTATAGGTTTAAAAAAGAATCCTTTTATGTTCCATTATCAATTTAAATAGGGTGGTTTGGGCTATTTTATGATTTGGCATTTCAAAAGGACCAGAGCTCAAATGCCTTCTGATTAGAGGAATATATTGCATTATTATTACCTCGATTCATTTGGCTTTATTTAATGTTTTATTAATTGTTGCTGTATGCTTGTCTGGTAAAATTAGTATTGTGTATGAAAAGTTTGCGGTCTTTCGACTTCAGTTGTAAATGTTCACAACTCTGTCAATCAATCTGCTTCCTTTTCATTTTTTTAAGTGCTCAAATTGTACTCAAATTAATACAACTGATCGCTTGCTATTTCCATACTATATTAAACAAAATTCTATTTGGGCTATGACTTTCCTTCTGTAACGCTGTCTTTAATGAATACCCCATTTCCTCCACAATCCTCTGTTACATATCGTTGTGTTCTAATTGCTAACCTTAGTCTATATACAATCATCTTTTTTGCTGCTTTTATGTCCATTCATTTTCTAGTTTGGAAAGTATTTTCAGTTCCTTGAAATTTTTGTTCCGCTTACCCCTTCAGTATGCTTGCATCTTAATTTAGATTCTCTGTTTTTCCGAATGCCCATTAAAGGAAGGAAAAATACTCTAATGTGCTTGACAGATGATTAGTACTTTAATGTTTAGTCACTACAATAATGTGAGGAATCGTGATAGTTAATTCATGATGTTTTCAAGAGAGAATTGGATTTAGCTCTTAGGGCTTACGGAGTCAAGGGATATGGGAAAAAGCAGGAACGGGGTACTGATTTTGGATGATCAGCCATGATTATATTGAATGGCGGTGCTGGCTCGAAGGGACGAATGGCCTATCCCTGCACCTATTTTCTATGTTTCTATTAATTTGCTTATAATTCTTGGTATTGCTCCTTAAGGGGAAATGTTAGCCAGAACACCACAATGTGTCCATTCTAACAAACGGAATATTTCACCTACTCCTAGAGCAGACCAGGGTGACAACTGCATACCACTTCACGGCAACATTAATGTCAGTTTAAACTTTGTGCTCGAATCTCCGGACTTATAATTTCTGTCTCTTGTGGCAAGAATTCTGCCATTGGTCTGTTCTCTCCTTTTTTTCTGACTGATTTCTTTCAATCATTTGACTTACATCTCCGTTGCAATAAGTGGTGTAGCATGTTACTGTAAGCAGTATAATTTTTGAATTACATCTTTTTTTTTGCTTGGCAGCTGATAGTGACCAGGCAGAAGTAGCCAGGGCTCTGTTCAAAGACACTTGCCATGAGGTAAGCTGTAAAATATGAAACCAGTTAATAATACATAAAATTCTTGGCCAAACTCAATAGCTCAATTGGTCCAATTTCTGCAATGTTTATGATACACAGCCACAAAACCTAGGATTCATTGGTGCAATGTAAAAACAGTTCGGAACTGATTTTTGCCAAAGCTCTCATTCTGCACTTCATTTCCATCTGCATGCTGTTGGTGCAGGGTTTTGATTCTACAACAAATATTTTAACTTGTATGCAGCACACATTGAATTTGGATGAGTCTATTTGCAGCTTCTCTAATGCCCATTTCTGTACATTAACTTACATGATTTTAAAACCATTGCAGATCACTTGGAGTCACTTGGATTCCAACTGAGGCCTACATAGCCAGTCTGAAGAAGGGTCTCGACCCAAAACGTCACCCATTCCTTCTCTCCAGAGACGCTGCCTGTCCCGCTGAGTTACTCCAGCTTTTTGTGTCTCCCTACAGAGCTGAAACTGGAAATGAGAATGGTGCGATTTAATGTTATCAAGTGGTATCATTGTAGACTGGGATCACATGCACCTGCAGTCCAAGATGTTGTTTCATATTCTAAGTTTTATCCCATTGAATAATTGGAAGCTTGTGAAGTGAGCACAATTGTAAAGGTTGGATGTTACGTGCCAGCTTATTCTGGAGTTCATGGCTGAATAATTAGGATAAACGTTACAAAGATAGTTTGGGGGTAGACACAAAATGCTGGAGTAACTCAGCGGGACAGGCAGCATCTCTGGAGAGAAGGAATGGGTGACGTTTCGGGTCGAGACCCTTCTTTAGACTGATATCAGGGGAGTGGGCAGTACAGGGATAGAATGTAGTCTGAGACAGTAAGACTGGTGGGAGAACTGGGATGGAGAGAGAGGGAAAGCAAGGGCTACTTGAAGTTAGAGAGGTCAATGTTCATACTGCTGGGGTGTAATCTACCCAAGCGAAATATGAGGTGCTGTTCCTCCAATTTGCGCTGGGCCTCACTCTTGACAATGGAGGAGGCCCAGGACAGAAATGTCAGGTTGGAAATGGGGGGAGTTAAAATGCTGAGCAACCGGGAGATCAGGTAGGTTTTGGCAGACTGAGCGGAGGTGTTCAGCTAAACGATCGCCAAGCCTGTGCTTGGTCTCGCCGATAGACAGGAGTCGACACCTGGAACTGCGGATACAGTAGATGAGGTATCTTTCAGGTTACTTCAAATTGCTTTATATTCAAAGTGATGCATTTCAAATATAGACTCTGAAATGCAAATTTGAATATGGACCATTCCTAAAAGTAAAACCAAACAACAAACAGGATAAAAGCTCAGATATTCACAGCAAAGATGACATTTGGATCCAGCGAGTCCCGAGAATTATATTCTCAGCAAACCACTTACAATCACACCCATTTTTCATGTAGTACCTTCATTCCCAGAAATTATGTTGAGTAATCTGTTTGTACAAACTCAAGATACAAACTCAAGTTGCAGTATGGGAGAGGATTTTGCAAGAAAATAGACATATCCCATTTTTTCCCCCATTTCAATCAGGCTTCCAGTATTTACCAAGAGTTTTACATCATTCCCAGGTACAGGGGTGGTTATACATACTGTACGCAAAAACCAACAATGCTCTTTTAATTGGGAATGGGAGGGGGAGTTAAAGTGCTGAGCTGAAGAGAGATCAGGTAGGTTTAGGCGGACTGAGCGGAGGTGTTCAGTGAAACGATCGCCGAGCCTGCGCTTGGTCTCGCCGATATACAGGAGTTGACACCTGGAACAATGGATATAGTAGATGAGGTTGGAGGAGGCGCAAGTGAACCTCTGCCTCACCTGAAAAGACTGCTGGGGGGGAGGTAAAGGGACAGGTGTTGCATCTCCTGAGGTTGCAGGGGAAAGTACCTGGGGAGGGGGTGGTTTGGGTGGAAAGGGACGAGTATCCCCTTTCCCCTGCAACTGCAGGAGATGCAACACCTGTCCCTTTATTACCTCCCCACTCGACTCCATCCGAGGACCCCGACAGTCTTTAGGCATTAGTTTCTAGCTCAATATTCTGATGCACTGACTGGTCCATAATGTATTTATACCTGACATGGTTTGTACATTGATCAGACCGAAGCCTATGGAAAATAAAAAATGAACCAATTTCTATTTATGTAGAAAAACTGTCACTTAAGAATGACCATACCTGGGGAATTTATCTTGTTGATTTAACATATTGATGCGTTTTGCTCTTTATTTAACAATATTGATTTATCATGCTTGAATACTTTTCAGAATGACTATTGAATTGCATTCAACCTCAATTTTTTCCTTTGTTTACCTTGTTATCGCAATTGCAGATATTGTGGTTTGCGCAGTGTGCTGTTAGGCTTTATAACCAGCCTTTCCATGATTTCTCCCAGAGCTTAATTTTGTATTTGCTTATTTTTCAATCATCTTACAGTTCCTCCCTTGCTTCCCAAGGTGGGCATTATTACACTTTGGTTAATCTGAGTGGTAGATGGAATAATGAAATGCATTACTTTAATAAAAGTTATCAAGTTTTCATACAGTCAAAGGTTAGCAATGTTTTGACAGAATTTTCAAAATATCTAAGTTCATGTGAAAAGTAATAAATTCTTACCTCACTACTAATATTTCTAACATTTTCAGTCTCCTACCTTAAAACCATTTTGTATTCCTCTGACTAGCTTGCCCTCTAACCTTCCAGACCAGCTTACCATGAGGTGATTTGTCAGAGGCTTTGCTGAAGTCCACAGAGGCAATGTCAAGCGCACTGCTGTCATCAATCAGTTTGTCACATTTTCACACAAAAAAACTCAAATCAAATTCATGAGACACCATTTCCTAAGCAAAGAGTCATGCTGCCTATCCCTAATCAGTCCTTGCCTTTCCACATGGTTGTAGACCATGTTCCTCAGAATCCCCTCCACACTCCTGCACACTCGAGACAATTTACAATATTATCAAAGCCAATTAATCTACAAACATGTACACTGTGGGCGAAAACGGGCACCCGGAGAAAACCCATCGAGAATGTACAAACTGCTTCCAGACACCACCCGTAATCGGAATCGAACCTGGGTCAATGGCACTGTAAGACAGCAACTCTACCGCTGCGCCACTGTGTCATCTTCAGTTCCAAGCTTTTCCTTGCAGCCTTTCTTAAATAAAGGCAACATTAGCAAACCCTCGATTCTTGCAGGATCCAACCAGTAACTATCAATGACACAAATATCAAGCTTCCCACAATGTCTTGGGCTCACTTGATCAGGTTATTTATCTGCTTTTCTTTTGAGATCTCCAGCACCATGCTTCTGTAATATGGACTCTCCTCAGGACATCACTAGTAATTTCTAGTTCTCCTTCATCCATGTCTTTAGTTATCAGGCCTATGCCTTTCTCCAGCCCTCTTTTTCACTTGCCAGAGATGCTAACTGACCTGCTGAGTATTTTAAGTTTTTGTTTTGTTATTTTAAATGTTCAAAATATGATATATCTCTAATTCAATAATGTTTTTTCATTATAACTGATAACATTTAAATAGTCAGTTCAATTTATTAATTTACAAATATGATGAGGAAATGTTTTATATGAATTGTGAGTCCAAGTTACCTGGTGCTAAAATATTCATTTCTTTTTCCAGTTAGCAGAACTGCAACTCTGCAAGAACTGTTTCTACTTATCAAATGCACGCCCAGAGAACTGGTTCTGTTATCCTTGTGTGAGTTGATTAATACATTTTTGCTTTTATATTATGTTCCTTACACCATGAGCTATTAATACTGGAGAGTGAATAATATTTCTAATTTTGTAATTTTGAACCATGTTAGGACATTTGGTCGCAATTTTTTTGCGGTTTATCCTGCCCTGCTGTAAAATCTGATTCCTATCCAAAGATGCTAAAAGCTGCTTCAGTAATATGGGATCTTCAATTCTTACAATTGTCAGAGAGTAATCAGCCATGTATTAATTGAATTGTGACAGAATAAATGACAGGAATATGCCCAATACTCTTGCCGATATCTTGAAGTAAATTTTTGCCCAATGAGTTATGTTATACCATCACAGAGAATTTACAGCATGGAAGGACATCAATTGAACCCATGTCTGTCCTGGCCAATAATGTCTGTCCTGGCCAATAATGTCTGCGTCTAATCTCAGTTTTCAGTACTTAATCCAGGTCTGCGTGCCACGGTTCTTCAAGTTTGCGTCTGTATGAAGTTGCAAGAATAACAACAAGTTTTTAACTTCAAGCTAAGTTTATTGAGCGCGAGGATGCAAGGTTACAGTCCAAACCGCAGCTCCGAACAAGATGACTCCCGTGGGTACCGCACATGTGCAAGATGACTTCTTGCAGGAACGGCATACGCTAACATGGACTGACTGTGAATGCAGTGACTAATCCACATCCCCTTTCCTTAGCTCATGTTCCCTATCAAACTAAATATCATGCAAAGTGGTAAATATATCAGGCCGTATACAAAATGCAGTTACTGCTAAAATAGGCATACAAGGTAGGAAGTTTTACAACCTAAATACTGAACACTATAGTCAAACAACATATAAAGAAAGATACTACATACTAAATGCTAAACACTATAGCCAAACAAATGTACACACTGTAAGACACAAACACAAAGTCACAGCATAGTAAAGAAGTGAATTCAGTCTTGGTATTTGGGATTTGGCTTGCTGACACGACCTGAGCGTGTTCGGTACAGACCCTCAGTGGTGTTCGAAGGCAGCTTAGCCACAGGCACAGGCACCTGAACCTGAAACTGCTCAGTGTCCATTGTTGCCTGTCCGTCACTTGTAAGAGCGTTACTATCGCTTGACCCAAGTCCAGTATCCTGGTGATCGGTATCAGTGTCACATGGATCTAGCAGTGCTGGTTGATCTGTGCTGAGGCAGGCTCACTTACAGACAAAATGTGTCTGCGATTCCTCCTGTACAACGTTCCTTCTGAGTGGATAAGGTAAGACCTGGGCTCCTGGAATATTTCCTTTACCATGCTCATCCGGTTGTAACCTTGTGGGGTCTGCAGCCTGACAACCTGTCCTTCCATCAAAGGCTGAAGTGGCCGGCTTGACTAGTCATGGCACCTTTTCCGTGAGCCTTTTATTTAGAAGCTCGGCTTGTACCTCCTGAGTCTCACGCGTATGTGGTTCAAGCAGGTTCCTTGAGACTGGGAGAGTAGTACGTGTCTACCTTGACATTAGTCTTTGTGCTGGAGATCCAAGCGTTATGCCACGTGGCACGTTTGTGAGATTGTGAAGGTTTAGACAAACATCAGCTCTGTCTCTAAGACTTCTCCATGAGTTGTTTAGCGCTGCGGACAGCTCTTTCGGCTAACCCATTAGATTGGGGATGCTCAGGGCTGCTGGTAACATAGAAAATAGGTGCAGGAGTAGGCCATTCGGCCCTTCGAGCCTGTACGCACCGCCATTCAATATGATCATGGCTGATCATCCAGCTCAGTAACCTGTACCTGCCTTCTCTCCATACCCCCTGATCCCTTTAGCCACAAGGGCCACATCTAACTCCCTCTTAAATATAGCCAATGAACTGGCCTCAACTACCTTCTGTGGCAGAGAATTCCACAGACTCGCCACTCTCTGTGTAAAGAAATGTTTTCTCATCTCATGCAGGTGAGGGGCGAGTGGGGGTCGGAGGGGAGTGGAGTGGAGGAGGCGGAGGTGGGAGTGGAGGTGGGGGGGAAAGGAGGGGAGTAGGGAGGAGGGGTGGGGGTAGAGGGAGTGGGGGGGGGTGGGTAGTGGGGGGGAGTAGGGGGTGGTGGGGGGGGGAGTAGGGGGTGGTGGGGGGGGAGTAGGGGGTGGTGGGGGGGGAGTAGGGGGTGGTGGGGGGGGGAGTAGGGGGTGGTGGGGGGGGGGAGTAGAGGGGTGTGGGGGGGACATGAACCGTTGTGATTATCTGTTGAAGACCACTGGAGCAAGTATGTCTTCAATGAAATTAGGTTTGTGCAGTTTTAAATGAAACTCTTTCTTCATAACTTAGTCATACATTTTATGACCATTGTTCTTTTATTCAATACCAAGAGAATTGGGATGTGTAAGGAAAATGCAAAATAGAAAAAACAAATCAAAACAATTTTTTTTGTGTTGTAAAAAGTATTTCTGTTCACTAACCTTTCTATAAATAGCAGAATATACTCACGATAGGCCTGACGTTGTACATGTAGTCCAAGAACTACAGACTGCTGGAAATAATAGTCGTTTTTCACACGTGAATGTAGCGCAACGCGTATGGGCATTTGTCGTGCATACTTTTTTTTTGTTGCTGAAAAGTTGCATTACGTGCCATATTATGAATCTTGATGTAAAATTCTGAATTTTGGACATCAAAATTATGAATTTGTAAAATCAAATGTTGGGAAGTCTGCTGCGGGCTTTCCTTCCTGCAAACATGCCGCACTGAGTCCGTACTGAGAAGCATCACAGGTGAGTGTCACCGGCTTGCAGAAGTCATAGTACGACAGAACAGTTGGGCAAGACCTTCAGTGCCTCAAAAGCATTTTGCTGCTGCTCATGCCAAGACCACGCAGTGTCTTTGAGTGTGAGTTGTCGCAGTGGAGCAGTCAGCTGACTATAGTTTGGAATGAATTTCCCAAGGTAATTGATCATCCCCAGAAATCTTTGCAGAGCGGGGACATCTGTTGGCACCGGCATTTCGCTGATTGCTGTTGTTTTGGAAGGATCCACTTTGAGACCTTGACTTGTGAAAACGTGTCCGACACAGCCGGAACTTGCATTTGAGAGGATTGAGCCTCAAGTTCACCTCTCTGGCACGGTGGAGCACTTTTCTCAAATTACGTCGTGTTCTTCCACGTTCTTGCTTCCAATGAGTATGTCGTCGACAATGATGGCACAGGGATATCCTGCGAAAATCTGCTCCATGGAGCGCTGGAACACCTCACTGGCAGAGGTGAGTCCGAATGGCATCCTCATAAACCTGTAGTGACCAAAAGAGTGCTGAAAGTGGTTAGCATCGAAGATGTGTGGTCAAGTGGAATCTGCCAAAAGTTCTTGGCATCCAAGGCAGAGCACCGTTGCATTTAACATGTGTGCAGCCACTTCTTCCACTGTTCGCGTAGGGTAATGTGGCCTTTTCAAAGCCGAGTTCCGATCACTTGGATTGATGCATATTCTGATCTCCTGTTTGTACTTCTTGTTGGTGACAACCATGAATGACACCCAATTGGTTGGCTCAGACACCGGAGAGATGACACCCAATTCCTGCATTCTGTCTAGCTCTGCTTTGACTCTGTCCTTCATAGCCACAGGAATGCGATGTGCAGGACGAACAACGGGCCTCACATCCGGGTCGAGTGTCGGATTATGTTACAGGCTGCTTTCCAAGCTCATCAGTGAAAAGATCGCTGCACTCTTGTTTGAATTCGAAGTGACATCTGATCATCTTCAGTGGGGCGTAACTGGTGAACATCCTTACTGAAGGAGACAAGCCCCATTTGCCTGCATGCATGTAGCCCTAGCAGTGGCAGAGCATCCTCCTGGACAACGGCCATGTGTAGGGCTGTCCCTCTAGGTGGCACTGCAACTTGACTATACCGACAGGTGTGATTTTACTGCCCCCATATGCAACAAGATTTGTGGCTTTAGTGCATGCTCTTATTTGTTCACTATCCCGTAGCTGCTCAACTGTATTTTTCGACAACACATTACACTTGGCACCAGTGTCTACTTTCATTTCAATTGGAATGCCATCAACTCATGCAGTGACCAAGGCTTCATCATTCTTTTCCATCTGTGTCTCAGTTGAATCAGTAGGCCTTTGCAGTGTTATTCCATCGACGCAGGCAGTTTCATCAGCACTGCTATCGGCCTGGTCAGATTCTAGCTGGTGAACGGTCCTCCTAGGCATCTGCCTGTTGTAGGTTTGTTGTGTGGACTTGCAGCAGCTTTTAAAATGATTCCATTTTTTACAGGCATGGCACTGTTGACCAAAAGCTGGACATTTGTCTCTCGCAGCTGCGTGGCTATCCCCACAATTGTTGCAGTTGGCGATAAGCTGCGTCCCAGCTTGTTTTGACTGGTTTTTAACTCTTATCTCGGACTGTTGCTTTCTCATGACTGCATCAACATTTGTGACAGAATGCTGTGGAGAAGCCAGTGTTTTGACTGATGGAGACCGCCTTAGTCAGTGTCAAATTAACATCACGCGGTAGCATCTTTCTCAAATCGCCGTTGTAGATACCGCAGACTAGCCTGTCTCTAATAAGCTCATCACAGAGATCCGCGAAATTGCAGCTTTTTGCATTGATCCTTAAATCACTGACATATGATTCAATAGTCGCACCAGCCTTTTGATTCCGCGTGTTGAACTTGTGCCTCTCCATAGTAACATTGGTCTGAGGGCTGCATATCTCCCGAAATTTCCTCTTGAGGCATTCAGGATCCTCTTTGGATTCCGCGGGAGTGAGGAAGTTTCCTCTGTCAGCAGGGTCTCTCACCTCCCCCGCGTACACAAAAGATCGCTCACGTTCAATGGCCTCCGGTCCCGCCAGATTGAGGAGAATATATGCTTTAGTGCGGTCCGGCTTGTCAAGAGTGTGCCGCCGCTATGAAAATGTCGTACTCCTGTTTGAAAACTCGCCATTTTTCGTCGATGTTGCCGCTGAAGACAAGTGGGTCCGGCCTCCGGAATGCATCCGCCATGTTAAATGAAAAGCTGCGAGCTGCACCGTCTAGAAGGTTTAGTTAATTGTCCTTGCTTGAAAAAACAAATCCCGGTCAAAGAAAAACACATTTCGTGAGAGTTCCGGAATAAAACTTCTGACACCATGTATGAAGTTGCGAGAATAACAACACGTTTTAAACTTCAAGTTAAGTTTATTGAGCACGAGGATGCAAGGTTACAGTCCAAACCGCAGCTCTGAACAAGATGACTCCCGCGGGTACTGCGCATGTGCAAGATAACTTCTTGCAGGAACAACATATGCTAAAACCCAACATGGACTGACTGAATACAGTGACTGATCTAGTGTCCAAGCACCTTTTAAATTAGCTCAGGTTTTCTGGCTCTACCTACTTCTCAGTTAGTTCCAGAATGCTACCACTTTCTGGGTGAAAAGGTCTTCCTCATTCACTACCCCCTCCCCACATTAAACTCTCAATTCTTTGCCAATTAGTTTATCCAATGTTTTATATCTCAATTCTCACCGCTCAGCCACCTCTTCCAAAGAATTTAACCCAGGCTGATACAATCGCCTTTTATGGCTACACTTTCCAGTCATGGCAGCGTCTTTGTAAAGCTCCTCTGCACCCTCTCCAGTGAGATCACACCTTTCCCTTGAAGTGGTGACAAGAACTGTATGCAGTACTCAAGATGTGCCCTATCCAGTATTGTATCCAGTTCTAGCCTAACTTCATTGCTTTTCTTTCCTTCATTAATAAAGGGTGGCATTTCATGTGGCCTGTAAACCACCACATTGAACTATCTTGCTACCTTAAAGACCACACTCCAATTTTCCTCTATATTCACCTTACTTGATATCCTGCCATTTGTATATTCCTTTGTTGCACTTCTGAACATGTGTGGTAGAATCAAGGGAATGTTGATGAGAAAATGGGAGAATAAAAATGAGGATTAATGTATGATGAGTGCAAATGGGTGTTTGACGATTGGCATGGATTCGGTAGTCCAAGGGGCCTGTTTCATGGTCAAAATGACTCTCCACGACTAAATGCATTATCTTGCAGTTCCCTGATTTAAATTCCAATTGCCATTATTCTACCCAGACAACCTCCAGTCATTTGGCACTACTGTAATCAAACAGATTTTTAAAACTGTAGTCTGTGTCCCAAAAATTCAATAATTTCCTCCCAACTACCCTCCTTTAACAGCCTCGGATATATTTCATCTAGTCTGGTAATTTATCTGATTTTAGAAATGATAAATGTAAATTCTTATGATTGTGTAACAGATTCTCAGATCTCTGCTTTTATTTTTTTCATTCTGAGCATTCACTACCTAAACAATTTGCTACACCCACATTCTTTCTGCTAAATTTAATGAAATGCGAAACAGTGTTGGGCTGTTGCACACAACACAGGAATTACTTGTTCTTTACAGTTGTTTTATTTTGTTGAACAGTCTCACATTTCCTTATAACACGGAAGCCCATTCGGCACATTGAGTCTATACAGGCTCAAAGCAATCCCATTTTCCCATTTATTTCCTTGTAGCGTATTTTCCCTCAAATGCCCATTCCCATTTTCTAATTCACCAATTAACACTTGGGGTAATATTACACCTTTTTTACATGTTGAAAGCTAATTAAAAGCTGGTTCCCTACTCCTGTGCAAATGGGTACTGCAAAGACTTGGCACGTCTGATCTTTGTATAAGGCAGAAATCTTTTTTTTTTGTTTTAATATAGGTTCCCAATCATGAGTTGGTGTGGGCACGGATGAAGGGGTTTGGTTTTTGGCCTGCCAAGGTTATGCAACGTCAAGACAATCAGGTAGACGTGCGCTTCTTTGGACATCATCATCAGAGGTACAGTTTTATTTCCTTTAGTTTGGGTTTGGTCTGTAAAAAAAATAACCAAAGCTAAGTAAATAAATTTTGTTCTGGTTGTTTCACCCAAGGTCAAGGCAATTTATTTCTAAAGTATTTTTTTAAAATATTTATTTTGTTATGATCTTTATATTGCACATTTTCAGGTTTCTATTATTTTAGCTGAATGCAAGTCCCTACATTAGAACACAACCAGTAACTTATAGTGAGACTAAATGTTAACCATTACGTCTATATTAACGTGAAAATCGGAAAAGAAAACTGCAGATGCTGGATGAACATGTAATTTTTTTTAAACTGCAGTTGCTGAAACTCTGATATAAAACCAGAAAATTGCAGAATTACTCAGCAGGCCAGAAGGGTCCTCAACCTGAAATGTAGTTCTCTTTCTCTTCCCATGGACGCTGCTTGCCTGGCTGAGTATTCCAGAATTTCCACTGCTGTATAGAGCAGGGGCCTCCACAAACATTTCAGCATGAGGGCCACATTATATATTTGGCACATTTTGCGGGCCGTAGGAAAAAATAAAGTGTGAGTTTTATAAATTTAATGAACTCAAAAAAAGTTTAGACTTGGTTACGTTCGATTAGATTAGGAAAGGTTAAACTAGGTTAGGTTAGATTAGGTTAGTTTACATTAGGTTTATCATCATCATCATATCATATCATATATATACAGCCGGAAACAGGCCTTTTCGGCCCACCAAGTCCGCGCCGCCCAGCGATCCCCGCACATTAACACTATCCTACACCCACTAGGGACAATTTCTACATTTACCCAGTCAATTAACCTACATACCTGTACGTCTTTGGAGTGTGGGAGGAAACCGAAGATCTCGGAGAAAACCCACGCAGGTCACGGGGAGAACGTACAAACTCCTTACAGTGCAGCACCCGTAGTCAGGATCGAACCTGAGTCTCCGGCGCTGCATTCACTGTAAAGCAGCAACTCTACCGCTGCGCTACCATGCTGCCCATATGGCAACAATTATATGGCAACAAATAAATAATATTCAAATTTTAAAGAGAGCTTGAAATATTGGAATATATATATACCGTCGGTATACAATTATTTATAAAACAGAAAAAATACAGCGACCACCACTGGGGGGGGGGAGAGAGAGAGAGAGGGGTGAGGGGGGAGAGAGTGGGGGGGTGAGAGTGGGAGGGAGTAGAGAGTGGGAGGGAGTAGAGAGTGGGGGGGGTGGGGGGAGAGAGTCAGGGTAGAGGGAGCAGCGGGTGAGATCGGGAGCGTGGGGAGGGAAACGGTGTCAGAGGGTCCGGTGAAGGAGCGCTGCCACTTGCGGGGGCTGCTCCCTCCCCTCTCTCCCTCTCCTTCTCTCCCAGAGCCAGCGAGATCTGTGCCGCTGCTCCACGCTCTTCCCCAGCCCTGTCTCCCTCTAACGCAGCAAAATAAGAACAAACGCAAGTGTAGTTGTTGTTCAGAAGCCCCGGTGAGCGGCGGCGGCGGTGAGGAGGGAAGTTTCACTTCTGTTTGTTCGTATTTCGCTGCGTTTGAGGGAGACGGGGCTGGAGAAGAGAGTGGAGGAGCGGTGCAGATCCCGCTGGCTCTGAGAGTTAGAGAGGGAAGGAGCAGCCCCCGCTGGCACCCTCCCCCTCCCAGCGCTCCCACTCTCACCCACTGCTCCCTTTACCCCAACTCTCTCCACCCCCCCCCCCCCCCTCTCCCCAGGTTGAGCAGCGGCAGCGAGGAGGGAAGTTTCGAGGGGGCGTTGCGATCTCTCGCCTTGTCCCGGCTCTGGGACAGTGGCAATCCACTCTCCGGCGATAAGCATCTCAGAAACAGTTCAAAAATATAGCAGTTGTACACAAATACAGTATGCAGCGTCACCAATTTGGCACCATTTTCAAGTCCCATTTGTTGTAAGTGCGGGGATCTTGGCCTGACCATGAAGGCCTGTTGTCTTGGCTGTGCCACTCACCCTGTACGTCATGGTGGAAGGCGCAGTCGGAGTTGCCCAGTCAAGTTTTTGCTGTGTGTGTTGTAGCTGTTGAGCACGGTAGTTACTGTGCTGGTCGTGTAGCGAATGAAGATTTAGGGTGAAGGTTGGTGTGCCAGTTGAATAGATAACTTTGCACTGGGTAGTGGCTTTCTGCTTGAAGGTTTTCGGTGTTGCTCTTATCCTCGCAAATGGAGTTTCCATCATTCTCCTGAGAAAGTGGAACGGCCTTTTGGTGTCGGGAGGTAAGTCACTACCACAGTGTACAGGCTTGTGCAAGTCGGGCATCTGTGATATATGTTTGCTGAACTTATAAATAATTGATTTTTGCTATGGTGGAATTGGTTGCGATCTTTGCGGTTTTGTGTTTTTGAACTTATTCTTGATTTTGGGGAGGTGGAGTTGGAGCAAACAACTAAAGAGCTGCAATCTTGCAGTGACCTACAGCTGATCAGTTTTGTGACTTCATGTGGTTATATTCCAAACAAAAAATAAGTTATTCCTGGGGTTAAGATTTAAATCTCATAATATTTAGACCCCATTGTGTGCCATAACTGTTATGCATAACATCTTAAACTGCTTCCTTGCATTAAAAAATGTGCAAAAATGTATGAATATGTTATCTAATAAAGTTGGTTGACCTCTATCATTGTTTTTAGAATTGAATACTTGTCATCAGTCATTGTGTTTAGAATTAGGTACTGTGCCCTATCTTCAGGTTTGGGAGCAAAGCACATCTACAGTTTACACTGAAATATTGGACTGAAAATACACATATGATGCAGGCTAAATATATTTATTTCTCCAAAAATGCCTGTTATGCCTGTTTCCACTTTGGAGCACTGGCTGATAGAAATGTTATGAATATTGACTCAAATCAGCTATTTAAATAATTTAATAAAACCTACTTTAACAAGTGATATGAAGCTCCAAATGCATTGATTACACTGCTGGCTAGCTAACTAGCTGGCTAACTTCCCCAGTTGGCACTGCCTCCTACTCTGACTCATTCCTTCCCTTCTTTTGCAAAAACCTTTTACTGTGTAGTTTGGCCTGCACCTGGAATCTTCTTATGAAGCAAAATCCACTTTTACACAGTCGTGTGTGTGAATATTTTGTGGCATTGTCTAATGACTAAGAATGACATCAAGACAAAGTAATTCCCAGCTCACATTAATCTCGAGAGATCAGTTTGAGCGCCCATCAAAGGCCAGGATGTGGTATCTGTGGCAAGTGACCCGTGTTCATGGATCTCCACCCGAAACGTCACTCATTCCTTCTCTCCAGAAATGCTGCCTGTCCCGCTGAGTTACTCCAGCATTTGGTGTCTATCTTTGTATTCATGACAATGTGATACAGTGCAATTCTGTTAATTTGGAGTTAAGACTTTGGTATGGAACTGGTAGATTTTCCGGATTGTTGGCTTGTTTTAATAATTTTGACACTTTGAATGAACTTTTTTCGGTGTGGCACGTTGCAGTACCATCATCATCATCATCATCATCATATATATAGCCGGAAACAGGCCTTTTCGGCCCTCCAAGTCCGTGCCGCCCAGCGATCCCCGTACATTAATACCATAATAAATATTCTAGGGAACCTGGCATATGAACCTGGCCATGGGGAGAATAAGTGCCCTGACGTATTAGCGGGAACAAGGGCCTCGTGCCCATGCCAAACTATTAAGATTTCCCTACAATGGAAAAATAATTATCTTAATATTCCTGTCAGCGCCATTGTGCATCTTACAGTTTGCCATAGTCAGCGTATTGATGAACACCATCCCAAATCTATATGACTCGGACCTCTGCAGCCCCAGGATCTTGTTTTATGTCAAGCCTGAATAGCAAAAACATACAGAAACAACTAATCAATGAATCAATTTAATTTCTCATTTGAAGTTTTGAACATTGAAAGGCATTTAAAACTTCAAAAACATGAAAATGATCAAAATTTAGATTGTTTAATGCTTATCTCGGTCTCTTCTAGTATCTGTTCTCCATTTGAGATAGTTTGTCCAACAGTTTCTGTGCCAGGTCCAACTTGCTGCAGATTCAGCAGGCAGATTGCCTAGTGTTTGTGTTGGAGAATTGTGGTAAATTCACACACTGCCATCAGACTCCATGATGGAACCAAATCTGAATAAAATTGGAGAATCACCAGTGAAGATTAGCCAGTAACATCAAAACTTTTGTTTAGTAGGAATCCTGAATTCTCTAGGCCATCATTTTACCTGTAATTGTGCAGATTCAGCTCATTGTTCTAGTTTTTTACTTCGAGGTCAAGAGTGTTTATTTGTCATATGCACTGAATATGAACCAAAACAATGAAATTCCTACTTGCTGCAGCTTTACAGGCAACAATGGAAAAAAATATACCATAAATTATCAGTTATTCCCAGTAAACCAGACCAGAAAGCAAGGTAGATTATGATAGTGCAAAGTCCAAATGGTTTGGTGCTGAGGTACAGTTGTGACTAGGATAGTGAGGAGGTCTGTACCCCTGACAGACCAGGTAATATCCACCAGAGCAATTATGCCACTTTTAGACTATATATTGATTTTAACTAATGTGTAATGATTTGACGAGGTTCTCCAGTTCAATTTCAGCATTCAAAGCATTAGATGCTCATATAGACATTACATTACCTGCACAAAACAGAACATTCTCCCAAATGTAATTTGTAGCACAAGGTCATTTCAAATTGGTGAAAACCTGATAGCATTTGATTACTTTGGTAAATATGAATCCAAGTGCATGAACTGATATCTTTAATAAACATAGCACAAAAAGTAAGGAAATTTGTGTTTGGTAGATTATTTCTTTGTTGTAACAATACTTCTTGGCAATAAATCTTATACCGTTGGAAAGCCTGTTTATTTCCCTTTTAAATGGTGCCACATTTGTAAGGAACATGCATTTGTGGGATGAGCAGCAGAGCTGAGTATATGGGTTGCGCCCATGAAAAATTTGCCAAATCTTCTCTGCCAATGCCAAACAGCTTATTCTGCTGTTGCTATTGACTCTTGTTTTGAGCTTCTGGTACCCCCAGGTGCTGACAATCAGGTGCCTGATTGGCACCTGATTGGCAGCGTCTGAGCCTGGGCCCTGCTACAGTGGTCAGTAGGTGTCTGCTCCAAGAATCGGCATGCCATGTTTGACTGATCTGGATAGGGCCCGTGCGATAGGGCAACTTCAAGCTGGTGTTCCGCAAAACCAAGTTGCGGCATTATTTGGAGTGAGCCCTAGTACCATCTCCAAAGTGAAGGCCAAGTTCCATATAACGGGGGATGTCAGAGACAGGCCGCGAAGTGGGCGTCCCAAGAAGACGACACCCGAAGAAGACCGTTTCCTCACCCTGTCAGCACTTAGTAACCGTAGGCTGTCTTCTACAGATTTGCAGTCAAGGTTTGCAGGACGATATGGCCGACGGCTCTCTGCCCAGACAATTCGGAACAGACTGCACGCAGCCGATCTCCGGTCTCATAGGGCTGCCAGGAGGCCTGCCATGACTGCCCTTCACCGTCAGGCCCATTTGCGCTGGTGTCGGCAACACGTGCACTGGAACCTGAACATGTGGAGGAACGTTATGTTCAGCGATGAGTCCAGATTCTGCCTATGGCAGTTGGATCATAGGGTCAAAGTGTGGAGAAGACGCGGAGAATGCTATGCTGATTGCTGCACCGATAGAGTAACATCTTTTGGTGGAGGCAGTGTGATGGTGTGGGGCGGCATCTCCCTCACTGGAAAAATGAGGCTTGTCATCATTGGAGGCAATCTCAATGCAGAGAGATATCGAGATGAGATTCTGCAACCAGTGGCAATCCCATATCTCCACAGTCTGGGACCGAACTCTATCCTCCAAGATGACAATGCTCGCCCCCACAGAGCAGGGTTTCTCAGAGACTACCTCCAGAATTTGGGAGTGGAGAGGATGGAATGGCCTGCCAGCAGTCCTGACCTCAACCCCATTGAACACTTGTGGGATCAGCTTGGGCGTGCTGTTCGTGCGAGAGTGACCAACACAACCACGTTGGCTGACTTGCGACAAATGCTGGTTGAAGAATGGGATGCCATCCAACAGTGTGTGACCAGGCTGGTGACCAGCATGAGGAGGAGGTGCCAGGCTGTTGTGGCTGTGTATGGTTCTTCCACACGCTACTGAGGCTCCTGTTTATTAAATGAATAAATTGTTAAATTGCCAATATGTCTTGTTTCTTCAGACTTCAATCATCCAAACCACCAAACAACACCGAACAAGAGTCAATGGCAGAATAAGCTGTTTGGCATTGGCAGAGAAGATTTGGCAGATTTTTCATGGGCGCAACCCACATACTCAGCTCTGCTGCTCATCCCACAAATGCATGTTCCTTACAAATGTGGCACCATTTAAAAGGGAAATAAACAGGCTTTCCAACGGTATAAGATTTATTGCCAAGAAGCATTGTTACAACAAAGAAATAATCTACCAAACACAAATTTCCTTACTTTTTGTGCTATGTTTATTATGAAGACTGTAGAACAGTGTTGACTGGTGATTCCATTACTGGCCTTCTGGGTGTACTACGTTCCTTCCACTTAGTATGTTAATTAAGGATTGTTAATTATATTTAAAGTACACAAACAGGCAGGTGGCAATGATAAATGGAAAATAGAGAGGAGAGTAAATTTTGTTTTTAAAAATGCTCAGTCTTGCACGTTGCAGCTATTATCATTAATACTTTATAAATTCCACGTTGGCTTTGTAACACCTCCGCTCAGTCCTTCTCAACCGCTGTTCCAGATGTCAACTTCTCTACATCGGCAAGACCAAGCGCAGGCTCGGCGATCGTTTCGCTCAACACCTCTGCTCTGTCCGTCTCAACCAACCTGATCTCCCAGTGGCTCAGCACTTCAACTCCCCCTCCCATTCCCAATTTGACCTTTCTGTCCTGGGCCTCCTCCATTGTCAGAGTGAGGCCCAGTGCAAATTGGAGGAACAGCACCTCATATTTCCCTTGGGCAGTTTACACCCCAGCGGTTTGACTTCTTCCACTTCAGGTCGTCCTTGCTTCCCCTCTCTATCCCCTCCCCCTTCGCAGTTCTTCTACTAGTCTTCCTGTCTCTGACTACATCCTATCTTTGTCACGCCCCCTCCCCTGACATCAGTCTGAAGAAGGGCCTCGACCCGAATCGTCACCCATTCCTTCTCTCCTGAGATTCTGCCTGAGATTCTGCCTGACCCGCTGAGTTACTCCAGCATTTTGTGTCCACCTTCGATTTAAACCAGCATCTGCAGGGTTTTTTTGTGCTCGTTCATAATCCTAATTTAATAGATATGTGTTAAATCCTGTGTTCGTTTTGGACTTTCATCATAAAATGATCATTGAAGTTATTTATCTTACTGTACAAAGTTTTAATGTTACTTATCAGTGAGGTCTGTTAATGGTTGGAAATGTTTTGCTGCTCTGACTAATGAAGCTGAGCAAGTCCACCTCTTAACTTTATTCTGCTGTCTTTTATTATCCTTTCTCAATCACAATTCTTGGGAAATTCATTGGGGTAATTTGAAAATTTTGACCCGGCCTCATGGTAAAATAAATATTTTCATTCGCATTTTACCTTTTGCATCTGCTGCATATCTAAAACACTTTACAGTAAATGGATGCTTGTACAATGTAGGCACTTATTTTGTGAACATGCACATGGGAAGCTCCCACAAATAAAGATATAGTATCAATAATCATAGTGTTGGTTTTTGAGAGATAAATGCTGCCTAGGGCAATGGACATAATTCAGAATAATCACTTTTCAGAATAATAACTTCAGAATAATAACTTGCAATCTTTTGGGTCCTTTCCTGAAAGGCAAGCATAGTTTAATGCACCCTGACAGCACAGCAGTCTTGCAGTGGAATGACTGCCTAGATTTTTGTATTTGGAGTGTGGCTTGAACCTGCAAATTCTGGTGTCATGCAAACTAGTGCTGAATTTGTTTAAAAAAAATCTACTTTAGTTGCACCATATTCTTGTATCATCTATATTTAGTATAAATTCTTTGTTCTCATTTACTGCCACCTGCTTCGATCTCCAGACATTTGCAATCAGCAAACCTTCATCGTCCCCTTTCAGATGGCTTTGCCGCAGTACAACCATGTGTGAGATTTTGATCCCTCTTGCTCTCTTTACTCTCACAAACATTATCTATAAAACAGAAATTGTTAGAAACACTTAGCAGCATTTGTAGAGAGTTAACATGTCAAGTCAATTACCCTTCATGAGCTCTGAAATATTAACTATTTCTCTTTCCATAGATGCTCTCTGACCTGAGAATTACAGTGAGACTCAGATAATCTGGCACACTTGGATTTTTTTTTAACCGCATTTGCAGATTTTCCAAACTATTGGGTGTTATTTGAAATTAATGCCATACAAACTTTAAATTCACTTTGTTACAAGTTAAATGGTGTTATACTAAAATTTCCACTGAACCTGGTAATTTTAAACAAAGAATAGGAAACAGTGTCCTAGTCAGTTTAAAGAAACAGTGGCCCCGGTGACTGAAAGGGATCACAGGAATTGGGGCTCACATGACTTGGTGAGCCAAATACCCCACCAAGGGGATTTCACTTAAAGTTGTACTCTTGGAGTCAGAGTTGTACAACACAGCAACAGGCCTTTCTGCCCAACTTGCTCATGCCAAGAAAGATGCCTTCCTAAGCTAGTCCAATCGGCCAGCATTTGGCACATATCTATCTTAAATGTTATAATTGTACCTGCGCCTACAATTTCCACTGGCAACTTACCACCCTCTGTATTGAAAAGTTTGCTCCTCAGACCCCTATTAAATCTTTCCCTTCTTGCCATAAACCTTTGATCTCTAGTTTAAACCACAGATCTGGGGAAAAAGAACTTATTCACCATATCCCGAGACCTTACTAATTATTACGGACTGGATCAGAATTTTGTTTCTTTTTCAGTTTCCAGCCTTTGCAGTTTTTAATTTCACAGACATTAATTTTGTTTTCTGTATCCCTCCTCCTTCCCTGCAAATATGAAAATATGTTTGATTTCTAACATTACCTCATTCTGACGAAAGATTATTTTAACACTGTTTCCATTCTCTACAGATGCTGACCTGAATGTTCCAACATTTTTTTTTTTCTTGGCTTTTGATTGAAATGAAATTCTGATAGTTTTAAAGTCTAATATGTAATCTCTTTATTTAATCAGTCATGTTCAAACAAAATTCTACCAATAATTAGTTTCTGCAATGAATTATTGGGCAATTAACAATTAGGGGCAGCACAATGGTGCAGCGGTAGAGTTGTTGCCTTACGGCCGCCAAATACCTGGATTCGATCTTGGCTAGGGGTACTGTCTATGGACTTTGTACGTTCACCCTGTGACTGCGTGGGTTTTCTGCGGGTGCTCTGGTTTCCTTCCATATTCCAAAGACATGCTGGTTTGTAGGTTAATTGACGTCTGTAAATTGTCCCTAGTGTGTTGGGCATAGATAAGATGGATAGAACCAGCGCACGGATGACCATTGGTCAGTGCAGACTTCGGTGGGCTGCAGGGCCTGTTTCCATGTCGTATCTCTAAA
This sequence comes from Rhinoraja longicauda, assembly GCF_053455715.1. Lineage (NCBI taxonomy): Eukaryota > Metazoa > Chordata > Chondrichthyes > Rajiformes > Arhynchobatidae > Rhinoraja > Rhinoraja longicauda. The sequence continues at coordinate 99,708,235 of NC_135954.1, forward strand.
CTTAACAACTAAAATCTAGGGAAAGCTGAACTCATTCACTGTGCTTCATCTTTCCAAATTTAAACATTCCTACAAAAAAATATATATCATTTTGGGCTCAACCTTTCCCAGGGTACTAACTTGTGTAAACCGCATCTCATTATCCAGTCTGTAAACCAAATTTCTATTGTCTTCAAGCATTTCTAGGGTTGTTACCCTCTAGAAGATGTAGAGTTGGAATCGCAACTTGAGTTTGGATATTTGGGGTTGTAAATTTGTCACAATACTTCCAAGTAACATGAGAGGAGTAAATAAAGAAAATATTTATTTTTAAATTCAAATCAACATTTGGGCTATTTACAATTTTCCCAAGTTCATTCATTCGACTGTTCATTCTAAAATTCCACTGACAATTGTAATTTAATGGTGTCTTTGCCTACTTATTATTGATTATCCATCTACTGGTTGAATGTGTCTACCACCCTTTTAATTGTCTCCTCAAAGGCCCATGATGAAGCTGAGTGACTTTTGATTAATTTCCCTGTGAAGTAATTAACTACGACCTAAATGAACAGCTTGAGATCAGATGCTGGCCACTTAACAAGCCACTGGCATAAATATTGCTTTGGCGTATGAGAGGTAGCAGAAAGGTTCCTTCACTTAAATAAATTGACGCACTGTGGCAGCTAAAAACGTAGTTGAATGCTGTACTTGTTAAATTGCTAGCCTTGTAGATTAATTGAGAGATGGACTTTTTGGCTACAGGGCATGGATTCCTTCAGAGAATATCCAGGATATTTGTGTTAATGTTCATCAGCTGGCAGTAAAACGAAGTCTTGGTTGGAAGAAAGCCTGCGATGAGCTTGAATTGCACCAGCGCTTTGTCCGCGAAGGGAGGTTCTGGAAGAGTAAAGCGGAGGACAAAATGGATGAAGAAGCAGAGTCTAGCATCTCTTCCACGAGTAATGAACAGGTACGTTTAGCGTGTAAGGGCAAATTTGTCCTTTTAATGTGGTTGGTTTTATTTACGAGCAATCTGAAGGGTGTAAGTCCGTCTTTAAATGTACATTGTTTCTTGTTGCCTGAGCAAATAGAAGTTTGGAGACAAACTTAAAAACTAGGTTTGATTCATGAGAATGCTTTCATCGAATAGCACGAGCATCAATACTGGCCTGTTTTTTTCTGGATAAGGAAAGGGAAATTTAGAGTAGGTTTTTTTGTACCAAGGTGCATAGGCATCAGTGTCAGGTGATACTGGGAATTGGCTATATTGAATAACTTGCTAGCAGCATTGGTTACACGCATTAAATATTGTACCCTTTATCTGTACACTCTGGATGGCTTGCTGTAATCATGCGTAGTCTTTTCATTGACTGGATAGCACGCAACAGAAGCTTTTCACTGTACCTCAGTACACGTAACAAGAATAACTAACAAAATGTTATACTGTTAGTGGCTGTGGTACTGCACTCCAATTTTGTCAGAAAAGGACAAATAAAGGTTTAGAGCAATGGTGGGATTACAGCATTTTACAGGATCTTGAGATTATAGATACAAATGTTGCCTGGGCAAGTTTTAAATTAATGTTAACTTGGAACTAGAAAAACAACCAAAAGACTTGCCAGATGTATCAAAATAACTGGGTCACTAATGCCCTGCAGACAATTGCTAGCTATTTAATCCTATACCAGTTCATCTTAAAATAAGTTGCAGGGTGACTTGGACAGGTTGAGTGAGTGGACAGATGCAGTATAATGTGGATAAATCTGCGGTTATCCACTTTGGCGGCAAAAATAAGGAGGAAGATTATTATCTCAATGGTGTCAGATTAGGTAACGGGGAAGTGCAACGAGACTTTGGTGTCCTTGTACACCAGTCACTGAAAGTAAGCGTGCAGGTACAGCAGGCAGTGAAGAAAGCTAATGGCATGTTGGCCTTCATAACGAGAGGATTTGAGTACAGGAGCAAAGAAGTCCTTCTGCAGTTGTATAGGGCCCTGGTGAGACCACATCAGGAGTATTGTGTGCAGTTTTGGTCTCCTAATTTGAGGAAGGACGTCCTTGCTATTGAGGCAGTGCAGCGTAGGTTCGCGAGGTTAATCCCTGGGATGGAGGGACTGTCATATGAGGAAAGATTGGAAAGACTAGGCTTGTATTCACTGGAGATTAGAAGGATGAGAGGGTATCTTAGAGAGATGTATAAAATCATAAAAGGACTAGACAAGCTAGATGCAGGAAAAATGTTCCCAATGTTGGAGGAGTCCAGAGCCAGGGGACACAGTCTAAGAATAAAGGGGATATCAGAAAATAACTGCAGATGCTGGTACAAATCGAAGGTATTTATTCACAAAATGCTGGAGTAACTCAGCAGGTCAGGCAGCATCTCAGGCGAGAAGGAATGGGTGACATTTCGGGTCTGAAGAAGGGTCTCGACCCGAAACGTCACCCATTCCTTCTCTCCTGAGATGCTGCCTGACCTGCTGAGTTACTCCAGCATTTTGTGAATAAATACCTTCGAAGAATAAAGGGGAGGCCATTTAAAACTGAGGTGAGAAGAAACTTTTTCACCCAGAGAGTTGTGAATTTGTGGAATTCTCTGCCACAGAAGGCAGTGGAGGCAAATTCACTGGATGGATTTAAAAGAGAGTTAGATAGAGCTCTAGGGGCTAGTGGAATCGGGATATGGGAAGAAGGCAGGCACAGGTTACTGATTGTAGATGATCAGCCATGATCACAATGAATGGCGGTGCTGGCTCGAAGGGTCAAATGACCTCCTCCAGCAGCTATTTTCTATGTTTCTATGTTAAGAGCATAGTCACTTCCTTTGTGCTGTTTCATTTGTATGCAGAGTTTTAACAATAAGTTCTAATTTATTGAAATAATTTTAAATATTACTCTGCATTGTTCTATACTACAATTGTACCAAACATCTTACTGATCTTTACATTCTCACAGAAATAAGAAAGTCTAGCACTAGAATGTTTTTTCCTGTTGAAGTTCAGTATTGCCATCCTCTATATTCTCCAGCATTGCTTAGTACTGTGGGTTTGCATTTGGGTTCATTATCACCATCATGACCAGAGTACAGTCATCAGGTACTTCCCTCCTGCTCCCACTTCTCTCAAGTTCTCTCTCAGCTTGGAAAAGACCAATGTTACCTCAAATACATAACAGCCATAATGCTGTACATGTTTTATCATATCTTTAATAACAGTGCTATCAATCTTCTGTATGCTAATACCACTGACATCATGTGTTGTTTGTTCTACTTTTAATTTAGTTCAGAGATATAGCACGGAAACAGGCCCTTTGGCCCACACCAACTATTTACCATTCACGGTAGTTCTATATTAACCCAATTTTGCATCCTCTCCCAAGAAACGAGGCAATTTACATATCATATCATATATATACAGCCGGAAACAGGCCTTTTCGGCCCACCAAGTCCGTGCCGCCCAGCGATCCCCGTACATTAACACTATCCTACACCCACTAGGGACAATTTTTACATTTACCCAGCCAATTAACCTACATACCTGTACGTCTTTGGAGTGTGGGAGGAAACCGAAGATCTCGGAGAAAACCCACGCAGGTCACGGGGAGAACGTACAAACTCCTTACAGTGCAGCACCCGTAGTCAGGATCGAACCTGAGTCTCCGGCGCTGCATTCGCTGTAAAGCAGCAACTCTACCGCTGCGCTACCGTGCCGCCGCCGCCGTACAGAGGCCAGTTAATCTACAAACCCACACATCTTTGGGATGTTTGAGGAAACCAGAGCACTCGGAGGAAACCCAGGCAGTCACAAGGAGATTGTGCAAACTCTATATAGACAGCACCTGAGATCAGGATCAAACCTGGCTCTCGGGCGCTGTGATGCAGCAGTTCGACCAGCTGCGCCACTGTACCACTTGCATGGAAATGGGAAAATGTGTTGTGCAGGCATAACATTTAAGTTTCCAGCACGAACATACAAATAAATGATAAAAATGGAAAACATTTGTGTATAACCAGCAGCAGAGAAATACATCATATTTTAATTGAAATGACTGACCACACCACATGATGCTGAACCCAAAATCATAACTTGCAATCTTTGACTTGTCAAAGTAATTTTGAAATGGTAATATGCCAATATTAATAATGCTAGGTTTGTAGTTTTTACAAAATAAATGCATGCATTTTTTGTTTTATGATCATAAGCACGGATATGATTTTGCAACAAGAAATTGACGGACTAATTATAAGACTGAATGTTTATTTTAAATGTTGTTTCACTGATCAGGGTAGGTTAATAAAAAGGTATTGCAGAATGTTTTCATTACCATGACAGCTTTTTCAGATCTAGTCCAAGCGGACATTGCAGCTGATCTGTTCAACATCTATAAGCATCAAATAATAATAGTTGTACTTACAGCAGAAGAGCACACAAGAACCCAAGAGCAAGAAGTCCAGACGGAGTCAGCATTCAGATGCCAAAGATGAAGTAAGCTTAACCAAAACTATGTTGGTCTGGGATGCTGTAATTGCATCTTTTTTTAGCCAGAAATATCTTGGAACTGTTTGTTGGTAAATGCTGTTGTTTGCATTTATGTTCGCAGTTACAGACATAATACAAAAACTTAAAAGAAATTGAGAAAATCAATTGCTTAGAATTGTATGAAAATTGCAGCCAGACTATTTAGCTAAACTCTTCTATGTTGGTGGTTGTCTTGAAGCCAAACAATGGTTTTAGCTTTATCCATTTCCCACCCCACTCCCTCATATAGTGCACTCTGCCAGCCCCTGCAGTCGTTTACTTTACAACACCTCCTTCCATCCTTCTAATTTAATAGCAATGTGATCTTTGCTTCATTCAGTAACTTTAGATAGCAATCCACAAGCTTCTGAATAGTAATTTCCCTTGCTTCCTGTCCTAAATCTCTCGCATTTAATTATGTAGAGTTGTAGCCTTGTTTAGATTCTTTCACTGGAAATAGTCTGTTTCTATCTTCACTCATTCTGAATCTGCTTATCAAAATGCTCTTAATCTTTTCGTTTCTAAACAACAATCACAATTTAAAATCTTGTTTTGATGACACAGCAGACTACACCCTGGCAATTTGCACTGTATCTGTTTATTTGCTTCAATATTTAGTCCTGAGTGCATGACTGGATGTAGTATTCCAGTTGTGGGCTTATAAATGAAGATCTTGTGCAGTTTCTCTATACATTATGACTTTCATATTTTGTATACTTCCTATTAAAACTCTCTTGTTCCATGTGCATCCTTCTTAAAGTGCAACTCTGAGCTTGTGTTAACTAAAATGTATGGATGTATGGCTATCCCCCACATCTCTAGATGTTTATACTGGTAAGCTACTTAGCACTAACCCATAAAGTGCTGGTAAGTTTGTCGTTTCTTGGCCCAAGGGAGCTAAGTGAATGGGCAAGAACTTTGCCAATGAAATAGAGGAAAAAAATGTAAGGTTGTCCATGATGGTAGAAAATAGAGAAGCAGTGTGTTTATAAATGGTGATGGATTAAATGGTTGAATGAGTCCCTGATATCGATGTACAAGAATCAAAATTGATATGTTGTTTCAGCAACTATTTAAGGAATCAAACAGCATGTTGATATTTCTTGCAAGAGGGTTTGAATACAAGGGTGAAGGCATCAACTGTAATTATGTTGGTGAAACTGCACCTGGAAGATTGTGCTGGGTCTCCCCTATTTAAGGATGGGTTTACTTGTGATAGAGTGAGCACGGAAAAGCACCATCAAGCTTATTCCTAGGATGCAGTTCTCTCCAATGAGAGATGAACAGACTGGCCCATTCTCTGTCTTGAGAGAAATGAATAAAGAAGCGAAAGTAGCGCAGCGGTAGAGTTGCTGCCTTACACCGCCGGACCTGGGTTTCATCCTGATTAAGGGTACTGACTGTATGGAGTTTGTACATTCTTCCTGAGACCGCGTGTGTTTTCTACAGGTGCTCTGGTTTCTTCCCACACTCCAAAGACATGCAGGTTTGTAGATTAATTGGCTTTAGTAAAATTGTAAATTGTCCCTAGTGTGTAGGATAGTGCAGGTGTACAGGGATCGCTTGTCGGCACGGACTCAGTGACCAAAGGGCCTGTTTCCGCACTGTCTCCAAAGTCTAAAGCATTTAAATAGGTAGGAGGCCACTTGTCCCTCAAGCTCGCATCACCATTTGATAAGATGATATAAATTTAAACCTATCCAAGAGGATGTGGATGCTTAATTGCTGAATGATTTCATGGTAGATGAATAGAATTTTAATTATTAATGAGGTTATCATATCATATATATACAGCCGGAAACAGGCCTTTTCGGCCCTCCAAGTCCGTGCCGCCCAGCGATCCCCGTACATTAACACTATCCTACACCCACTAGGGACAATTTTTACATTTACCCAGCCAATTAACCTACATACATGTACGTCTTTGGAGTGCAGGAAATTGGCATTGAGGTTGGGATTTGAACTTAACTGTTGATTATCCATCCAAATCTCTGGATTACAGATCCAGTAATTTAACCATTGAACTTCAACATCCCTAACAAAACCTGTTTCTTTTTTTTCCTCTTCTCTCATGATATATCTGCAAAAATAGAAATGGATATGGGAAAGCATAATTGAAATATTTTTAATATGGTTTCTTCCTGTTTTAGGAGCCAGAACCTGAAATTGAGGCTGTTAGTTCCAGCCAGGAAATACCTACAGTGCCACCCCAACCAGAGAAAGTTTCAATCGCAACGCAAACAAAGAAGACAAGTGCCTCCTCACCAAGAATGTTGCATCGGAGCACCCAGACTAATAATGACATCCCCTGTCAAAACATGTGCCACGAAAAGTACACCAAAATATTTAATGATTTTAAAGATCGTATGAAAGCGGAGCACAAAAGGGAGACTGAGCGAGTTGTGAGAGAAGCACTAGAAAAGGTACTGGCAATTTTTGTCTCAAATCTATTTAATATGAAAATTGAAGAAACGTTTAGAAATATTCTTAATGTTTTGTATGGGATGAACTAACCCTCAGACATTTGAGACATTCAGCATCAAATGTGCCATTAGTTTGATTAATTATATACATAGTGTTTGAAGTTTGAGCATCATAGGAGAACTGGTTGGAGTTGGGGGGGGGGGAAGATAAATGTTTTTACACACAGCACACCACGCATTTTTCTACTTAGTGAGGCATCAAAAGCTTGAATATATTTGTCTTTATTTGGAGAGGGGGAGAAGATTGTCATATCTTTTACCTTTGTACAATTTAAACTATTATAAAATGCAACTATTTTGCTTGTCAGGAACGCAATAAGCTCTTTGATCCAAATATAGGCATCCCATTCCAAAATACTGAGTTTCAGTATTTAAGAAATTTTCCTACACGGAATAGCAAGTCACGTTGGACTCTTACAGCTGGATATTTCTAGTGAATTTACAGAAATACGCTCAAGAAATAGTCAAATGAAGCCTCATTTTCTGTTCTTGCAATGGTCTTAATTTGAAGCAATAGAAAAGCTTGTAGTTAAAAACAGGGAATGCTGGAAATAGACTCTGTTTCCGAGAATAAAAAACGATGCATCATCTGTTGTCCACACAAAAGTCACTCACTTCAGACAGCTTCAAAGACAATCTGTCAACTCTCAGCCAACAGAGCACGTGTTCACAACTGATTGGCTGCCTTGAATTTTGCCATAAGTGGTTTCTGGAAAATGTGGCATCTTCAAAAAGACTCTCGGTTTCCGTACCGAGAAGGACCAGGACTTATTTGATGAGAGCGATCAGCAAACTGAGCAGCCATTTAACGCAAACCTATGCTGTTACAGAATCGAAACTCTAATCTTCCACAAGGGAAAATAAACTGCTCTGTACCTCAGGTACCTGAAGGTAGAAGTCCACCAGAAGACCCGTGGCCTCCAGAATAGATGGTGGATGAAAAGAGCACATGAGACTGATGTCCGTCACATGCGCAGATTGTTCAGTGCTGTACATGCTGCCCATAGCTGAAACGTCCAGTGCGCTACCCACTGAGAACCAAGAATGGGGGCAAACATCTGGGTCTTTTACCCGGGTAAGGGAATTAAAAACCAGAGGGTGTAGGTTTAAGATTAGAGGGGTAAGATTTAATAGGAATCTGAGGGGCAACTTTATCCACAAAGAGGGCAATGGATATATGGAATGAGCTGCCAGAGGCAGGTACACTAATAACATTTAAAAGGCATTTGCACAGGAACATGGCCAGTAAAGGTTTAAAGGGATGGTAGATACAAAATGCTGGAGTAACTCAGTGGGTCAGGCAGCATCTCTGGAGAGAAGGAATGGGTGACGAATGAATAAGTTACTCCAGCATTTTGTGTCTACCTTTGATTTAAACCAGCATCTGCAGTTCTTTCCTACATCTAAGGTTTAAAGGGATATGGGCCAAATACAGGCAGGTGAGATTGGTGTAGATGGGGCAGTTTGGTCGATTTGGGCAGAGAGGCCTCTTTCCATGCTGTATGACTATGATAACGTTTGCTGGAAGGAATACTTTGCAGACCTCCTCAACCTCAACTATACCTGCCAAGATGGTGCCCAATGCTGGCGACTATTTGTGTGCTAGCCACAGAAGCAGATCTGCAATCACATATTACAATCGCTCCACACTTTTAAATTTCTATCTGAGTGTCTCGATAGTAATCATGTATTGTCTTTCCGCTGACTGGTTGGCATGCAACAAAAGCTTTTCACTGTACCTCGCTAACTTGACAATAAACTAAAACTGAAACTGTGGTAACTATAGAGTGGTCTACCTACTGTTGTTGTAGAGAAAGTCATTGACTGGGTCCTTCCCAACAACCATCTCTCAGTGGCTGCTAAGATGCTCCCTAAATCAGTATGCATCCAGAGACATGGTAGACATGATCTTCAGCAGGCAAGTGAGTGTCAGAAAGGGAGTGGTATTAGCCATTATTTTGACGTCACTAAAGTCCATAAATCCATTTGCGAGGGCTCTACTCTCTTCTCCCATCAGCCAAGATGTACAGAAGTGTGAAAATGCATACCTCCAGATTCAGGAACAGTTTCTTCCCGGCTGTTTCCAGACAACTGAGCCATCTTATCACCAACAACAGAGCGGTCCTGATCTACTATCTACCTCATTGGAGACCCTTGGACTATCTTTAATTGGACTTTATTGGCCTTCACTCTGCACTATGCAGGTGTCACTTGTATTTTCATGCACTCAGAGGTCAAGTTGCAATTTTGGCTTGTCTATGCCACATTGTCCTCTGACATTAAAGGTTCATAGCAGAACCTGGGAAATATAAGTCACCTCCCATCATCTTTGGAGCCAACTATGGCCAAAGGCAGACTTTGATATCTTTTTTCCCCACCACCTTCAATATACCATAACGGTCTTTGGTCAGTTGAGGAGTCAGAAGTAACAGAAACTCCTGGTCTACTGGGCAACAGTAATTCTTGCCCTCTTGTACATTTGTCTGACACCTCGACTACACATGTCGGTACTTTAGAAGCTCTTATGGGCGCCACGGTGGCAGTATAATTGCTGCCTTATAGCAGCAGAGACCTTTGTTCGATCCTGACTACGGGTGCAGGCTGTATGGAGTCTGTATTTTCTCCCAGTGATCTGTGTAGGTTTTCTCCGGTTTCCTCCCACACTCCAAAGATGTACAGGCTTGTAGGCTAATTGGCTTGGTAAAAATTAAATTGTCCCTGGTGTGTAGGATAGTGCCCATGTACAGGGATTGCTATTCGACATGGACTTGGTGAGCCAAAGGGCCTGTTTCTGCTCTGTATCTCTAAACTAAACTAAATACTGGCAAGATATCACTGTACAGCAAACTCCTGCAAATGAACTGGAAGGATAAGTGAACTAACATCAATTCCAGATAAACTGTTTCCAGCTGCATCACAGGAAGAGATTACTAAGCAGACAGATTTTTTTGGGACTATTTGTTCAAATTCTGTGTAAAGAAATGCAACATCCCTCCTGTGTCATGGGAATATGTGACCTGCAATTGATCGAAGTGGAGGAGGAATAGAGAGGGTGATATTGAGAACCTGTAGTTCAAGCATTGAAAGCACAGTCCCCCTATGTAAAGGGTGGAACCACAACATCACAAACCACCTACTGCCCTCTGCGTCGTGTCCCAGCTGTGGAAGTCTGTGGTTCCCACAATGGCTGCTTTAAGCACCTCTGAGCTCGCAGAAGTGGAGTGGAAGCAAATCTTCGTTGTCCCCACGATTCCATCCTCAGCATTCAGGTTAAGTTGGATGAGTCCTTTTATCACATGAATGAACAAAAAGGGCAGCATAGATAAAACTGAATGTTAGGTTAGCTGAATCCTTGATCATTTGCTTCTGTTTTTTTTTTTACCTAAATAGGAACCTTACCTGCTTCTCCCCCTTAAAAGAAAATGCTGCTTCTCTTTTAAAGGATATATCACTAGATCGACTGTCCTTTTTTTCAGTTGTTTTTATTTGATTTACAACCTTGAAAGGTTTATTTTTATTCTTTCAATGGGCTTGTTTGAATACATAGGAACAAGGGTCTTGTTACTTTAACTGTAAATAAAAAAAATAAGAATTAGTGAATTTTCAGATTGTCGGATTTTTTGGAAACTTGGGTTGTTTTCTCTGTAATGGCAGAGGCTGAACCTTTCTCCCAGGGTGGAAATGTCTAATACTAGAGGAATAACTTTAAGATCAGAGGGGCAAAGTTTAAAGGAGATGTGGGGGACAAGTTTTTTACACTGCCAGGGGTGGTGGAGGAGGCAGATATGATAGTGATATTTAAGAGGATTTATGATAGGCAAATGGATATGCAGGGAATGGGGGGGGATATGGAGCATGTGCGGGCAGAAGGAGTTAGTTTAAGTAGGCATCGCATTCGGCACAGACATCGTGGGCCAAAAGATCTGTTCCTCTGTTGTATTGTTCTATGTTCGGACTTTGTTTATTCAGTTTAGACAATAGAACTGTTTGGAGAATTGAGCAAAAGTGGTCATAGTTGAAAATAGTTATTGGATGAGTTTAAAATAGAATGAGGTGCTGAGATAAATAACTGAATGGGCCCAATTTGTATGTGTGTTTTCCCTTCTTTGTTTTTATTCTTATGGAAATAATGGGAAATGTATGCAAAATATTGCATTAAGGAGTTGTGGGAACTGTTTTTATATCAGTGACATCATTGGAACATCATTGGAGCTTCAAATTAACCGAGATTTTTTAAATATTCAACACTGATGCTCAGCAACAATAATTCAGTAATTTTTACATTAAGTTTTTGTGTTAACTTAACTTTCTAAACTGCTGTTACTATCTCCAAAGAATTCGGAAGTAGCTGTAATTGTTTTTTAATTTTATTTCACTCGTCTTCCTATTAAAAAAAATTGAATATAATATTTCAAAGACGATTAGCTCACTACAAAATAAATATTTAAATCCTGATGTACACCAAAGAGCCTTTTGCATTAAACAAAATCTAATTCTTATCTTTCCTATTCTGAATTTTTTTAAAGTTGTTATTTTGTCTTTTTGACTTGGTTGTTTTTCCATGTTTCTAGAAGTCTGTACTTTTGGAGAAACCTTTCGTGTTTTTTAACTCTGATCTTTAGTTTGCTGAAAGCCAATTCCAAAGGCTGATCATTGAGAATGATCAGCCATGATCACATTGAATGGTGGTGCTGGCTCAAAGGGCCGAATGGCCTACTCCTGCACCTATTGTCTATTGTCCTCCCAAAGAATTTAGAAATTGAAGGTTAAAGTTTGAGATTAAGGTGTGAACTGGTCAGTCTCTGGTGTCTGGTAAGGTGCTTCATGGTTGAACAGTATTTTTAAAAGATTAACACGTGTAAAATAATGTCTTCTTAAAATGTTTGCAGCTGCGTGGTGAAATGGAGGAGGAGAAGCGTCAGGCAGTGAACAAAGCTGTTGTCAACATGCAGGCCGAAATGGACAGAAAATGTAAGCAAGTGAAGGAAAAGTGTAAAGAGGAATTCATGGAAGAGATCAAAAAATTGGCCACACAGCACAAGCAGTTCATCTCCCAGACCAAAAAGAAGCAGTGGGTAAGCAAGCTGATATCTTTACATCTTTCATGACCTGACAGGCAAAGAACTGACTACTCTTCGAATTAAATGATCAGAAATGCAGCAGCCAATTTCGAATACAGCAAGTTCTTACAAGGAGCATTCTGATAATGGTTTACTTGTTTATTTGTTGTTGATATTTGTTGGGTAGTAAATACCCTGTCGCAAGGATAATGGTTCGGCTCCTTTTTGAAATCCTGCTAATCATGTCATGGAATGTTACGTTTTGGGCAATTGTGCTCACAGCAAAATTTAATATATTTTGTCCCTCATTTTGTATTTACTGAAAACTGCTAAAGTTGGATTAAAAACTGTCCTGAAAGAAAATGCATCTTTAGCAAACTTTTGGTTTTACAAATAAAACATTAAATGTGTTGTCTTAACTGCCTGTCAGCAGATCACTTTTTGGGGGGGAAATACACAGAGTAGGAAGTGTGAGATCAAGAATTATTCCTGTCTGACAGCATAATTATAGCTATATATCTGTAGAACTATGGCACATCTCTGACCACAAGTATTTGGCATAAAACATGTGGCAAATTTAATCACAGAACTACATCCATATATTTTGTTAATGTAAGATGCCTATTACAGCATGCCAAAAATATATGGTGCAAAATCAAGGAAGTTATGCAGTTACATTTATAATTCATTGTTTTGGTCTCAGTTGGAGTAATGTAGCTAACTCTGAATGCTTCATAGATCATCAATTACAGGGAGAAAATAGAAAAGTGTTATTTCTTAGTAGACAGATAGCTAAGGAGAAATATAATAGGAATTATTCAATATTATAAAGGATTTGATGAAACAGATTCCAGTTTGCAAAGTGGCAATAAACAGCAGATATGAAGTTGAGATTATAGGTGAGAAGACTTAAGAAGATAAGTCTTATCTTTACATAGCAAGATTCAATCGAGATGCATTATCTGAAAGGATGGTTGCTACAAATTAAATAATTACATTGAAAATTGATTAAGTGCTTGAATGGAAGACATTTAGAAAATTGAGATAAAGGGCAAGTGGTTAGTTTAAAAGGACCAGCACAGGGCAAGTCTGAAATATTTTTGTGCTGTTATTCTATGATTCATGGGTGTGCAGGTAAACCTGTCTTGAAGTATCCTATGTTCAACGATGCTCATTTATTTGAGTAAGAATTAACTTGGTATTACATTTCTCAGAAACCAAAATCCCCAATTGCGCCAGAAGTGCAAGGAATACATTGACGTGGTATGCACCAGGCTCTCTGAGCTCCCTAGCCACATAAACTAGCTGCACTTTAGGTTCAGGGCCCATTTTGGCAATCGAGCTGTAATCTAGGTTAAATGTTTTTGTTTTGATTTTAGCGAGTGCAACATTTGTGTGACGTCACCCTTCATATGCTGGGTTAGAATAGATCATGTTGAGGAAGAAGCAAACATAATCAGGCCACCTTGGTCATTCCCTCTTCTCCCCTCTCCTGTTTGGCAAAAATGGTAGGGCGGTGGATGCCCACATGGATTTTCGTGAGGCGATTGATAAAATCTCCCTTGGTAGGCTGATCCAAAAGGGTATTTAAAATGTATGGACTAACATCTGCTTGAAGAATAGCTAAATTGGAATTTGAATATTAATGATACTGTATTAGTGAATGAGTTGAAGATAGTGTTTTGCTCCTTCAACTAAGTAAATATTGTGGACAACTCTATGCTGAGTCAAGAGACCAGAAGGTCTATTGAGCGATGTACAAAAGTCAGTTTACTCAGATGTATTTAAAAAGTGTGGTAAAATACCACAATCATCTGTAAGAAACCAGGTGATGACAGAAAAAAGCAGTAAATGGAGAACTGTTACTTTAAAAGAAAGTGCATGATGTTAAGTCACTCGCCTACAACACTGGTGACCAGACATTGCTAACCAGTTACTCACACATCTGTTGCTAGGCTACAGTGTACTTTCGTAGACAAATATGCTAGAGTAACTCAGCAGGTCAGGCATCGTCTCTGGAGAAAAAGGATAGGTGACATTTTGGGTTGGGGCCCTACTTCAGACTGAACGTGGGGGAGGTGGGGAGGTGGGGGAGAGCTGGAGATGAGAAAAGACCAGGACAAATCAGGGCTGGCCACAAATGACCTCCGGTCTGGGTGGCCCATTGTTGACTAGGGAATGTGTGATCTCAAGAGGGATACAACGTGGTGAACTGTGGAACTGGTAAAACAATGCGGATGGAGGAAGGGGGATGTTGGGTGGGGAGTGTAGGTAGAAGTTACTTCAAATTGGAGAATTCAACGTTCATGCCAATGGGTTGTAAACTACAATGTACTTTGAGTGGATTTATAACTTGGGTGTCAACGCCCTCTAGAGGCAATATTGTGGCTTGCATCCTGGCATTTTTCGACAGCTCCATTGAAGTATTTATATTTAATCACATAAGGGCAGGCAATCCCAGTCTTACAGCCATTCGAGTTACTGAAATTTGCCCTTGCAGAATTAATTAATTACTCGCCAAAAATACGAGATACCATATAAAATTTGTTCATAGAATTTATTGGGGGCAAAAATACTAACGATGAATAAAAAATAAAATAAACACAATGCAAAAGAAACAAATTTAGTTTCCTTTTTAAATTTAAACAAAATTTCTTGATGCCTGTGCAGAAAATTATTTTTAGCGTGGTAGCTTCATATTGCTGTCTAGCAGGGTTACGACAAGTGTTGTCCGTATTATTTATCTTCAAGATATCTGAAAAAGGCCAACAAGTCTAAGTGAAGGTTGTAAACATTAATGACCACATAAATAAATTTCACCAGATATAAGAAGTGATATTTTGCAAAGGTTTGATGCTGGAGAAAGAATTTGGGCAAGAGCAACAGTTGTGGGGTTTGTGCTCCAATCACAACTGCTGGCCACTTAAGAGTCTGAAGAAGGGTCTCGACCCAAAACATCGCTTATCCATGTTACCCAGAGATGCTGCTTGGCCTGCTGAGCTACTCCAGCACCTTTTAAGAGATTGTCTCAGTTTCCAAAGCAAATTTTGTAACTTTCCCCCACCCACTGTGAACTAGAAGTTACAGTCCTGTTGAGGGGAAAACAAACATCCCTTAGGAGTGCATTTTCACTTATGACATGGGATTCAGTGGGAAAAGGCTTTTGTATGAAAAACGTGATGCCTGTGGATTGCTAGGCATGCAACCCATCCATACCAGGAGGGCTGGAGTCTCCTGTACGATGCCATCTCATTGTTTGCATTGGTTTCATTTTTAAATGTCCATTCTCATCACTACACGATCATAATGCATGGCCTGTCAGAATGGGATATAAATTCCTGTTCTTTAAAATTGATCAAACTACTTGTCATCACAGTGTAAAAATATAGTTTGCCCTTTGTAAAGCAAGATTAAATATGTTAGGAGATTTTGGCTATTTCTTGAAACTATCTTTCCTCTGACAATCTGGTATTGGTAACGCATTGTAAGTGATATTTTCCTTTGCTTCTCTCTAGTGCTACAACTGTGAGGAAGAAGCCATGTACCACTGCTGCTGGAACACCTCTTACTGCTCAATCAAATGTCAGCAGGAGCATTGGCATGCCGAGCACAAACGAACCTGTCGTCGGAAAAGATGAAAGTTTTCCTTCCTCAAGAGCCATACTAAGAAACAGTTCCCTTTTCACAGACAGTGCTGGTTTTATTTCAGAACCATGTTTCTGTGAATCTTGCTTTCCATTTGCACCAGCATTTTAATCTACAAGCTTAGTTTCCCCCACCCCACCCACTATAATCAGAGAGCCGAACCAAGATGGCCTGTTTCAATTGTAACCAGATACCTTTTTGTGTGTGTTTTTAAATTCTTTTACATCAGTGGTCATGTGATCAGTACTTCGGGACAGGGTTGACATAGCAGGTAATAAACCTGCTTTAAAAAAAATAACTGTTAATATTTCCCAACTCTGCTTTTTTATATTTTTCTTACGTATGCTACTTTTATTAATAAAAAATGAATGTTGATCGTGTATTAAAGCAGGGAAATGGGATTTCTAATGAGCTGGACCTTAGAGATGGAATGAACATTTAGTTCTGGTTTTGTAATTTGCACATTTCTTTTATTTCCTAACCCAAAAGAGTCCACACGCATGTAAAATTGCCAAATACTACCTTTATGTACCAGTAGGTATGAACAGAAAGATTACAGTAAATTTTGCTTTCTGCACCAGTGTTCACTGAATATCTGTGCGGCCGTCTGTCTTGCAGTTGAATTGTATAAAATAAAATAAAATGAAGCACTTAGTTTTCTCAGCAGCTATTAGATTTTTGGATTGTATTTAGCTATTGCTGCCTGTTTGCTTACAGTCCTTGTCACCTTAGACAGAATTACGTAACTGCATGTCAGTCCATTTATAAAAGGCATTGTGATTGTGGTGGGTCTGTACCTTGCTGAGTGTCTGGTACAAAACATATACAAGTAAATGTTTTGTGGTATTACAGAAAATGGATAATAATTTAAATATAGAATCATTCCAAAGGCTGTTTAAACCTTTTACTAGTAGCTGCATGAAAGTACAACACGTGTAACTTTGACTGTTCTGTTTTCATGTCTTGGTGACACCATTGCACCTTCAAGTTATGCAGTATAAACACTCTGTTAAACATGACTGTGGCCTGATTTTGTTTTAAATTATCACTAAATTTACCTGCTCTGGATTGTTTTAGATGCGTTAAAATCAATTCATGGCTAAATATAGTTGTCATTTGTAACTCCATCATGTAAGGTTTAGCCACTCTGCACATTTATTCATTTTAGTGTGGCATCACATGGCAGTTCAATTAGGACATGGCAAATTCTGGGCTTTTTTGTAAGTTTTTCTTACTGGCAATATATTAAATCATCTGTGTTTACATTGGGCAATAAATGTATTTCAGAGATGTACTTTGAATGTTTAACTTTTGGTGTTTATTTATATATAAATATATAAAATAAAAATAATTGGCAAGGACTGATGCAATGTCGTCTTCCCATCTGGAGAGGTGGGTCTACTTCAGTTAATAATTATTTAGATGCATTATAAATATATTATTTAAATCCATACAAGTAGAAATATTGTCCTGTAAATCTTTCAATGCAGGCTGTGAAGATCTAACCATCTAGACTTTTAATTTGATTCATGATTTTTTGCAAAGCAGATTTTAGTTGCTGCGACATTTCAAAGCAGCATATTAACAAGGTAAATTTGTTTTATTTGTGCCAACCCAATGCGAAAAAATCTTTACATAAATTAAAAAAAATGTTCCCCTGTCCTCACTCACCCATTTATATTACATAGTGCAGTGCATTCTATTTGTAATACTTTTAGGCAAGTTGCATTTTCTTCTGGACCACTGCCTGTAATTTCACAGAGACATGGATATTTATGGCACTGGACACTCGTGACCCTTCTAATGCTTTTCAAACTATTGAATATTGTCAAAGCACTTTCAAATAAAGATTTGGTTAGAGTGAATCAGAATTATTCAGAACTGAACCAGGTTTATGATTTGAAATATTAACTTTTTCTGTCACCACATATCCCAATCTCCTCAGTATTTCCAGCATTGTTTATGTTTTCATTTAAACCGAATGCTTTGAATATTTGAAAAGTCAGAGACACCAAAATAAATAAATGTGAGGTGTTGCATTTTGGGAAGTCTATCATGGGCAGGACCTACACAGTAATTGTAGGGCTCTGGGGAGTGTTATAGAGCAGAGGGATCTATGAGTGCATAGTTCCTTGAAGATGGAGTCACCGGTACATAAGATGGTCAAAAAGGCTTTTGGCACATTGACCATCATTAGAGTAATGAGTATAGAAGTTGGGAGGTTATGTTGCAGTTATGAGACGTTGGTGAGGCCGCATTTAGAGTATTGTGTTCAGTTCTTGGCAATATGTTATAGGAAAGATCTTGTCAAGCTGGAAAGGGTAAAGAGAAGATTTACTAGGATGTTGTTAGGACTCGAAGGTCTGAGCTAAAGGAATTGGTTGAAGAGGCTAGGACTTTATTCCTTAGAGCGTAGGAGGATGAGGGGTGATCTTATAGAGGCGTATAAAATCATGAGAGGAATAGATTGGGTAGATGCACAGAGTCTCTTGCCCAGAGCTGAGGAATCAAGGACCAGAGGACATAGGTTTAAGGTGAAGGGGGAAAAAATTTAATAGGAATCTAAGTGGTAACTTTTTCACACAAAGGGTGGTGGGTGTATGGAACGAGCTGCCAGTGGAGGTGATTGAGGCAGTGTCTATTGCAACATTTAAGAAACAGAAAAGTACATGGATAGGCCAGGTTTAGAGGGATATGGGCCAAATGCACACAGATGGACTAATGCAGCTTGGACATGTTGGCCGGTGTGGGCAGGTTGGGCCGAAGGGCCTCTTTCCACACTGTATCACTATGGGTCCATAAAGCCATGGCAGTCTTGCAGTAAAGGTTTCCATTGACATTTTTTTAAGTTCTTAAGCACCGAGAATGGTTATCAATCAGATTCTATCTAAATTTGGTGAATTTAAAATTGTACATTTATAGGATATTTTAACACAGACTTATTTGAAGTTATGTAGTTTTTGAATTTTTGCAACACATTCTCTTACAAATATGGGATTTATAGAATTGCACATGAATGCTAATTGTAAGATCTGTTGCTGGTAACTTATTCGTCAGTGAACCATACTGAATTCATCATTCCAAAGTAAGATGCAATGTAGCATTTTTGTCTTCGCATTCAACCATAGCTGCTTCATCTTTTTCTTTTGAGACTCTCCAATTTTATTTTCTGTATCCTTCCCCAAAACGTTCGGACGGCACAGTAGTGCAGCGGTAAAGTTGCTGCCTTACAGCGCCAGAGACCTGGGTTCGATCTTGACTACAGGTGCTGTCTGTACAGAGTTTGTACGTTCTCCCTCTTACCGTGTGGGTTTTCTCCGGGTGCTCCAGTTTCCTCCCACACTCCAAAGGACATACAGGTTTGTAGGTTAATTGGTTCGGTAAAATTGTAAATTGTCCGTAGTGTGTAGGATAGTGTTAGTGTGCGGGGTTATCATAGGTCGGCACGGACTTGGTGGACCAAAGGGCATGTTTCCATGCTGTACCTCTCAAGTCCAAAGTTCTGTTTTACAGTCTCATTAGATTTGTTAACTGCAACACCTATAGACTGAAGATACTTTCTGCCAGAGATTACCTCTTTTATTTTAAATTTTGCATGTTACTTTATTTCCCTGGGACGGCTTCATTGAACATTCACATATAAATTAGCGAGCAGCTCCACAGCAGTTGCAGTATTTTAGTTACCAATAATGAAACCTGAGTAAAACACCCATTGTTCTATTTTTATTTACGATTGAAAAGACTAAGGAGAATGGCAATAAACTCTGAGTTTGAGAGTTCCACACTGCAAAGCACCCATTCCCTAAGATAGAGCAGCACTTAAACTGCATTTACCAATGTAAAGTAGTGCCTAAATTATTGGTAACATTTTTCACACTTACTTTGTCCCCCTGCTGAGATGGAATGTTCTATCCCTGATGTTTGCTAGTTGACATCAACCTAATTTTTTTTAAAGAAATCCGTACCCTAGCTATAGGCCACTTTTATCTATTGTTCATCCCTTCTCCCCCTGGGAAACCTGGGAGTTTGGCATTTAAGTGACAATAAGAGTCAACTTAGTAGTGACTGGTTTGAGTACATGTAAGCCAGTCAAGGTACGAATGACAATCCTGGCCATCAGCTTGTCAAGTGCAGCAAGTTTACGAATTTATTCTAGAGAGAATTTCTCATTGGAGGTTTATAAACTCATTAATTGGGCAAATAGCCGCAGTCTTTTGGGTAGGGGTGTCTAAAATGAGAGGGCATAGACATTGAAGACATTAGGGTTTTTCTCTGGAACTGTAATGCTACAATGCTGTAAAACTATTCTGCACAATGAAACTATATTCTGCACTCTGTTTTTCTGTTTGCACTGCCTGTTGTACTTGTGTATGGTTTGATTGCACTCATATATAGTATGGTCTGATTTAATTGGATACCACGCAAACAAAAGCTTTTTATTGTACCTCGGTACACACAACAATAATATACCAAGACCTATTTAAGGTGAGAGGGGGAAGATTTAAGAGACCCGAGGGGAAACATTTTAATCACAGACCATGGTGGCCGCATTAAACACACTGCCAGAGAAGGTGGTAGAGGTGGGTACAATTACATTTAATTTAGTAGAATCGATGTGGATGAGCAAGTTTTTGAAGGGAAGTGGGACTAGCTCAGTTAGGCAACTTGGTTGGCATGGATGAGTTAGATCAAAGGGTTTTTCCATGCCATGTAGGTCTATGATTCTATACGTAGATTTATTGAATAAGAGCACACGACTTTATGATTCTTTCATTTGAAACTATTCTATTCAACCTGTGCTATCTCTGTACCCCTTAATTACTGTAATATTCAGGAATATATTAATCTCTGAGTGAACTCTGATCACTGGGATAGAGGATTCTGATGTCACACGATCTCTCAGTGCTGAGGTTTTTTCTTCCTTCCGTCTATTTAATTGCAGTAGATCACCTCAAAGCCGCCTTGTACTAAAGACCAACATACGATCTGCTTTCCTAACTCCTTGCCCCATTACATGGATTACAAGGGCACTTGTGAACATTTGAATATTTCCCAGTCTGCCGTCATTTTAAAAATACAGTACTCCAGTTTTATGTTATTCGAATAGTTTACAGTAGGCTGAATAATATGTATCCTTTTACAGGTTTCTGGTCAACGAACTGAAGGAAGCTATTGCCGTGACAAAACAAAAACCAGAGAGGTGGAAGAAACTAAGTGAACTGAAAGCAGAGAAAAATCAGGTAGTGTGCAGTGATAAAAGAATAAGGTGAAATTGTTATTGCAAACAATATTAGACACAACCAGAACCAGGGACCACAGTTAAAGATCCAGAACCAGGGGCCATAGTTTAAGAATAAGGGGTAGGCCATTTAGAATGGAGATGAGGAAAACGTTTTTCAGTCAGAGTTGTAAATCTATGGAATTCTCTGCCTCAGAAGGCAGTGGAGGCGAAGTCTCTGCATTCAAGAGAGAACTAGACAGAGCTCTTAAGGATAGCGGAGTCAGGGGGTATGGGGAGAAGGCAGGGACGGGGTACTGATTGAGAATGTTCAGCCATGATCACATTGAATGGTGGTGCTGGCTCGAAGGGCTGAATGGCCTACTCCTGCACCTATTGTCCAACTGAAACCAAGACGAGGCAAAAAGTTTTGTAATTCAAAATTGAATCTTTCATTGCTGTCTGGGAAAGAGCCATGACTTGACAGTTGAGGGCAGTAGTGATCTAGACCACAACTCTCAGTCACATCAGTGCTATGGTTTACTGGAGGTAAATCTCCGTCCTCACCAGACCCAGACATTGGAATAGAATCGCCCTTGACGAAACTCGATGTAACTATTCCAAGCATTATTCCCAAGGGGCAAAACATTTTTGAAATATGAGATGAAACATAATAAAAATACAGGGAAAATGTTGCCTTATCTATATACTAAAACTCGTTTGTTTGTGATCGAACTACAGCCAAAATGGTACACGATAGCGCGACAATTTTAGGCCCACTTTACTCACCGTCATCACTTTCATGGTAACGCAAGTAGTTTTATTGAAATCGGTGTTATATTTTTTTAAGTTATTTACATTTTAAAGTTTTTTAAAACCAGCGCATTCGCAGTTGGGGCTGGTACTCATGTAAGATGGCCGCCAGACCCGCGCCTACACTTACATAAGATGGCCCCAGGGTGACTGCGCGTGCGCAGTTGGGGGAGGGTCGCCATTTTGCGTTCAGCTCTCACTTTCCGCCAGACGACCGATTGGTTCCGTGGCCCCAAGTGGGGGGAGCGTCACCGCCCCCGCTCCAAACCCCAGGCATCTCCATCATGGCCGCCGCCCCGCCCTCCAGCTCCCGCTGAGCCATTGCGCCGCTGCGGCTCCCCCTCTAAACACCGGGCGTCTCCATCGCTGCCGTCGACGCTGACCCCGACTGCTGCCGCTCTTAGCCACGGGCGTCTCCTTCATCGCTCAGCCCCGGACCCCCCGCTTAGCCGCCCCCGCTGCCGAGCAGTTAAAGGTCGGACTTGCCAGACCAAGCGGACCTGTTGGTCCCAAACCCCTCCCACATTTGCGCAGCGCCCGATTCCCCCTCCACTCCCACTCCTCCACTCCCACTCCTCCACTCCCCCTCCTCCACTCCCCCTCCTCCACTCCCCCTCCTCCCTTCCCCACTCCCCCCTCCTCTCTCCCCCTCCCCTCTCTCCCTCTCCCCCCCCCACATATATCTCTCCCCCCCCCACCTATCTCCCCCCCCCCCTCCCCTATCCCCCCCCTCCCCTATCCCCCCTCTCCTCGGTCCGTCCCAGGTATTTTGTTACTGCAAAGGATCCTGCAAGATGGCCATCTTATTCCCTGGTTATGCTGCCTGCCAAACAGGGAAAGAACCTTGAAGAGATATGACTCATGCGTCAAAACTGCATGCAAGATATTAATTTGTGTTAAGGCCCGGCCTGGCCCGTGTTGAGGCCCATGTTTACGGCCCTGCCCGTGTTAAGGCCCAGCCCCGCCCGTCCCGTCCCATGTTAAGGCTTGGCCCGGCCCGTCCACTGTTAAGGCTCGGCCCGGCCCGTTTTAAGGCTCGGCCCGGCCGGTGTTAAGGTTTGGCCCGTCCCGTGTTAAGGCTCGGCCCGGCCCGTGTTAAGGTTCGGCCCGGCCCGTGTTAAGGTTCGGCCCGTACCGTGTTAAGGCTCGGCCCGGCCCGTGTTAAGGCTCAGCCCGGCCCGTGATAAGGCTCAGCTCGGCCCGGCCCGTGTTAAGGCCCGGCCCGGCCCTTCAATAAGCAAAATAAATTTGGATCAGATCCTAAATGGTAGGCAGGGTGATCAAATCTAAGGTCTTCTGAGTCTGGAAGTGAGATGTGTTCAAGCAGACTAACACATATTTAGAGAGAATTTTGGATAAGCATATGGATATCGAGGGATATGGATTATATGCAGGCAGATAATGAGTTGGTAATAAAAAGTAACTGCTGATGTTAGTTTATACCGAAGATAGGCACACAATGCCTGAGTAACTCAGCGGCTCAAGAAGCATCTCTGGAGAAAATGGATAGGTGATGTTTTGGACTCTTCAGACTCGGATAAGAGTTGGTCTTGGCATTGTGTTCAGCATAGACATTGTGGGCTGAAGGGTCTGTTGTGCTGTACTGTTTTATGTTCTATATAATGCAACAGAGTAAACAATTCTATGATCCAAATATATATATATATATATATATATATATATATATATATAGCTGCAATATTGTTGCTGTCACGTAGACATAATATAACTGAATGACTGTAACGCGTCATTATTCAGCACAAGCAGACATTCAGACTCTTGACAAAACCTCCTGTGAGAATCTTTGGATAGAATCTGTCAAATTGAGTTTTTATCATCTAAGAACAAAGAAAACAGCAGGTGGTTGAATACAATTTCTATAGTTAGAATTGCAAATTTTGCTTCAGTATTTTAAGTGCAGTCAAATAGTTCCACAGGTTACATATTTACAGTGGGAGCATGCCTTCACTAACAAGGCCATGAAACATCTTTATTGGGATAAAGTCCTTCTTATTGATGAGGAAATTGTATTTGTTCACATTTTTGTCTAATACTGCGTTAAAGACAATGGAATTAGAGTATCACGCAATGAGTTGTAATTGGGCTAATAGAAAGCAATCTAAATTTAAAATACAGCAAAATCAATTTCCTATCTGTTTAAGGAACAAAACCGGCAAATTTAGCACAACAAAGGGACGGTAACTCCTCCAGAACAGTGGTAAGTGCATAAAATTTAACGCCTTATTTTGTTTATGTGAACAAGTCCAACATTAATTACCCAACCTTAAATGCCCTTGAAAAGCTGGTGGAGCCACAGTGATCCTTGTGATGCCATTCCCTCAGTGTTGCTGAGTTGCATCTTTACAGTGGGAGCACACCTTAGCAAGACCATGAAACAGCTGTGTGGATAAAGTCCTTATTATGGATGGTCTATAAGAACCTCAGACCCTCAAAATGAGCATTGTGAAGGCTGACCCTCCATCTTGTTTTTCGCTTACTGTAAAAGTAGTCAGTCTTATTGCCTTGATCTCAGTCCCAATGTTGCAAAATATCTTTGTTGAAGCTGTTTGATACCTGGTTTGCTGTAAGTCATATACATAGCTCTATTGTTCTAATGTTTGGTAGATGTATGCGAGAAAGTGTTATGGTCATGTCAGTTTCCAAACCATATCTCTTTAGTGGCCCCTCACCGTGAGCCACAAGTGGCCTGCTCTCTTCAGTGTTGTTTGTTTACATAGCTATCCTTGTGATTTCAAAACCAACCATTGTGAAGGTTACATTTGAACTAGTTTGGAGATTGAATCTAGTTTGTATCAAAGCTACTGCCTTTAAATGTCGATTAAAGTTGTTTTCTCCCTAACAGCAACCAAAGACAGGAATTGGCCATTTATGATGTTCAATTTTATGGAAGGATGGGTAAAAAAGAGGAAGGAAGTGGGCTTGTATCGTCAGTAACAGAAGCGATCAATGTGATGAGGAAGCCTTGGAAAAATCATGATGTGGAACCGAAAGGGACTGGAATTAGTCAGGAAGTTCGAGGTGCATGCAAGTAAGGTGCAGCTATAACTGGTGTTGTTAATCTCCATCTTGGTTGGTCAGACCAATTTAACAATAATGCCACAAAGGTCAGTATTAGTAAAATAATTGTGCTGGGGAGGTAAAAATGGAACTGCTGGAAGAACTCAGCCTGTCAAGCAGCATTTGTGAGGGGGGAAAAGCCAGTCGACATTTTGATTCATGGATCCTTCCTCCCTCAGAACTGAGGGAACGGAGGAGGGCTTGCAGCTTAAATGAAAGCCTGTGGAATGGTGTTGATAAACTGGCATGGATTAAGAATTGGCTGACTGTCAGTAAACACAGAGTAAGAGTAAATGTTTTGTTTCTCAGTGGCAGGCAGTGATTCGTGGGATGCAGCAAGGATCAGTACTTGAAACCTAGCTATTCTCAATATATATTACTGATTTGTATGAGATACTGATATAACATATCTACGTTGTAGATGAGGCAAAGTGGGTGGTATCGGGTGGGGGGGGGGGGGGGGGTAAAGGGGGGGAAGTGATGAGTCCTTGTATAAGTTATTGGTTATTTTTTCCTGTCCCGAGGAAAATTAGAGGTGGAAAAGAGATACTTAGTGTTTTGGAGTGTTCTCAACAAGTACTGAATAGACTTATATTTTTTAACAATATACAACCTACTAGACCAAGTGGGCCCAAACCTCTCCTGCATTGGTGCTGCACCATCTCCTTTCCCCCTCCCCCCTTCCCCCTCCCCCCTCCTCTCCCCCCCCCCCCCCCCCCTTGTTCCAAGCACCTGCTGCCCTCTACACAAAAAATAATAATACTTGCCCTGTGTATCTCCTTTATTCTGAACATGTTGAGAATGCTGACACAAAAAGACATGCACCAGTGAAGGACATTCTGTTTAACTGATCTAAAATTCCAAAGCCACAGGTTAATTGCAACCATTGTCAATCTCTTGAAAAAATCAATCATGCTAATTTATTTTTAAAATGCAAAACTAAGTTAAAGGTTTCACAGTTGATGATAATAAACCTTGATCCCATCAGCATTTACCAGCATTGACGGCAGAAAGCCGAGCACAGTTCCTGCAATCTCGAGTTCCTGCCAAATATTCAGCTTGATTGAACAACATCCATTCCTGAGAGAGATACAAGAGACTGCAGCCACTAATCTGGAGCAACAAAAACCCAAACTGCTGGGGGAATGAAGTTCCTCCAACTGTTTGTTTAATGCATTCTTAATATATCATCAGGTGCAGCAACAACCAACAGCAGCTATGTGTACAATTGCCTTTGTACTGTGGCACAGCTACAAGCCAAAACATCGTACTTCACATTTGCATCTGTAAAAAAAAAAAGAATGTAGATGCAGGAAATTTGCAAAATAGGTATTATAGTTTTTAAAAGCACGCACAGTACTGGATCAACTCAGCAGGTCAGTCGGCATCTCTGGAGTATATGGATACATGACTTTTTAGGTCAGGGCCCTCCTTCAGACTGTCCGAAACATCACCTAGCCACGTTCCCTGGGATGGCAGGACTTTCATATGAAGAAAGACTGGATAGACTAGGCTTATACTCGCTGGAATTTAGAAGACTGAGGGGGGATCTTATAGAAACATATAAAATTCTTAAGGGGTTGGAGAGGCTAGATGCGGGAAGATTGTTCCCGATGTTGGGGAAGTCCAGAACCAGGGGTCACAGCTTAAGGATAAGGAGGAAGTCTTTTAGGACCGAGATGAGAAAACATTTCTTCACACAGAGAGTGGTGAATCTGTGGAATTCTCTGCCACAGAAGGTAGTTGAGGCCAGTTCATTGGCTATATTTAAGAGGGAGTTAGATGTGGCCCTTGTGGCTAAAGGGATCAGGGGGTATGGAGAGAAGGCAGGTACAGGTTACTGAGCTGGATGATCAGCCATGATCATATTGAATGGCGGTGCAGGCTCGAAGGGCCGAATGGCCTACTCCTGCACCTGTTTTCTATGTTTCTCCAGAGGTGCTGCCTGACCCGCTGAGCTACTCCAGCACTTTGTGTCCTTTTGTGTAAACCAGCATCTGCAGTTCCTTGTTTCTACAGTGAATGTAATAAATTTTCTTTCTACAAATAATAACAGAGTTGATGTTTAATTTGATGATCGATGTGGACAGTTTTGTCTAGTACTGAGTTACATACATTGAAATTAGAGCACCTGGCAATGGGTTGAAATTGAGCTAACAGTAAGCAATCTAATGTACAACAACAATACCAACTTGTTGTTTAAGAAATGGAGATGGAAAATTTAACACAAAAGGCAGATAATTCCTCAAGAATAAAGCAGTGAGTGCATGAAAATCAATGTTTTGTTCGTTTTAATGCCATTTCCTCAGTGCTGTTGAGTAAGAGAACAGGTTTTATAGACGGCAACAAGGGCCAAGAGACAATGGTGTATCCAATTCAGCCTGCATCAATTGGTGGGTGGGGGAGAGGAGCGGGGAGAGAGGGGGGGAACTGGCATGGGAGGAACATGCAGGTAATCATATTCCTTTGCATCTGCCCCCTTTGTTCTAGGTGGTGAAGGTTGTAGATTTGGGAACTGCCAAACCTGTTCAACTGTTCAATGAGATGCTGGCATATATTTTGGAGATGGTGCATCCATTGTGTGCTGGAGTTGGAACATCATATTGTAGCTGTGCATGTGTTAGTAGGACCACAGCTGGAGTGTTGGGTGCTGTTCTAGTCGCCATGCGATGGATAGGTTGCAATGGGCTAGAGGTGGCATAGATGAGATTTATGGGGATGTTGGTGGTATTGGAAGGCAATGGTTGTGGGGAGAGGCTACATGGGCTCAGGTGGTTTTCCCTGGAGTGAAGAGGCTGAGGAGTAACTTTGTGGGTCTTTGTGGAATCATGAGGGTTAGGGATGGGGTGGATTATCGTGGACCTTTTCCCAGGGTGAGGAGAGTCTAGAGCTAGAGGGTATGGGTTTGGTGTGGGAGGAGAGCGATTTAGTTTAGTTTAGAGATACAGTGTGGATACAGGCCCTTTGGCTAACCGTGTCCGTGCCGACCAGCAATCCCCTCACACTGATACTATCCTACACACTAGGAACAATTTACAATTTTACTGAAGCCAATTAACCTACAAACCTGTACGACTTTGGAGTGTGGGGGGAAAACGGAGCACCCGGAGAAAACCCACGCAGGTCATGGGGAGAACATCCAAACTCCGTACAGACTGCACCCGTGGTCAGGATTGAAACCGGGTCTTTGGCGCTGTAAGGCAGCAACTCCACCGCTGCACCACCGTGCTGCCCATCTGAGGGGGGGCAGTGATGGGTTTTATCATACAGAGGGTAGTGTGTGTATGGAGGAAGATACTGGAGAAAGGGGTGGAGGCAGGTGCAATTCCAATGTCTGAAGGACATTTGGGCTGAGAGGGGTTTGAAGGTGATTAGAGGGGTTTGCAGCAAAGATACTAGAGGAACAAGATGGACCACTCCGTTGAAATCGCCTATGCTGAAGTGTAGTACGCAAAGGAGCCATTTTAGTAGGCAAAACCCGTCGTTCGCTATGCCTCTCGCAGTGTAATCAGTGTTTTGGGGGAACAGTATGTGTGATGATACCATTAAAATGCAGAATATATCATCTATCAATTCACAGATATTTGTTATGTTTCTTTTTAAATGTTTCTGCAAGTTTCTGCCTACTAAAATGGCGCCATGACATACTACGGTTTTTAGGGTCGAGTGGTCTATCTTGTTCCTCTAGTATCTTTGGTTTGCAGGGATGTGAGCTGGCAAATTTAACTCGATAAAAGGAGGATAATACCTCCACGACAAAGTAGTGAGTGCATAAAAATTAAGGTAGTTGTGAGGGCAAATCCAGCATGTGTGATTAGCTTCGGAGATGCCTTGGTCAGCATGGAGTGTATTGGGCCAAAGGGCTGCTTCTCTGATGTGCTCGGTAGGATGGGGCAAGATAGTTGGGATTGTGTGGGACAAAAGACCAGTAAATTCAATCAAGTTTATAAAAATGTGCATGAAGATTTCAGGAAGCACAAGAGATGAGATTAAGTGGAGGCAGGAGCAAGACAATT
Source organism: Rhinoraja longicauda (assembly GCF_053455715.1). Lineage (NCBI taxonomy): Eukaryota > Metazoa > Chordata > Chondrichthyes > Rajiformes > Arhynchobatidae > Rhinoraja > Rhinoraja longicauda. Next base: position 99,737,043 of record NC_135954.1, read on the forward strand.
TTACTCATTGGTAAAATGTGAGCATTAAAGCAGCCCAGCCTGTGACAGACCAGAGTTTGACATAGGATCAAGGGAAATAGAGGAGAGGTCGAACCAGTGCTTGGACACAAGGAAGCCTGTGGCTTAGAAACATAGAAACATAGAAAATAGGTGCAGGAGTAGGCCATTCGGCCCTTCGAGCCTTCACCGCCATTCAATATGATCATGGCTGATCATCCAGCTCAGTAACCTGTACCTGCCTTCTCTCCATACCCCCTGATCCCTTTAGCCACAAGGGCCACATCTAACTCCCTCTTAAATATAGCCAATGAACTGGCCTCAACTACCTTCTGTGGCAGAGAATCCCACAGACTCGCCATTCTCTGTGTGAAGAAATGTTTTCTCATCTCGGTCCTAAAAGACTTCCCCCTTATCCTTAAGCTGTGACCCCTGGTTCTGGACTTCCCCAACATCGGGAACAATCTTCCCGCATCTAGCCTCTCCAACCCCTTAAGAATTTTATATGTTTCTATAAGATCCCCCCTCAGTCTTCTAAATTCCAGCGAGTATAAGCCTAGTCTATCCAGTCTTTCTTCATATGAAAGTCCTGCCATCCCAGGGATCAATCTGGTGAACCTTCTCTGTACTCCCTCTAATATCATAAAGGGGCAGGACTAAGACAGAGGACCAGACCATGGGCACTTCTGGAGTTGGTGGTGATTGATGAGAGGCAATGATGCTGGAGTGATGTTTGCAAATGAGCAGGAAGGGTGGACATCGCACATTAAGTACATCAAGTGCAGCTTGAGAGAAATAGATGGGGTTACCCAGGTTTGGAGAATCAAAAGGTAATCGGAACCTGCAGGGCAACTTTTTCACACAGAGGGTGGTGGGTATGTGGAACAAGTTGCCAGAGGAAATATTTGAGCCATGTACAATGACAACATTTACAACGCATTTACACAGGTACTTGGATAGGAAAGGTTTAAAGGGATATAGGCCAAACGCAGATAAATGTGACTAGCTTAGATGGGGCATCTTGGTTGGCATGGACAAGTTGTGTTGAAGGGCCTGTTTCGGTCCTATATGACTCTCGGTACAAATGACAATGAAAGCCATCACACTAGGTTCCAATTATACAGTATGTATTCTTAATGTGTCTTGTAGTTTTGCAACATCTGAGCATGGAGCCAGGGAGGCACTACATGTCTAAGGCAAAGAATGGAATTGTGATCTAGGAAGTGATGTCAGTGAGTGAACGAATGATCGGGTGGATGGGCCAAGAATTGATTTTGAGGAGCAGAGCAATGCTAGTTCTGAATTGGTGTTTGAGGAAATAAATCCATGCTAATGATGAGTTAGTACCAGTGCTAGGAAAATTGGGCAAGGTTTTAGAAGATAAAGATGCGCAAAACCCCAATATGTTGCAACAAAGCTTTTATTTATTAAAAAAAAAGACATTGTTTTTCAAAAATTGTACAATTTCAGATTTTAAAATAAAAATTACAAATGCAGAATAAACTGACCACTTCAGTGTTGCTTACACTGAAACAACACTATGGAGTTTATGTTAGTGGACCAGCATCCATCCGGACGGAGGTTGGCTGATTAAATGAATGACAGGTTGTGAAATAGAATTCAACTATTCGTGTATTTGCTCAAATAATATTAATTGCCAGCTGCTCTTTATAGTCAGAGTCAAACTGGATGATTCCTCATGAGTGAAGAGGCCCTTCTCCCTTTACCCAGTTTAACCTACACAGGCAAAAAAGTCAAATCTTGGTGTACGTATAGACCATAAAAGCAAGGTGGTAAATTATTGAAAGAATAACAAATATGCTGAAGTACAACTGTGTTCAAGAGATGATCTCTCTCTGCAGTGCGTTGAACGGATGAAGTATTGAAATATAAATCTCAGATTTGATGGCCAATGATAGGAAATTAAGCAGCATTAAGACACTTTACCAGATTAAATTCAGAAAGGGAATTTAGTAATGAACCATTACAAAATGATGTCAGTGCCCCAAAATCAGGGGTAGCCAACTTTATAACAAACTTTAAAATTTATCGGCTGCAGGGGCAATGCGGGAAACCATAGGACTCTGATTTAGATTTAAAATGAACTGATTTGAAGGAGAGTTTGACTGTGAATGAACTTGTCTGTATGGTTGCTACGGTTGTCGCCATTTGCAGTGTAAACAGGTTTGTCTACATCCTGGACAAAGTAGTATTTGTAGAAGGACATTTTATTAATATTTAACCTTGCTCAAACTCATTAAAGGGATTCCAGAAAGATGGGACAATGGGTGACTGTGCACCGAACAGAAATGATGCAAGGTACTGAGTGAGACTAGACGAAGGGAATAAAACCAAATGGACAACATAGAACAGATCTGAGAGCTCCTTCCTCAGATCCTTCCCCTGGTTCATTCATTGGCATCCACAATGTGAATCTGTCGAATTCTCTGCCTCAAGAAGGCAGTGGAGGCCAATTCTCTGGATACTTTCAAGAGAGAGTTTGATAGAACTCTTAAAGAAAACGGAGTCAAGGGGTATGGGGAGAAGGCAGGAACGGGGTACTGATTGTGGATGATCAGCCATGATCACAGTGAATGGTGGTGCTGGCTCGAAGGGCTGAATGGCCTTCTCCTGCACCTATTGTCTGTTGTCTAGGATTCAAACACCAGATGTCTGTGCAAGACTTTAGTGTGGCCAAGTCTGGAAGAGGATGTAGGCTCGATTGTACTTTGGAATAATGAGCAATTTTTCTCACTGTCCTACAACAAGAATATCTAGCCATTAGCATCTGTTCTGCAAAATGGCAAGGAGGTTCATAAATATCTTAACATGTGCAAGCCAGGAAAAATATGTTAACTTATGTTCTCTTAAGGTGATAACTCAAAGGAGATATTAGGAGCAAGATTTAAGCTTCTTAGAGGAATAGATAGATGGAGCAACAACCATTTCCATTAATATGGTGAGTTTTTGATAGTGTCCCAATAAAACAAAATTTGATGGTAATATACACATTACTTTGATAAATGGTCAACTGCCATAAAGTCCTGAATCAGAACAGAAATAAGCTTGCAAGAGGAAATTGTAACTGCATTATATATATATAAATCAACTGCCAATAAGATAGTCTGAAGAAAAATAATAGTGGCTTGGATAAATGTTTGGAGGATTGGATAATTTAATTTTTAGAACCAATTTGAGATTTTCCCCTGGACCAGACTATTAGTACACTGTGCCAACTCTTATTTTGTGGTGCATATTTTCTAAATATAATGATTCTCTCTTACATTCAGCCAAAACATAACCATTAGAACTGCTGGCAAAGGATCTTTTCTAATCTTGAGAAAGCAAATTGAAGGGTACAAGAGTATAAGCTAATTAAGCCCATTATGAGGAAATTTAGACTGAATGAAGACAGATGAATTGTTTTCAGAGCAACAAAAATAAAAGCTTTTATTTATTCATTTGAATATAAAACAGGCGTTATCACAGATGTACAAAGCGTACTGGTGGTTTAACATACAAGAAAGATTGCTGTCCTTTGCACAGTAAAATCCATTGTGATTGGTTGAGTACACGACATTCTCTACCAGTCACTGGACTATATGACTGAACGCTGCTAACATTCAACTGATAAAAGGGACAGTCTTCCCTAAAGTGTCAAGCAGGATAATAATAACAAGCACCGTGAGAAATCTGATCCTGTTTTTGATATTATATGCTCTTCATGTACCCTTCCATTTTGTGCATGTGCATCATTTGATTACATGGTTTTCTTTTACTTCAAAGCACTAGATCACAAGACAAACAGTTTTTATACATTCTAATGCATGGTTTAACTAGAGTAAGTTTTTCTAATACGGGACAATCCTTCTTTATTGCTGAGTCTGTTTCGGACTCTGGATGGTTGCTTCTTCCACTCACAACAAAACAAGAAATCTACTTTACTACAAATAGTAAATGTTAGACTCTCTTTACAAATGGCAGGTAGCACAGGACACAACAAACCTGGCATTAAAAAATATGATAAACCTTGGTAAGGCAATATTACCCAATGTGTTGAATTTGGTTCTCAGGACCTGGGAGCAGTATTACCATCCCTACTATTCTACTTTATTTCCTCAAAAATGGCAAACACCATTTTGATGCACCAGAGGATATTCAATATCCATGGGCTCGGTCACTAATTAAGGCAGTATTCTGTGTTTCATATCCAATCAGGCAACTCGGGGCTGCCTAGCACTAAACAGGTGAATCTTCTGTCAAGTTTCTGCAATGCTGCTGTCAAAACACAATTGGAATAATTTTTAAAACTGTTGTCAATCTCTCTCTGTTTGTCTAGCATCTCTTATACTCATAAACCAGCAATATTTGAAAAGCTCTAAGAAATTGACTGTAGACCAGACCCGGTCTCCTGTCTCAAAGCACATGGGAGAATGTTTAGCTTGACAAACAGCAAATGACCAACAATGGAACATGGGGTTGTCACAAAATGGAGTAAGGGAAGAGTTACCCAGCCACCATTTTGGGTGCATACTGCATCTTTTAGAGCAAAAATTAAATCTCACGTTGCAAAATATTGTAAAAGATTATAAAAATTAACACTGTTTCTTGTACATTAGTTTCTTAACCTACAATTAAAAAGGTTTACTGGAAAAATGGCTCTTTTGCAGTTAGTTATTTTGTGATTTTCTTAAAACCCAAAACAGGTTAAGAAAAAGTCTTACTATAAATACAATTAGCAGCAGTAAGTAAAAAGTTTGAAAGTATAGCTGTCAGTTTGGAGATTAAAGAACATGGGGATGTTAAAGTATGTGCACATCCGGAAAACCACACAACCTGCTCTGATAAACCTGCCACGTGTGGAGAGTCTAACAACAGTCAGTGTATGTGTGCACATGCGAACACAAAGTTATTAATGAACACCAGCCAATCTGGCACAATACAATTTTTTTATTGATTTTTTAAAATATTTTTAGTGCACTTTAAACTTCAGTTAATTCACAAGCATAAAGATGTCCACAGATCTTTTCACAAACTTCTTTTATCTTCTGATGGAAGGTGCTTGCGTACATCACATCATGTGCTAGGATACTGCACCGCTGAGGTGGACCGAGTGAATAACACAACCTTACGTTCATCTTAAAAACTGGGACACCATGCAAGTAAGAATTACTGCATTTTCAATATTTCTTCCATTGGTAAAACCAAAGATCTGATGAATTACCTCGAATATAGTGTGCAGATGTGAAGCTATCCACATAAAATAATGCAACACTTTGCTTTTTAATAGCAAACATTTAAAAGAGTAAAACATTCTCAAATGTCTCTCTCTTAATATACTTCTAAAGAACAAAATAAATTAAAACTGTTTTGTACATAATTACACGATATGAAGTTACTCAGTGTTTTTTCTCCTTTTTTTTGTAGTACAATGGTAATCATCACACATGAAAACTTATCTGAACCCTATTATTGGATGGACCTGCAATCTAGGTGGCAGACACCTCCTAATTGCCCTTGCAGGTTTTTCCCCAAGCCCTGCTTTGAGAGGGAACCCTTAACTTAGTTGCAACTCTAAAGGTGCAGACATGGTAGATGTTACTCTTGTACCTCTTAATATCAAATACCAGACCTACAAGAAAAAAAAGGAGGAACAAAATATCTTCGGTCAGTCATTTCTAGGTAGAAGGTTTCTTGTTTACAACTTTTGAACAAATTTTGACCAAATCTCAAGAATCGACAACCTAAAATACTTGTTTTTTTGCCACAGTATGTGAATACATAAACAGCACCCCCTTAGAGGGCAGATTAAAAAACGTAAGCAACTTCAGCTGACATAACTTAAAAATACAGAGCGCAGATAGTACACTTACTTTAAAAGCAGTTAATCAACCAACAAGCAAGAAATAGATTCCATGACGGGATTTTGACCTTCAAAGGGTTGTGTACTAATCATTGTCTTTGTGGTATAAAGGAATAGTTTCACATCTTTGTGACAAGTCGCTAGTGCTTGCAAGTGCAGAAAGTCCCCCTCTGGAGCAACCATTTGTCTTTCGGTCTCTGCACATTTGTGGTGAACACCAAAGAGTTCTTTTTACATATGTACATACACATAGTCAATGGAAGCCTTGAACAAGAGGCTACATGTTGTAGGCCACATAGATCGGATCGAGTTGGTCTGCCAAAAATCCATCCCTTAGATGCATGCGTTGCTTTTCTCCACGAGAGTTTATTGGGATCACTCCGACATCAACGACAACTACAACTCCAACAATCAGGTAATGTTCCTCCAGAACCACATTAGTAACCAGGGGAACAAGGTCCAAAGCCTCCTGTTCTGATCCATCCAGTTCCACAACCACCACCAAAAGATTAGTCCAGGTAAACACCGCACTGAAGAAAAAGAAAAAGTGAGAAATAAGTAAATAGTAATGCAAGGCTTTATTTAAAAGTTAACATTTTGATTCAGTGAATATTTTCAGTAGTTATTTGATTTGTATTCATTATCGAACTACACCAGGAACTACCGAAGCCACAAAGTTGGAGTAACTCAGCGGGTCAGGCACTATGTCTGAAGAACACAGATAGGTGATGTGTGTGCAGATGCTGGTTTATACCGAAGAGTGGTTCAAAATGCAGGAGTAACTCAGCGGGTCAGGCAGCATCCCTGGCAAAAAAGAAGAGGTGACATTTCAGGTTGGAACCCTTCTTCAGACCCGGAAGATAGACACAAAATGCTGGAGTAACTCAGCGGGTCAGGCAGCATCTCTGGAGAAAAAGAATAGATGACGTTTTGGGTCGGAACCCTTCTTGAGACTGATTGAGGTGGAGGCGGGGGAGAGAGAAAACTGGAAGAGAGGGAGCAGAACAAAGCCTGGCCAGTGATAAGTGGATACAGGTTAGGAGATTTTGTGTGATAGGTCGATGGTTGGACACAGGCCATAGAATGAAAAGACAAAATATGTGGGATAAGGATGGGAGATTTGTGAATTATGAAGCTAGTAGAGAGTATGTAGGTGGAAGGAGGGGGGGAGAAATGGGTTGGGCACAGGAAAGAAGTGGTTGGGCACTCACATGGGCCCCAGCTATTCCTGCTATTCTGTTGGTTATGTTGAACAGTCCTTGTTTCAAACGTACACGGCCACCATCCCCCAACTTTCGCTGCTACATTAATGACTGCATCTGGGCTGCCTCCTGCACCCATGCTGAACTCATTGATTTAATTAACTTTACCACTAACTTCCATCCTGCCCTGACATCCACAGTGCCCTCCGTAATGTTTGGGACAAAGACCCATCATTTATTTATTTGCCTCTGTACTCCACAATTTGAGATTTGTAATAGGAAAAATCACAGGTGGTTAAAGTACGCATTGTCAGGATTTTAATAAAGGCCATTTTTATACATTTTGGTTTCACCATGTAGAAATTACAACAGTGCTTATACATGGTCTCCCCATTTCAGGGAACCATAATGTTTGGGACACAGCAATGTCATGTAAATGAAAGTAGTCATGTTTAGTATTTTGTTGCATATCCTTTGCATGCAATGACTGCTTGAAGTCTGCAATTCATGGACATCCAGTTGCTGGGTGTCGTCTCTGGTGATGCTCTGCCAGGCCTGTATTGCAGCCATCTTTAGCTTCTGCTTGATTTCGGAGCTAGTCCTCTTCAGTTTTTTCTTCAGCATACAAAAGGCATGCTCAATTGGGTTCAGATCAGGTGATTGACTTGACCACTCAAGAATTGACCATTTTTTAGCTTTGAAAAACTCCTTTGTTGCTTTAGCAGTATGTTTGGGATCATTGTCTTGCTGTAGAATGAACCGCTGGCCAATGAGTTTTGAGGCATTTATTTGAATGAGCAGATAGGATGTGTCTATACTTTTCAGAATTCATTATGCTTCCACCGTCAGCAGTTGTACCATCAATGAAGATAAATGAGCCAGTACCTTCAGCAGCCATACATGCCCAGGCCATAACACCCCCAGCACCGTGTTTCATAGATGCGGTGGTATGCTTTGGATCTTGGGCAGTTCCTTCTGTCCTCCATACTTTGCTCTTGCCATCACTCTGATATAAGTTAATCTTCGTCTCATCTGTCCACAAGACCTTTTTCCAGTACTGTGGTTGCTCTTTTAAGTACTTCTTGGCAAACTGTAAACCTGGCCATCCTATTTTTGTGGCTAACCAGTGGTTTGCATCTTGCAGTGTAGCCTCTGTATTTCTGTTCATGAAGTCTTCTGCGGACAGTGGTCATTGACAAATCCACACCTGACTCCTGAAGAGTGTTTCTGATCTGTCGGACAGGTGTTTGGGGATTTTTCTTTATTGTAGAGAGAATTCTTCTGTCATCAGCTGTGGAGGTCTTCCTTGGCCTGCTAGTCCCTTTGTGATTAGTAAGCTCACCAGTGCTCTCTTTCTTCTTAATGATGTTCCAAACAGTTGATTTTGGTAAGCCTAAGGTTTGGTTTGGTCTCTAACAGATTTATTCTTGTTTCTCAGTCTCATAATGGCTTCTGTGACTTTCATTGGCACAACTTTGGTCCTCATGTTAATAAACACCAATAAAAGTTTCCAAAGGTGATGGAAAGACGAGGTGCTGAGAGCTCTCTTATACCTGCATTAAGGAGGCAATTAAACACCCCTGAGCAATTACAAACACCTGTGAAGCCATGTGTCCCAAACATTATGGTGCCCTGAAATGGGAGGACTATGTATAAACACAGATGTAATTTCTACATGGTGAAACCAAAATGTGTAAAAATACCCTTTAATAAAATCTGACAATGTGCGCTTTAACCACTTGTAAATTTTTCTATTACAAATCTCAAATTGTGGAGTACAGAGGCAAATAAATAAATGATGGGTCTTTGTCCCAAACATTATGGAGGGCACTGTGTCTCCTCTTTTTGACTCTCTGCCTCCATCATAGGGGACAGACTATCAACTAATGTCTACTACAAGGCCACCAACTCCCAGAGATATCTGGACTACACCTCCTCCCGTCCTGCCTGTTGCATGGATGCCAGCCCCTACGCTCAATTTTTCTATCTCTGCCACATCTGCTCCTGAGATGAGGTTTTTGGTTCTCAGACATCCAAGTTGCCCTCTTTAATAAATGTGGTTCCCTCTGCTGTCATAGATGGATCACTCACCTCCTCTGAGTATTGTTTTCACTCCCCCATCGTATAGTTCTTGCTTCCCCACCCCCATGATAGAATAAAGTTAGAGATCCCCTGGTCCTTTCATCCCACCAGTCTCCACATCAAACATATCATTTCCCGACATTTCCACCACTTCCAATGTGATCCCACCATCTTCACCAACCCCACCCTTTTCTCTTCTGAAGGGAGCACGCTCTCCATAACTCCCAGATTCTGTTGCATCTATTCCTCCCCTTCCACATACATTCTTTCCTGGATCTTCACAATTAGCATCTCTTCAATCTTTATCTCACACCTTTTGTCCGTCTCTGGCCTTTGTCTAGCCATCTGCCTATCAATAACCCCCTTCACCTGTATCCACCTATCACTTGCCCGGCTTTATCCTGACCACCCCCTCTTCCGGCTTCCCCCCCCCCCCCACCTGTCCATGTTCTCCAGTGATGCTGCCTGACCTGCTGCGTTACTCAAGCACTTTGTCCCCTTTTGTAAAGCAGCATCTGCAGTTCCTTGAACCTGAAACAAAAGCCAGCTCTCTTCAGGAATTAACATTACCTGAACCTGCATTTCTTCTGTAATCGCACTGTGACCTACACTACACCCACTTCTGATTCTGATCATAACCTAGTTTGCTGAAGTCATCCCACCCAATCACATTTCAATACATCTGTCAATTTAGTTTTTGTGGCAAAATTTCATTTCAATCTGCTCTTTCCCCATTTGACCAAATTCTTTGTTAAGTAGTTCAACTGGTGCCACCAAGTCTGCAGTGGCTAATTGTGTTGCCTAATAACCTTTTGGATATCGGGAAGGCTTGGATTTATGTGTATGAGCCAGTTCAGGAAAGTTATGTAAGTTACAATGTGGGGGGAAAAAGGAAAAAGTAACATTTTCATGGCACGGAAACTAGTTGCCAGGCTGAGAAAGACCTACCACTCAGTGATACTCTTGTGAGCACGAATCACAGATGTTTCAATGTCAATGGGATGATATCTCATTCCTCGCAATTCCATTGCTTCATCCAAAGCACCCACAACATACAATGCATCATGGCGTTCTACCAAAACACAAATCATGGACTTCATCAAACCCTTGTTGAAACTTAATTACGGCAGTTTTGTTTTGTACACAGAGAATAAAATCTCTACAGTTGCCCAAAATAAAGATACAGAGCAAGAATAAAGAACAGTGAAATAAATTTTAAATGCATTTCCTTTGCACAGGTGTTACAGTTCCACCATCGATTTTCCGGCAACTAGTGATCAAGCACATACTTTAATCCGGACAAAATTAGGAGAGCGCACTTGAATTACCACCTGGAAGTCCCCCCGAAAATGCGGCAGCTAGGCTGGGTGAGGCGGCCAATCTCTACCTCATCGGGACTTCCACGCCGATCGGCGGGTTGAATTTGCCCCTGGCGGCTAGGGCTGTGGAACTCTGGCCCAGCCAGAGCTGGCAGATCTGTTACCATAGCCGACTTTGCGGGCTTGTATCTCAGGTCTAGGCAGACTGTCCCAGTACCGTTGGACTCCTCTCAGAGGCTGTGACCTCTGTTGGTCTGGAAAAACGGATAATCTGGCAACCAATAAGCTGCCAGAGGAAGTGGTTGAGGCAGGTAAAATACAACAATGTTTAAACGTCATCTGAACAGATACGTGGATGGGAAAGATTTGGAAGGATAAGGGTCAAACGCAGGCAAATGGGACTCGCATGGATAGACACTTGGTCGGCATGGGTTGAGTAGGACTGAAGGGCCTGTTTCCAGAAGCTCCCCATCAATGCCCCGTGAATCACTAATAACCATAAATTTGACTGAACCAGCCACACACAAATGTGGCTACATGATTGAATGCAGCTCTGATTGTTACACAAGAGGAAGGGTGTAGGTTAGGCTAGAGAGAGTGCAGAGAAGATTCACCAGGATGTTGCCTGGGTTGAAAGACTAGGTTAGCGAGAGAAATTGGAAGGTGTTACTTATGAGAGATTGGATAGGCTGGGCTATTCCCCAGAGTGAAGGAGTCTGATGACTGGACCTGACAGAGGTGCAGAAAATTAAATGAGGCGTAGATAGGATATAAGAATATTTATTAAAAACAGAAGAGCATAAAGTATAAGGAGAAAGTATAAAGTTTTAAAGCAAATTTGAGGGGGATGGTTTCTTTAGACACACAGAGTGGTCGTTATCTGGAACTCTGGTGAAGTCAGCTGCAATGACTATTTAAGATACATTTAAGACAATTGCTTGAATACTTAAGACATAGCTGTAGTGCAGGTAGATGGGCATAATGGTTAGCATAGACAAGGTGGGCCAAAGGGCCCTTTTTGTGCTGTATGACTATGATAACAAACAGAAAATGCATAATTTCTCTTAAAATCGGGTTGTGCTTCCTTGCCCTTACCTCCATTGGCGTCAGTAAGATCCGTCCGTCTAAGAAATCCCAAGTAACCTGTTCGAGCCCATACTGTTTGTGTATCTCCAAAGCTCAGGCGGGAGTTAAAATGATCTGATTGAAGTGATTCATCTCCATAAATGGTGAAATATCCACTCGCATTATGAGCACTGTGAACCCAAATCTGTCCATTGGGGAAATAGATGTGAATCATTGCCTTTGTCTCAGTCCAGCAACATATTACTTTCGCGATCTGTCACAAAATCTCCCCTTAATGCGTTCAATATCATGCATAATAATACTTTAAAAAGTACAGAATGTGGAAAGAACCAAGGGAGAAATTAAAAGAAATAAAAGGATGAAAAATACAAAAGCACATTAGAGAAAAGTAGAGATTGTTAAAAAGGAAACTTCCTCGGTCTTCAAATAAAATTGTGCAACAAATTCCACCAAAAGAAAAATAATATTTTGTGCTGTTCTAGTCGCCCCGTCACAGGGAGGATATGGAGACTTTGGAGAAAGACCAGGAGAGGTTTACTAGGATGCTGCTTGGATTAGAGGGTATTAGCTGTAAAGCAAGGTTGGACAGACTTGAATTGTTTTCTCTGGAGTATCGGAGGCTGTGGGGGCAACCTGACAAGTATATATAATTATGAAAGGTTTAGATGGGGTAAACGGTCGGAATCTTTTTCCAAGGGTCAAATATGAGAGGGCACAGCTTGGTCAGAGAGGGAGAGTTTAAAGGAGATGTCCGGGGCCTGTTCCACGTTGCAGGGGGGGGGGTTGAAGCAGATACAATAGTGACATTTGAGAATCTTTTAGATAGGCACCAGAATATGGAGGGATATTGATCAGAGGAGATTAGTTTAACTTAGCATCATGTGCTCCACAGACATTGTGGGCTGAAGGGCCTGTTCCTTTACTATACTGTTCTATGTACTTTGCTGTTATATGTTTGAGGTCAATGCCTCGACACAATCACACAAAGTCCATATTGTCCACTGACCTTTACTCACGAACTGAGACAGAAATCCCAATTTACAGAAATGTCCCCACTACTTTAAGCAGAGAGGCAGCTCTACTCTTTGTTAAGAACCAAAAAAATCCAAGAAATATCAGTTAATCCAACTGAAAGAAGACCAGAAATTAGTCCAAGTATAAAGGGTGTAGGAAGAAGGGTCTCGACCCGAAACGTCACCCATTCCTTCTCTCCCGAGATGCTGCCTGACCCGCTGAGTTACTCCAGCATTTTGTGTCGATAAGTGTAAAGGGAGTACTTCGACAAACACATCAAACACATCACAAAAACAGCCTTCTTCCACCTCAAAAACATTGCCCGTCTCCGTCCATCCCTCTCCTCCACAGCTGCAGAAACCCTCATCCACGCCTTCATCACCTCCCGTCTGGACTACTGCAACAGCCTCCTCTATGGCGCACCCTCAAAAATCATCAATAAACTTCAATACATTCAAAACTCCGCTGCCCGTCTACTCACACACACCTCGATCCGTGACCATATCACCCCCGTCCTTTATAAACTCCACTGGCTCCCCATCCCCCAGAGAATCCAGTACAAAATCCTCCTCATAACCTACAAAGCCCTCCATAACCTGGCCCCATCCTACCTGACCGACCTCCTCCACAGGCACACTCCCACCTGCACCCTCCGCTCTGCCGCTGCCAATCTCCTATCCCCCCACATCCGGACTAAACTCAGATCCTGGGGGGACAGGGCTTTCTCCATCGCTGCTCCCACCCTATGGAACTCACTACCCCAAACCGTTAGAGACTCCCCCACACTCACCACATTCAAAACATCGCTGAAGTCTCACCTGTTCAGTACTGCCTTCAACCACTGAAGGTCACCTCACCTACTGTCTCCTTTCTCTGTTCATTTATTTATTTACTTATTTATCTATTTATTAATTTCCCTATGTTCTCAAAATCTCTGTAAAGCGTCTTTGAGTATATGAAAAGCGCTATATAAATAAAATGTATTATTATTATTATTATTATTCATTTGGAGACTGGGAATCTAATTCTATTAACACTGCCTGAGGTTCTGGTCGGGGGGGGGGGGGGGGGGGGGAGGGGGGAGGGGATGGGATGATGGGCACTCTTCCTTCTAGTTCAAATCCTTCTCCAGAGACTTCAGCTGAGGCTGACACTACAGCAGGACAAGGAGGGAAGATGCACTCATTTGAATGAGACAGTAGACAGGCCCTCACTGCACACACTTTTGGGTTAAAAAGCATCCACAAGCACAGCATGATCGCAGGACAATCTCCTGGACAATGCAGAAACTTGAAAGCGTGCACCACCAGACTCACGGCAGTTTCTTCCCCTCTGTTATCAGGCATCTGAACAGTCCTGCCATGATCTAGGGTACTTCTAGATTCACTTCAGTATGCCATTGTGGACATTGGAGTTTGTCTACATGCACTACAATGCTGAGAACTATATTCTGCACTCTGTATCTTCCCCTTTGCTCTATCTATTGGACTTGAGTTTGACTGGATTGCATTTATGTGATCTGTTTGGATAGCATGCAAAACAAAGCTTTTCACTGTGCCACAGTACATGTTACATTAATAAACCGAAGCCAAAACAGCAAAAGCAGAACATTTTGCTTACATTAAATTGAGTGCACATTTGCTGGGCACAAATGTATTGCCACTTTCCAACAGAGATCTTTCAGTGTAAACAACTCCTTGGTGGTTCACAAAAGGTGCTTTGGAAGTGAAGTTTTCCTTTCATTTCAGTAATTAAAATAAGCAGAAGACTTTTGAGGACCACAAGCAGAAGTGGAATTAGAAAATTGAACTCAATCTTGAAAATTCAAAAGACCAGTAAGTGAGGGGACCAATGTAAGCGAAAAGTGAAATTAATCGAGCTCGATACAGAAGAAGACTCCAGATAGCATTACAACGTTAAATAAAATGTGCTGCTGAGATGAACAAACTCTAATGAACAAGTGAGCTATTCTTGCTGCTGACATTAGCCTGGCCTGAAACACTGAAAAACATGATGTCACACACATGAAATCCACCAAAACACAGCTAATCCCTCACAGCTGCTGACCCTGCTTTCTCAGAAGTTTACTGAATGTTAACTCATTCAGAGCGGGTGCATGTGGTGATGGCAAACAGCCTAATAATTAAATCATAATATAAATTTATCATATAACAAAAAAAAAAACTATAGGAAGGACAGCGCCTTACAGCGGCAAAGACCCAGGTTTGATCCTGACTACGCGGGTCAGGGTGCTGTCTGTATGGAGTTTGTACGTTCTCCCTGGGAGCTTTGGTTTCCTCCCACACTCCGTACAGGTTTGTAGGTTAATTAGCTTGGTCAAATTGTAAATTATCCCTAGTGTGTGTAGGATAGTGTTAGTGTGCGGGGATCTGATCGATGGGCCGAAGGGCCTGTTTCTGCGCTGTATCTCTAAACTAAACTAAAGGAACTGCAGATGCTGGTTTACACCGAAGGTAGACACAAAATGCTGGAGAAACTTAGCAGGTCAGGCAGCATCTCTGGGGAAAAGGAATAGGCGACGTTTCAGGTCGAAACCTTTCTTCAGACTTAGAATTCACATGGAAAACACTGTTCGATTGAAATAAAATGATGGACAATTCACCTCGCCAAGGTGAGAATCCCCCAGCGGTCCTTTTGTTTCAGGGTTGGCAATGATTATTCTCACTCCAGGCAGTATCTGTAAGACAGTTTACAAACACAAGACAAGTCAGCACAACACACGATCTTTCTGTTTGAAAGCACATATTCACAGTGGGTACCATTCATTGTACATGTCACACACTTGATTATGAGCACAGCTTCCTGAACCAAACTTGCACATGTAACCATTACCACCACGGTAAATTCCTAAAACACACTTTTCAAAACCTGACTGCCAGTGATAATTAATGATTGCAACCATCAAGGTCCAGTGCAGGTCACTCAACCTCCTGATCTCAAATGGAAATAAAAATATAAATTCTCGAGAATCTATTCATTACTGCAATCGCAACCCCTCCCTTGCCTCCCTCAAATTCCTGACAATCGACAGTGGACTTTTTTTCATTACTTTATATCCTTCTCCTGATGACAGATGACAACTGATACTCTCCACAGACAGGAATTGGCAGATCGTTTAGTTCAGGGAAAAAATGCACAACTTGATTATACAGAAAATCTCATCACCGGCACAAATAATTCATTTTGCAATGGGGAAGAATAGTAATTGGTATTGAAGATTAAGTACTGATGTAGCCTGAGACGAGATGTCACTGGTTGTACTGACACCAATGTTTTGGCTTCAAGGGAAATAGCATATTCTGATCTTTTTTTTTAGTCTCGGGTATATTGTGTTCAACTGGTTCCTTGAGAACTCCAACACCTCACAGTGCCTCTACGTCTCACCTTATTAACTTTTGGTGTTTTGTTCATTGTCCTTTGTTTATAGAAATGTAGAAAATAGGTGCAGGAGTAGGCCATTCAGCCCTTCGAGCCATTCAATATGATCATGGCTGATCATCCAAAATCAGTACCCCCTTCCTGCTTTTTTCCCATATCTCTTGATTCCTTTAGCCCTAAGAGATAATCTAACTCTCTCTTGAAAACATTGGCCTCCACTGCCTTCTGTGGCAGAGAATTCCACAGATTCACAACTCTCTGGGTGAAAAGGTTTTCCCCCATCTCAGTCCTAAATGGCCTACCCCTTATTCTTAAACTGTGACCCCTGGTACTGGACTCCCCCAACATCGGGAACATTTTTCTTGCATCTAGCCTGTCCAATCATTTTGAATTTGATATGTTTCTACTATAAGATCCCCTCTCATCCTTCTAAATTCCAGTGAATACAAGCCCAGTCGACCCATTCATTTAACATATGTCAGTCCCGCCTTCCCGGGAATTAACCTGGTGAACATACGCTGCACTCCCTCAATAGTAATAATGTCTTTCCTCAAATTAGGAGACCAAAACTGCACACAATGCTCCAGGTGCGGTCTCACCAGGGCCCTGTACAACTGCAGTAGGACCTCCTTCCTCCTATACAGTACTCAAATCCTCTCGCAACCGAAGTGATTTTCCACTGCACTTCGTCTAAGGGCCTTTCTTTCTCAGACACACACATGGCCACCAGGGGCTGAATCTTCCCTGACCTGCTTTCGCCTTCCACTTCGTGGCATCTGCCTTTTTCTTTTGTTTAGGCAATTTTAATTTGGTTCTAAGCATCCCTATGGTCTTCAGTACAAGAATTTGAAAATAATCAAATAGATTACCAGTTTCCCTTCACCAAGAGTGTGGTATGTAATCATACACAACACTGGAAATTCAGTAAGACTTTGTACAAATTCACAATTTTGTCCACAAGATGCATGTTTTGCTGTTCAATGATCTTGTTTTACGAAGATCTTTTTGAGCAACATTCGGGCAGTTCTGAACCATGAACTTGGAAGGTATTGTAGTTGAGATATTGTAGTTCAATGTCTAGCAGCTCAACTTTAAACATGAGTTAGCAATTGTTGGAATCTTGGTTTCTGGGTGTCCTTCCTTACCACATACTCAAATCGGATTCAAAATGTAGCAGGGCCTTTTCTCCTTTACTCAGAGCCAGGAGTGCTTTGTCCCACCCTTGGATAACTTTTCCAACTCCTACTTTAAGGTCAAAGGATTTGTTGCCTTTTTCTTCTTTGAACCAGAAGCATCATTTGAGTCAAACACAGTCCCATCTTAATCAGATAAGAAGTTTTACGAGGAAGTTGTCAGGACTCGAGGGCCTGGGGGAGGCTGGGTAGGGTAGGACTTCAGTCCTTGGAGTGCAGGAAGCTGAGGCGTGATTTTATAGTGCCCCTGGGATATGGAGGTGGTCGGGTGAGGAGAGGGATGTCAGTTCGTGGGTGGTCGAGGGCAAAGGAGGAAGATCCTGCAGCAACCTGGGGCTCACCTGGATCAGGAGCCGCTCCAGTACATCGAGCCTGTGAACCGGACTTTGGACATTTTGTAAATGGCGCCAGAATATGGTGACTCGTGCTTGTGTGATCTATGCATAATGAATCTACTGTGCAGTGCACACGTGACTATAAAGCACCATCGAATCGGAACTACAAGGCACAAGGAAGGAGATCGATAGTATGCCCTCCATCTCTCTGGACAAGTGTAACTCCAACAACCCTTAAGAAGCTCAGCACCATCCAGGTCAAAACATAGTGCTTTATTAAGCAAAGAAAAGAGAACATTAGTCTGTGCCAACTATCAGACACGTAATCACCTCCAGCCTGTTCACCATTGAACAGCAATCAACAATCGAGAGCAGTTGGGGACATTGTATAATTCCTAAAGGGCTGTACATGAAGCACAGATTTTATAGGCATTAATCCAAGGGAAGAGAGGGTAATTCTTATCTTTTGGGATCCTGTCTCCCTGTGGCACCCCAACAACCAATATGTTCTCTCTGCCACTGAGTACAAAGTCTGCAGTTCTGCATCGTCCACGAAGCTCACTGCCATTACTTACTAAGGCAACTCCAATGGCACCTCCCAAAGCCACACCTCTGCCACCAAGAAGGACAAAGGTTTGAGACGCAGGGGAATGCCACCACTTGCAGGTTCCCCTCCAAGTCGCACCCCTTGCTGAGTCCTTCGCTGAGCTAAACCTTGAAAGTCTTTACCTAAATGCATCAAGTCTTCAGCTGCAGTGATTTAAGAACGTTGACCACCAGTTGTGGGTGGCACGGTGGCGCAGCAGTGGAGTAGCTATCTTGCAGCGCCCGAGGCCCGGGTTCGATCCTGACTACGGGTGCTGTCTGTAGAGAGTTTGTACGATCTCCCTGTGACCATGTGGGTTTTCTCCGGATGCTCCGGTTTCCTCCCACACTCCAAAGACGTGCAGGTTTGTAGGTTAATTGCCTTCAGTAATTGTAACATTGTCCCTCGTGTGTAGGATAGTGCCAGTGTACGGGCTGGTCGCTGCAGACTTGGTGGGTTGAAGGGCCTGTTTCTGCACTGTATCTCGAAAACGAAACTAATACCACTCCCACCTGTTCAAAGGCTGTTAGGGATGGTGATAAATGTAACCTCAGCAAAGGATGCCCACATCCCAGTGAAAGAGTACATTTTAAAGAGCTGTCCAAATCATCTGCCGGAGCCACCAGCCGGGAGACATGCAAACGAGCTCCAGAAATGACCATCATTGCCTTCTCTGCCATTTGATTGCAGACGGCGTGCACTTCAATAGAGGACAGCACTGTTCTCGCTGCAGAAATTACAATGAAGGAAGCTCATCGTTGACATTAATAAATAACCAGGATATTTTCATGAAACATCGAGGGAAGAAGCTGCCAAAACACACGACTTTCCTCTTTGGCTGAACCAGAACAGGCAATGCCAACTTCACGAGTCTCCCACGACGTCAATTTTTGCTGGTTTCCACTGAGGTCGTCACGGACAAGAACGAACTTCACAAACTAAACTCAGTTGGTAAATCTCTAGAAGAGAATCGGCCGGTACTCCAAATGAGATAGTAATGCAGACTATTGCATGTTTATCTGCAGTTAATGTAGAATTACTCGCCATCGTTTTAGGTTTCCTTTCTTTTATATTTAACCCTTTCAGCACACACACACACACACACACACACACACACACACACACTCCGACTTGCATGAGCATAACACTCAGTTTCTGGAAATTACCAGCATACACTTAATTAAATATTTTCTTCTTTCTAAATCCTTTGCAAAGTAGAATCAGTTACTCACTTTTCCGGACTCCATGAGAGGCAGGCTGTGAGGAGATCCTCTTTCCACTAAACGGACCCTGTAAACAACAAAGGGCATGTCTTGTGGGCATTGCCAATAGCTTGTCTATGCTGTGCAAGAGTCGAAATCCCCACAAATATGTCCAAAAGTAGTTTTGAAAAGTTTTTCTCAATATATGCTTACATAATCTGTTTAATATTAAAAGCAGCGAAAGCAACCAACGAAAGGAAAATGCAGTAATAGACAATAGGCAATAGGTGCAGGAGTAGGCCATTCGGCCCTTCGAGCCAGCATCACCATTCAATGTGATCATGGCTGATCATTCTCAATCAGTACCCCGTTCCTGCCTTCTCGCCGTACCCCCTGACTCCGCTATCTTTAAGAGCTCTATCTAACTCTCTCTTGAAAGCATCCAGAGAATTGGCCTCCATTGCCTTCTGAGGCAGAGAATTCCACAGATTTACAACTCTGACTGAAAAAGTTTTTCCTCATCTCCGTTCTAAATGTAATGGCAGCTTAGAAACATAATCAGTCCTTCATCAGTCACTTTGGGTAGCACAGTGGTGCAGCTGGTAGAACTGCTGCCTTACAGTGCCAGAGACCTGGTTCAATCCTGACCTCTGGTGCTGTCTGTGTGGAGTTTGCATATGGAGTTCTCCCTGTGACCACATGTGTTCCCTCCGGGTGCACCAGATTCACCCCACATCCCAAAGACGTGCGGGTTTTTAGGCTAATTGTAAATTGCCCTTTGTGTCGGATAACATAGAACTAATGTGAATGGGTGATCGGTGGTTGGCATGGATTCGGTGGGCTGAATGGCCTGGTTCCATGCTATATCTTTAAACATAAACCAAGCTGTGCTCAACCCTGGAGTCTCCCTTTATTACATTCGGCTTATTCTTATAATATTTTTGACCACAGTCGTAGTAACTTGCATTATTGTTCAATTATCTTAAAATCAATAACTCTTTACACAACCTACCAATAATAATCTTTAAACTGACAATTTCCTGATTTCATATTATGATAATAATGGAAACTTCATTTATCAACTGTGAGGTGTCATTTCTATGTCCTCACCAGTTACCATTTGATTTCCCATTATTTTTAATGCCACTGCAAGAGTCTGCACTCAATTGCAATTCAGATTTGTGCTATACATGCCTAAAATTTAAATGCGGTTTCCTTTGGATCTGAAGTATTAAGTTTTGAAGAATGTTTTTTTTTGTTGTTTGTTAAATGTAGGCCCTCAAATAAGCATTAGGCTAATCAATAGACATACCATTTCCACAGATACTTCAATCAGAGTCTGTGCAGGAATATACATCAATAACAGTGCTTTGTCTTTCAGTGATCTATGCAATGTAGCAGCAGAAATCATTGAAAACCTTGCCTCCCAGGCTTTAGTTAATTGATTTGTTCCTCGAAGACCGACTTTTCCAACAACTTGTCAGTCTGGGCTTTTTGGTTGACATTGATCTCTAAAGTACAAACTATAGTTTGGTTAAAGTTTATCAAACGAGTACTATAATTAATTCCCTTTCGCCTTTCGAAAAGTGAGTCCTACTACACTCACCCCACCTGCAGAACAATATTAAAACTGGCTGCTTCTCCAAATCTTTCCATCTTTATGTGTGGTTCACTGTTTAACATGCACATAACCATTCTCGAAGATTTTCTAAAAGTCCAAGTAAAATCCACTTATCAAGTTCTGACAAGGGTCTTGAAAACTGAAACACAAACTCTGCCTGACCCAATGAGAGTTCCCACCATTTTGTGTATTTATTTCACATTTCTAGCACCTACTGTTTTTTATTGAATTTCCCCTTCTCTGCTCTTCTGGTTACTACCTTAAAAAACGTAGATTTGTCAAACATTACGCTTCTTTCATAGATATGAGCTGACCCTGCACAATCCTATTATTATTTTCCAAATGCCCTGTTACTGTTCCTGAATAGTAATTTTGAACCTATTTCCTGCTACCTGAGTTCATTGTATTCTCTCACCCTCCTCTCTTAATCAGGAAGGTCATCTTAAAAAGGCATATCCAATTTGCTTTCTTTGGAGGATACTAAACCAACTAGTGGTGCCTATCAACTTTCATTCACCCCCCCCCCCCCCCCCCCCCCCACAAACCCTTCATCTGTATCAACCTATTGCCTGCCAGGCTTAGTCTTGCCTCTCCTATCTTCCAGCTTTCTTTCTCCCCCCCCCCTCAAATAGTCTGAGGAAGAGCCCCGACCTGAAAAGTCGCCCATCATGTTCTCCAGAGTTGCTGCCTGACCTGCTGAATTACTCCAACACTTTGTGTCTTCTTTTGTAAACCAGCATCTGCAGTTAAAATGTAGATACGAGAAACTGCATTTGCCGGTTCCATGAAAGGACACAAAGTGCTGGAGTAACTCAAGGGGTCAGGCAGCCTCTCTGGAGAACATGGATCGGTGACGTTTCGGGTCGGGACCCTGAAGAAGGAAACCTCCAGCACTTTGTGTTCTTTTTTGTAAACCAGCATCTGCAGTTCCTCGTTTTTACGGTCAACTAGTGGCATCCTTTTGAAAAGCAGCACCGGAGCAGTCCATGTTTAAAGGGCTAATGTTATTCCTCAAATGCATCATTGAAAGAAATTATTAGATCATTATTCTCCCAGTTATGGGAGTTTGCCTATTATTCCAATTGGTAGCAGCCTTTCCGACATTATAACAAGCTAATGTTTCAAAGATACATCACTGCTTTGAAAAATTCTAACCATGTGAAGCCCACGCGCATTAAGCCTCTCATTTTCACTATGGTCCCTGTCTGGGTTGATTCACTACACACATTGCTCGAGTCCCTTGTTAAGTCACTTCATCCTCTGCCCGGATCCATCTTCATTCACTGCACGCACAACCAAGTCCCCATCTGATTCATTGTAATCACAGACCAGGTTGTTCACAGCTCACTGCACCCATGCACAAAGACTACAGACATGCTTTTATAAATTAAGCAGTAAAAGATGCGAGTAAACCAAAAAATAAATAAATTGTTGGGAAAGTCTACTGGAAGGCCAGTTGAATCTGCCATGTAAAATGGCACACCAGGGTGGCGCAGTGGTGCAGCAGTAGGGTTGCTGCCTCACAGCGCCAGAGACTCAGATCAATCCTGACCTCGGGTACTGTCTGTGTGGAGTTTGAACGTTCTCCCAGTTGCTCTGGTGTCCTCCCACATTGCAAAGACTTGCAGGTTTGTTGGTTCATTGCCCTAGTGTGTAGGATGCAAAAGTGGGAATGTACAGGGTGATCGATGGTCGGCACGGACTCGGTGGGCCAAAGAGTGTGTTTCTACGCTGTTTCTCTAAACTAGACTGAAACTGATTGACCAACACAATGTGGAAAAAAAAGTTGTTTATAAAAGATGGGCAGTGATGGAAAAGGACAAGGAGAAATTATATAAATAAATAAAAACATGGGAATTGACAACTTTTCTTTCCTACCTCTACCCTAATCCACTCCTTGCAGACTGCTGTTTCAATAGTTGGTCTAAGGGTGAACAGCAGGCTTGTTCTGTTCAAACTCTGAATACCTTTGCTTTGTGTTTTCTCCTTCCTTCTACTGACATGCTTTATTATAAATTAGTGCAGCCACTGTCAAGAGCAAATGAATGAATTACCAGTAGGTGTACAAAATGTCTTGATGCAACTCTGGGAACAGAGTTATGCTCAATCTGAACACTTCCCCCATTGGTCCAATGATGTTTATGGGCAGAAATTGAGATTAAAAAAATGTCATGTCTGATGCTGATTCCAGTGATATCAAGCACTTTATAAAAAGTGCCGACTTGGAAAGGCAATATAAAACGTTTGGCTGCTTGATTACTGCAGGCTATTAAATGTCAGTCGGTCATAAGGTTTGTAGATAAAAATTGATACACATGAGGGATAATTTCTGTCAACCACTGGCAAGTTGACAGGAACTGCTGTTCACAAAGAAATTCGTTTTATTTTTGGCTTGAACAATTTGAAATACTTTACACTTCCATTTCCTGGAATCCTCAGCAAAATTGAATTTGTGTTTGTCGCAAATGCGGACTACTGCTGAGAGAATTAGCACTTAAAAAACACAAAGTGCTGGAGGATTTCAGTGGGTCAGGCAGCATCCGTGGAGAGAATAGGCAGGTGACGTATCGGGTTGGGACCCTTATTTAGACTGATGGTATGTGAGGGAGGGGGGGGGGGGGAGAAAGCTGAAAAGGTGAGGCGGGTGAGGGGCAAAGCCCGGCAAGTGATGTGAATACAGGTAAGCTGGGTTCGATTGGCAGATGGGTGGAGCAGGAGACAAAGGGAGACAAAAGGGTGGCAGTGGAGAGAAGAGGAGTGAATGGTAAAGTAAGAGGGAGGGATACAGGTGGAAGAGGACAGGGGGTATGGGAGAGAGGTGGGATAAAGGTGGGATGAGGTCTAACCTGGGCTTTGATTCACCTGCTCAACCCCTTAGTAATCTTCGATATATAAAGGCTAACATTTCATTTGACTTGAACATTTCAATGATTTATATAAGCGTACAATCCAATGGGATGACCATTGAATTCTCCAATTTTAGGTAACCTGTAAATGCCCCCCCTCCCCCCCTCTCCCCTTCACACCCCACTTTTCTTCAGAATGGAAAAAAGATCAGTAGGAAAAAAAGGGGCCAGAAGATAGCTCTGGTGGGTAGCATTGAGGACAATCCCAAAAGATTTTATAAATACAAAAGGGGGAAAAGGGTAACTAGAGAGAGAGTTGGACCTCTCAGGAATCAAAGCGGTCACCTCTGTATTTACCGAGGAGAAAGACAGTAGGACGGAGGAACTTGGGGCAGTCACTGGAAGTGTCATGAGAGCAGTCAGTGTTACCGTCGAAGAAATACTGAAGATACTGTCATGTATGAAGGTAGACAAATCTCCATGGCCAGATCAGATATATCCGAGGACGTTGCGGGAAACTAGAGAGGAAATTGCAGGTGGCCTGGTTGAAATTTACAAATCGTCCTTAAATACAGAAGAGGTGCCAGAAGATTGGAGGGTGGCAAATGTTGTGCTTCTTTTCAAGAAGGGCTGCAGGGAAAATGCTGGGAACTATAGGCCGGCGAGCTTAACATCTGTAGTTGGAAAGTATTCTGAGGGATAGGTTATACAGGCATTTGGATGGGCAAGGGCTGATTAGGAATAGTCAGCATGGTTTTGTACGTGGGACGTCGTGTCTCACAAATCGAATTGATTTTTTTGAAGACGTGACCAAAAAGGTCGATGAGGGCCAAGCTGCAGATGTTGTGTACATGGATTTCAGATTTAGGCTGCTCTGGAAGGTTAGATCGCATGGGATCCAAGGAGAGATAACTGAACGGATAGCAAATTGGCTCCATGGAAGGAAGCAGAAGGTGATGGTGGAAGGTTACTTCTCAGACTGGAGGCCTGTGACTAGTGGTGTGCCACAGGGTTCGGTGCTGGGCCCGTTACTATTTGTCATCTACATCAATGATTTGGATGAGAACATACAGGGCAAGATAAGTAAGTTTGCTGATGATACAAAAGTGAGTGGTTATGCAGATAGTGAAGATAGTTGTGAAAGATTGTAGCAGGATCTGGATTGATTGGCCAGGTGGGTGGAGGAATGGTTGATGGAATTTAATCCAGAGAAATGTGAGGTGTTGCATTTTGGGACGTCTAACAAGGGCAGGACCTACACAGTAAATGGTAGGCCTCTGGGGAGTGTTGTAGAGCAGAGGGATCTAGGAGTGCAGTTGCATGGTTCCTTGAAGGTCGAGTCGCAGGTAGATAAGGTGGTCAAAAAGGCTTTTGACACATTGGCCTTCATCAGTCAGAGTATTGAGTATAGATGTTGGGAGGTCATGTTGCAGTTGCATAAGACGTTGGTGAGACCGCATTTAGAATATTGTGTTCAGTTCTGGACACTATGTTATAAGAAAGATATTGTCAAGCTTGAAAGGGTTCAGAAAAGATTTTTGAGGATGCTGCCAGGACTAGAGGGTGGTGGGTGTATGGAACAAGCTGCCAGAGGAGGTAGTTGAGGCTGGGACTATCCCATCGTTTAAGAAATAATTAGACAGGTACATGGATAGGATGGGTTTGGAGGGATATGGACCAAGCGCAGGCAAGTGGGACTAGTGTAGCTGGGACATTGTTGGCCGGTGTGGGCAGGTTGGGCCGAAGGGCCTGTTTCCACACTGTATCACTCTATGACTATGACATCCTCGTAAAGTCTGATTCTTAATCAGTCTGAAGAAGGATCCCAACTCGTGAAGTCACCTATCCATGTGCTCCAGAGATGCTATCTGACCGCGACACAAAATGCTGGAGTAACTCAGCGGGTCAGGCAGCATCTCAGGAGAGAAGGAATGGGTGACATTTCGGGACGAGATCCTTCTTCGGTCAGT
This sequence comes from Rhinoraja longicauda, assembly GCF_053455715.1. NCBI lineage: Eukaryota > Metazoa > Chordata > Chondrichthyes > Rajiformes > Arhynchobatidae > Rhinoraja > Rhinoraja longicauda. The sequence continues at coordinate 99,762,758 of NC_135954.1, forward strand.
ATCATTTTGTGTCTACCTTCGATTTAAACCAGTATCTGCAGTTTTTTTTCCTACCATGCTACCTGACCTGCTGAGTTACTCCAACACTTTGTGTCCTTTTGTGTAAACCAGCATCTGCAGTTTCTTGTTTCTACATATATTCTTTGACCTTGCTTTGTCCTTGACTTTCCACATTTCAAAGAGCATTATATCTAATCCTTTTTAAGTTCAGAGTGGATAATTTCACATGTGCTTATACGGCAATTAACCAATTGCAGTTCTGGGCATTTGCTTAAATATATTCATAGGTCATTTCCATCTTTTAATTGGAGCAGCACGGTGGCGTAGCAGTAGAGCTACTGCCTTACAGCACCAGAGACCCGGGTTCGTTCCTGACTACCGGTGCTGTCTGTATGGAGTTTGTACGTTCTCCCCGTGACCTGCGTGGGCTTTCTCCGAGATCTTCGGTTTCCTCCCACACTCTAGAGACGTACAGATCCAAAGACGTACAGGTATGTAGGTTAATTGACTGGGTAAATGTAAAAAATTGTCCCTAGTGGGTGTAGGATAGTGTTAATGTGCGGGGATCGCTGGGCGTCGCGGACTTGGTGGGCCGAAAAGGCCTGTTTCCGCGCTGTATATATATGATATGATATGATATGATATGTAGGTTAATTGGCTTGGTATCAATGTAAAAAATTGTCCCCAGCGTGTGTAGGGTAGTGTTAATGTGTGGTGTGGGCTCGGTGGGCCGAAGGGCCTCTTTCCACACTGTACCTCTGAACTAAACTAAATTAAACAACTTGCAATGTCACCCGAGTTTGTACTAGATGTTTCAAATTTTCTTTTCACTTCAAGGAACTTCCATATTATCTATTCCTTTTAGGGTTAAAAGTTTAAATGGGTTTTTGTGTAAACTCTTTTGTGAATTCGTAATACAGATAGTTTCTTTATATTGTGATAATTGCATCGCTAAGAAACCTCCTGTCAGAGAAAGTCATTTCACGAAAATAATTGTACAAATGGGAAAAAGGAGGTTTGAGGTGGAGAGTTTCCAATTCGCAAAAACAAAGTTATTTCCTGCAGGATTTTCACAATAAAGGAGTCTCTAATAGCTAGTTTTTGTTATTGCACGCTAAAATTACTAAAAGCTGCATATTATATAGTTTAATAGAGTTTCATTGCACAAGTGTCAAAATAAGTGATTATGTGTCAATTTCCAGAAGTCTCCCAGGGTGAAACTAGCAGCTGTGTTCATAAGAGACAATGTTTAATTTAGTTTAGAGATACAGCGCGGAAACAGGCCCTTCGGCCCACCGAGTCCACACCGACCAGCGATGCCCGCACATTACCAATACCCAACACACACTTGGGACAAATTACATTTATACCAAGCCAATTAACCTACAAACCTGTATGTCTTTGGAGTGTGGGAGGAAACCGAAGATCTCGGAGAAAACCCATGTAGGTCATGGAGAGAACATACAAACTCCAAACAGACAAGCACCTGTTGTCAGGATCAAACCCGGGTCTCTGGTGCAGTAAGGCAGTAGCTCTACCGCTACGCCACCGTGCCACCCTAATGGTGTCTGATTACTGTGGGGAAGCTACTCATAAACAGGTTTTTTTCCCATTACTTTCTTCCCCCAAGACAGCTTTTTCTCAGCTTGTCAATTTCCAAAGTAATTTTTAAGTGGTTCTAGTTCCTGATCGAAATCACATTATAACTAACTCAGCCCACGACATAAATAGTGTTCTCAAAATGCAACACCTCACATTTATTTGAATTAAACTCCATTCACCATTCCTCAGGCTCACGCCCAGCTTATCAATATCCCCTTGTAATTCTTGATAACCATCTTCACTGTCTGTGATACCACCTATTTTTAGTGTCAAAATACCTCACCTCCGGAAACAATTTATTAATAAGCTAAAATACAAGAAAAACTTCAAATGTTGGGAATCTGAAATTAAAACAGAAAATTCAGTTCCGACAAAGGGTCCTAAAGCTGAATATTAACATTGTTTATCTTTCTGCCAATGCCCCACTCCACCTAATTCAGGGCAGCACAGTGGCTAGCAGTCGAGTTGCTGCCTCACAGCGCCAGAGACCTGGGTTCGATCTTGACTTCAGATGCTGTCTGTGTGGAGTTTGCACATTCTCCTTGTGACAGCCTGCAGTTCCTCCTGTGTGCCAGTTTCCTCCCGTGACCCAAAGACGTGTGGGTTTGTAGGTTAATTGGTCTCTGTAAATTACCCTTAATATGGAGGGAGGGGATTACAGAACTAGAGTGATCAGGTGATCAATGGTCAGCATGGACTCGGTGGGCCAAAGGGCCTGTTTCCATGCTGTAACTACAAACTAATGAGTATTTCCAGCATTTTCATCCTTTATCCAGACTAAGGGAGTAAATAAATTGTTTTTTCAAGTTAATACATTATTGAATTTCCCACTGGTTCCTCTGCTGTACATATTGAAGACCTCAGTTTTAACCAAATTTCAAATGATTGTTTTAGCTCATTTCACCTGTCCGCTCCTAATAGTTTACTTGTCATTGAATCAATGTAACAAATGACCGTATCAATGCTAATCTAATCGGTGGACCATACTCTGTACTAAGCTATTTCAACCAAACAGTGCTGCTTTTATTAATCTCCCAAATCAATAACGAAATACAAGAACAAAGATGTTAAATTCCAAGCGGGGGCATTGCTTGTGGTTTCTAATGACAGGAGCATCCAGCCATCGCATAATGAGTAATGTTTTCTGGCAGACCTTTCCTGTCAAAAATGCTTATTAAAAATAGGCATCACTAGTGACAGCATCTTAAGGTGACCCTTTGCAAATAAACAGAGTTGTCAATTCTGGCACAATTGGCTCTCCGGCCAAATATAGTGTTCTAAAGTACACTGTTTTTCTGATTTGTGATTTCTGGGTTCAAATTATTACTCATACTGTTTGTGTAACGAACTGCAAAACCATTCGTGAACCGGTGGCCGCCAAGCAGTCATACATTCATAAGTGATAGGAGCAGAATTAGGCCATTTGGCCCATCAAGTCTACTCCACCATTCAACCATGGCTAATCTATCTTTCCCTCCTAACTCCATTCTCCTGCCTTCTCCCCTGAATCCCTGACACCCGTACTAATCAAGAATCTATCTATCTCTGCCTTAAATATATCCATTGACTTGGCCTCCACAGCCTTCTGTGGCAACAAATTCCACAGATTCACCACCCTCTGATTAAAGAAATTCCTCCTCATCTCCTTCCTAAAGGAACATTCTTTAATTCTGAGGCTATCTGTGTGATGAAACCCTGCTTAATGTATCGAAGAGTGGTAACCTGATAAAGATTTATAACTGACACTCTAAAAGCATTTTAATAACAGTATGTGGTCCATAACTTGTGACTAATCAGATTTGTAATACAGGTAGTTCTGCTATAATGTGTGTTCCCATAATTTAAATTGGATATAATGTGATCGATGAATTAGGGAACACAAGTGACATTACACAGGTCTGTGGTTGTAACCAAAATCCTGATTTTCATCGGGAACAAGAAAACTACTTAAGGTTATTTTAGAAATTGACTAGCAGAAAAAAAGATGGATTAGAAAAAGACAAAAACAAGTTTCATAGCGGAAAAATAAACAGTTTCCTGCCTTTCAGACACCTTTGTCTCTTAACTTCACCTCTTGGAATTGACAGGCGATTGCTTCTATTGACACTTGGAGTCATAGAGTTGTATAGCGTGGAAACAGGCCTCTCGGCCCAATATGCCCATGCCGACCAACATGCCCTATCTAAACTAGACCCACCTGTCTGCATTTTGCCCATATACTTCTAAACCTATCCCATCCATGCACATGTCCAACATTGTGATAGTACCTGCCTCAGTACCTCCTCTGGCAGCTCGTTCCATGCACCCACCACCCTCCGTGTAAAAAAAGTTGCCCCTCAGGTTTCTATTTAATCTTCCCTCCCTCACCTTAAATCTGTATGCTCTGGTTCTGGATTCCCCTTCTTTGGGTAAAAGACTCTGTGCATTTACCCTATCTGTCTTGAATAAACTGACTGGGTGTCTACAGTTCTCATGTTTGCAGAACTCCAAAGATTCACGACTCATTGACTGAAGCATTTTTTTTCTCATTTCAGTCCTGAGGAGCCAACACTTTATTTTGAGATTGTAACCCCATTTCTAGAACCCGGGCTTGTGGAAACATCAACTCCACATTTACCCTGGCAAATGTCATTAGATGAGGTTTCAATGAGTTCACCTCTCATTCATTCAGACTCAAGAGTGCAGTTCCACACTGTTTAATAGGACATCAACCCCCTCCCAAGCATCAATTTGGTGAACTATTACTGTACTCATTCTATCACAAACATATCTTTCCTTAGGTAGGGAGACCGGCCCAGATACAATATTCCAGGTATGTCTCCCCAGAACCTCTCGTAATTGTGGTAAGATGTCTTCACTCATTTTCCAATATCACTGCAATGAAGGCCAAGCTTCTGTTTACTTTCCCAACTGCTTGCTGAACCTGCAAATTAACTTTTAATGTTTCATTTACAAGGGCACTCAGATCCTTTGAATATTAAAATAAAGTTTTCTACAGTTTCTACCACCGTGAACGATCTCGGCCTTTTCCACACTTTATTCCATCTGCTATGTTTTTGCCTGACCACTTAGTCTCACTAGATCCTGCTGAGGCTTCTCTGCATCCTCTTCACAGCCATCATGTGCACCCAGCTTTGTATCATCAGCAAACTTGAAGATATTACGCTTGGTTCCATTATTCATATCATTGATAAAGATCATGAACACGATCACGATGAAAGATCAATCATGACCAATTGTTAGAGTACCCCAACACAAAAACAACTCATATTTATTTCTATTCCATTTTCTGTCCTTTAAACATCCCTACTCCAAATAATTCCCAATTTTTATATGGTCTTTTTCTCCCTCATTATCTCAGACATGGCCTGGCTCTCAGTCTGAAGAAGGGTCTCGACCTGAAACGTCACCTATTCCTTCTATCCAGAGATGTTGCCTGTCCCACTGAGTTACTCCAGCATTTTGTGTCTATCTTTGGTGTAAACCAGCATCTGCTGTTCCTTCCTACACCCCTTATCAAAGGCCTTCTTTGTCTAAATACAGTACATCTCCTGGTTTAATCTATCTACTGCATTTGGTACAATCTGAAAAAAACTAACATTTGTAATCTCCCTTTCATAAATTCATGTTGATTCTTGCCAAATCCTACTGTAATTTTCAAGTGCAACGCTACCCTAAAATAATGGTTGCATTTTTCCTGCTTGCATTGTTCAACTAAATGGTTGAGTGTGCTCTTGTGATTTTGTCCGGATTGATGGAGGTGCCAGACCACCAGCTTCTGGAAAATCAGCGGAGGACCTGCATTGGAAACTCCACCCCACTAAAGTTCCCGTCAGCACAATTCCATTTCACCACTTGCACACTTCAATAAAGAAATGCACAAGTACACAGAGCATTGTGACAGGGCCGACAATATCATAGCATTCTTTACCCAGCCGGTAAAGCAAGTGGCTACCCATTCTCCAAAGTTTGCCAATGTTTTCCAGAAAAAAATGTCACATCTTTAAATTCCCATGCAAGTATGTAGAAGGACATAGCTGATAAAATGTCCACCTTAAATTAATTTGCTTTGCAGTGTTACACGATGCTGGTTGCGTTATTTTGGAACTGGCGTCACACTCAGCTGCCTTAACATGAATGTACAACTTTCCTCTGGCAGCTGGATATGAGCATACACGCAGCAGGCCTGTCCAATGCTATTGAGTACCTGCGGGAAAAAGTTAATGCCCCATCAAAATATGTGCTTACGATTGCTTCAATTACCTGTCGTGCCTCAGTGCTCTCATATCCACAAAAACAGTCGTAGGATCAGGTCCCGATGTACCCTGTAATCAACAGCATGAAACAGTTAGGAAACGAGGACTGTAAAAGAGCAGAGTATTTCTTCACAAACTTTCATTAAACCTTCAATGCAACAGTTTGATCAATAAACATTGTTTTTACTTATTAATTAATGCAAGTGTAGAAAAGGCACAATTTCCATAATTTTGTTTTACAGGTTGAAATACAAATTTGATGCTTTTAAACTATCCTCAGTTAACATACTAATTGTCAATTCATGCACAGTTAATGTGAATGCAATGGTTTTAATTACTCAATAGGCCACAAAACTTGCAAACAGAAACTATGCAAACAATCCCGAGATTACACTCTGACAAAAGCAATTCATGCAGGAAAATGACGCAATAAATATCAAGACAAATGTATCGCACTTGGCTCAAGCAGTAACCTGCACGACAGCCAATTCAGGGAACATGCTTAATGTGCAACAGCAGCAATGAAAAGCATTCTGTGCAAGCTCAATTATTAATTGCATCAAAAGAGTGTAAGGATGTGGTAAAGGATAAACTTCCCATACTCCTTAAGCCAACCTAATGTCTTTATTAGAGCAAGAATAAGTTACATCACAACAGGATCTTTGGCAATCCATTTGCTAAAAGTAAATGCATTTTGTTTGCGAGTTCAAAAATGTTCCAAAGCTACCCGCAATCAAATGCAAGATAATAAACTGTTTATTGTGCACTGAAAGAAACAACGCACGCCATCTTATAAAACATTTGGTCCGAGCCAGATGTCACGGACATCTGGTTCATTCATGAAATGAAAAGATGGCCTCCACAGCCGTCGGTGGCAATGAATTGCACAGATTCACCACCCTCTAACTAAAGAAACGTTTCCTCATCTCCTTTCTAATGGTACATCCTTTTATTCTGAGGTTATGCCCTCTAGTACTACACTCTCCCAACAGTAGAAATATTCTCTCCACATCCACTCTATCCAGGCCTTTCACTATTCGGTAAGTTTCAATAAGGTCCCCCTTCATCCTTCTAAACTCCAGCGAGTATCAGGCAGAGTGCTGTCAAACTTAATAAAGGCCACAATGAAATCCGAAACTATCAATCACAGATGGATTGGATGGAACTGCTAAGTAAAGCTTTTAATGCCCAGTAGTATTGCGGTAGTTGCTTTAATTGCCAGCAGCTTTGGTTGATTTCTTATTCACTTCCCCATGGCATCTGTGGGACCATCATTCAGCTCCTCAGCCTTTCCTATCTCCAATGACCCTACTGACACAAGGCGACAGTACTTTGATGAATAACACTCCACTTGGGCATCCAAATCATTTTGTTTCATCTTCACAGCATCAGCTTGATCAGATAGAGTAAGGATGTTCCTATTTTACCTAAGATAGACACAAAATGAGTCTGAAACGTCACCCATTCCTTCTCCCCAGAGATGCTGCCTGTCCCACTGAGCTTCTTGTGTTCAATCTTCAATGTAAACCAGCATCTGCAGTTCCTTCGTACACAGTTATTGTTATACCTGTCATGCAGTGCGACTCAAAATGATGAGAACATGTAATAAGGGACATGGTAGAATTGTGGTTAAACCACGTGAAAGAGTCTGGAGACCCAGACATTAAATCTGTAGTTATTAGAAAATTAGCTTCAATAATGGCAACCGGAAACCTACCAGATCATCTTGAAAACCCATCTGGTTACTGATATTCTCATAAAAGGAAATCTGCCAGTTTTAGGCAGTCTGCCCTACATGGGACTCCAGAACCACTCATAGTTTGAAAGACATGATGGGCTTGCTATAATCCTCAGGTCCAGACAACAATATTAAAGGGGACAACATACAATAGTTCAATATTTAAATAGCATTAAAGTCACAAACATGCTGTTGTCACCTTCCCAACCTCTCATTTGCTCTTACATTAAGAACTAAAAGTCACATTCAGATCCCAGGTTTATAATGTATACTAATCAGCTTTTTGAAGATGCGACCAAAAAGGTTGTTGAGGGCAGAGCTGTAAACGTATATATGTGGATTTCAGCAAGGCATTCAACAAGGTTCCGCATGGTAGCTGCTCTGGAAGGTTAGATCGCATGGGATCCAAGGAGAGCTACATGGAGATAGGGCGGCAAGGTGATGCAGCGGTAGAGTTGCTGCCTTACAGTGCCAGAGACCAAGGTTCGACCCTGATGATAGTTGCTTATCTCTCTCTATGGAGATTGGACATTCTCCCCGTGACCTGCATTGGTTTTCCCCAGGATCACTGGTTTCCTCCCACACTCCAAAAATGTACAGGTTTTGTAGGCTAAATAGCTTGGTATAATTGTAAATTGCCCCTAGTGTGTGTAGGATAGTGTTAGCATACGGGGATCGCTGGTCAGCGCAGATTCGGTGGGCCGAAGGGCTTATTTCCGCACTGATTCTCCAAACTAAACTGAAAAAAAGATAGCTGAATGGATAGAAAATTGGCTTCATGGAAGGAAGCAGAGGGTGAAGGTTGTTTTTTGGTCTGGAGGCCTGTAACTATTGGTGTGCCTCAGGATTCACTGCTGGGCCCATTGCTGTTTGTTATCTATATCAATAATTTGGATGAGAACGTACAAGGCATAGTTAGCAAGTTTGCAGGTGGCATAAAAGTGGCTGGTATTGTAGATAGAGAAGATGGATGTCAACATTTCCAGCAGGATCTTGATTGGTTGGGCAGGTGGGCAGAGGAATAGTTGATAGAATTTAAAACAGTGAAATGTGAGGTATTGCATTTTGGGAAGTCTAACAAGGGCAGGACATACACAGTGAAAGGTAGGCCTCTGGGGGAGTGTTGTAGACCAGAGGGATCTATATTGTTCCTTGAAAGTGGCATCATAGGTACATAGGGTGGTTAAATAGGCTTCTGGCATATTGGCCTTCATCAGTCAAAGTACTGAATATAGAAGTTGGAGGTCATGTTAGAAACATAGAAAATAGGTGCAGGAGTAGGCCACTCGGCCCTTTGAGCCAGCGCCGCCATTCAATATGATCACGGCTGATCATCCGAAATCAGTACCCCATTCTGGCTTTTTCCCCATATTCCTTGATTCCCTTAGCCCTAAGAGCTAAATCTAACTCTCCATCTTGAAAACATCCAGTGAATTGACTTCCACTGGCTCTGCGGCAGAGAATTCCACAGATTCACAACTGTTACAGTTGTATAAGACATTGGTGAGGTCACATTGTATTGTGTTCAGTTCTGGGCACCATGTTATGGAAAATATGTTGTTAAACTGGAAAGGGTGCAGAAAAGATTTACGAGGATGCTGCCAGGACTCGAGTGCCTGAGCACTTGGGATTGGTTGAGCAGGTTAAGACTTTATTCCTTGGAGCGCAGTTGGGTGAGGGGTGATCTTATGGAAGTGTACAAAATCATGAGAGGAATAGATCAGGTGGACATACAGAGTCTCTTGCCCAGAGTAGGGGTATCGAGAACCAGAGGACATAGGTTTAAGGCAAGGGGGCAAAGATTTAATAGGAACCTAAGGGGTAACTTTGTTTTACAAAAAGTTGGTGGGTATATGGAATGAACTGCCGGAGGAGGTAGTTGAGGCAGTATCATAACATGTAAGAGACATCGATCACTCTATGATTTATAGGTGTTTTAAAAATGGATGTTCAAGGAAGCAATTTGTCATAGTACATACCAAGGTTGCCAGTATAATTCTTTTGAGGAAATATGCCATTAAGCTTGAATAAGTGCAGAGAAGATTTACGAGGACGATGCCAGGACTCAAAGGCCTGAGCTGGAGGGAGAGGTTGGGCAGGCCAGGAGGCTGAGGGGTGATCTCATTAAAGTGTATGCAAAGAGTCTTGTCCGCCGGGAATCAAGAACTAGAGGGCATATGTTTAAAGTGAGAAGAGAAAGATTTAGTAGCAACCTGAGAGGCAACTTTTTTTATACATTGTGGTGTGTATTTGGAATGAGTTGCCAACGTAGACACCAGGAAGTACCGATGTTACTTTTCAAAAAAAGACACAAAGTGCTGGAGTGACACAGACAGCACATCCAGGGAACATCGATAGGTAATGTTTCGGGTCAGGACTCTTCCTCAGACAGATCAGCAGCACATTGTGTCTTTTTTTCACCCAGAGGAAGTAATTGAGGCAGGTACAACAACAACATTTAAAAGATATTCAGACAGGTACATGGATACTAAAGGTCGAGAGGGATATGGACCAGGCATGGACAAATGGGACTAGTTTTGCTGGGGTACCTTGGTGGGCATGAATGAGTTGGGCCGAATGGCCTGCTTATATGCTGTATATGTTGAACGCCACAGAATTGGTCTTCACTTGGGAGTGGATCTCATGGTTCATTCATGTTTTCCAGTTGGGAACAAAGGTTGACTCCTTTGGCACACAGTCCTCTAAACATCTACTGACGAAGTTGCTGCCTTACAGATCCAGAGACCTAGGTCCGATCCTGACTGCGGGTGCTGCCCGTGCTGAGTTTGCATGCTCTCCCTGTGACCGCGTGGGTTTCCACCAGCTGCTCCGGTTTGCTCCCACACTCCAAAGATGTACAGGCTTGTGGGTTAATTGGCTTCGGAAAAATTATAAATTGTGCCTAGTATGTCCGTAGGATGGTGCTAGTGTACGGGGAGATTGCTGGTCGGCGCGGACTCAGTGGGTCGAAGGGCCTGTTTCCGCGCTGTATCTCTCAAGTCTAAATTAAAGTGGTGTACTCATTTAGTTTGGCTGCTGACCTATTGAACATAGACCAGTCCACTGAATCAATGCAGCTTATGTTTCATTGATAATGTTGCAGCTTATTTTGTTTCCTCAGAACAGCACTGTATGACTTCCTGCACCTCACACTTCTCCTCCAAAAATTGGCACAATGCCAGGTGAGTCTTCGCCAGATGCCGAAGCTTTCAGAGAGTTTCAGAGGGTGGATTTCTCCACTGCAATGTTCGCGGCCCTCGTCTGTGATGTTTGGGGCCAGCAAGATAGATTCACCTATTTGGATCAAGCAAGTTCAGGTGAGGTGCGATCGTGGCCAGTGCCTAGTGGCACAGGAACCGAGCCAGCTACGTACAGGGCTGATCCCTGCAATAATGCCACGCCTGCAAAAAGTACCAGACCAAAAGTACAACCACGTACTGCACTGGATCTGAAATGTTGGTTCAAATCCTGTCCTTGACTGAAATTCACTACTGGTGGTTTCTCATCGAGTACACCTCAATTCCATTTTCCTCATAGGATACCGAATGTACTCCAACTACACAAGGGACCACTTGCAGCACATCTTAGTCCAACAACGTGGAAAAAGGAGAGACAATATTGCCGGGAAAACATTTAAACCCATTTAAATAAGCGTCATGTTAAGATTCGTGTAACATTTTTGCCTGATGGATTCTTCATAACATTTGTTGTCTTTGTTTGACTTTTTTGGCAGAACTAAGAAGATAACACGGAGCCCACTAATAATGGTGGTCAAATTGCAACCATTGTTGACCTTCCCTGTTGAAACGTTCCAAACATCTTTTGCCACGAATAGTCCAATATTTGATCACTGCAACAGCCTGCCATAAAACAGCAACATGACCAGGACATGCGGGTGACTCCCAGTCTAACAGAGAGTTCACCACCCTATGGAGTCAGTCAGATATTTTTCCCGTTTAACATTTAGTGAAAAATTCAGCAGCAAACAGACTAGTGCTGAGCAGGGAGATTATCCATCTCATTTTCCTTCATTGTCATCGACAGAATATGAAAATGAACACATTTACAAAAAATTGGACATGCCCAAAAATAAGTTACAAGGAAACTTACCATGGTTTAACCTGTCATTTTAAAATTTTCAATAAGTCTATGCTAAGTGCAAATTCATTATTCATTATTCTTCCCACAGGCCATCAGGACTGTTAACTTTTATAACTCCAGAGACTAAATTTTGTCTTCTCTGTATTAACTTTAATTTATATGCTGTAGCTGTAATTCTTTTTTTTTTTTGTTGCACAATCCGCAGGCATTGCCACTTTCATTTCACTGCACATCGTGTATGTGTATGTGACAAATAAACTTGACTTGACTCATCAAGTGGTATCCTTAAAACTCACTGACATACCCCTGTGGTTGTTGGTAGGCAATGAATTGGAGGGGAAGGAAGATATTAAACAGCAATCCCCACATCCGAGATCTCCACACTCAGCCCTAGTCTGACCTACTGCTGGAAGCTGATTGCTGGGTGAATAGGGAACTTGGTGACCCCCTACCTGCTCGGTCAGCTTCCCAAGCCTGTGAGGCTTCAGCAGCAGGGAGTGCAGGATGACGGGAGGACGGACACAAACAAAACCAGACCAAAAATATGTATAAAGTGACATGGGTGGGGATGATGGAAACAAATTTATTAAGCAAGGGATTGAAAGAGGGAAAGAAACACAAGTGTCAACACACACCAACCTCTTAGTTAAAGGTTAACTACAATCTTAACATTACACACTGAACAAAAAAAAAATTGTAAACACAGCGCATTAACATATACATAAGATAAACCAAAGAACAATTTAAGGAGACAGCTCATGTTAAAACACAGAGTTAAAGACAAAGTTAGTTCAAATTCTGGAAAGAAAAAAATAATTTTTAGATTTAAATGCTTATAAACAATAAGTGACGTCACTTGTTGGCATCCATAAAGTGAACGGAAAAAGTGAATGTTTTTTGTCTTCACTTTATGGATTTGCCTGCATTTTGGAGGGTTTTGTGCATCTGCTCCTGAGCTTTGTCTTTGACTTGCCCCCAGGGAGCAATGGTGCTGGTGACACTCTGGTCACATTTAACTTGCTTACAACAAACACCGAACCTGAGAGAATCTTCATAGCACACACTGGAGATCGTCCGTTACTGTGAGGATGACCACAGCCAATTCCAATCAGAGTATGGTTTGTTCTCAAGTAATTTCACCGCTTGTTCAACATTCATACAACAGTTAAAGAGCACCTTAAATTATAGAGAATTCAAATCCAGGCCAGTTCCTCAGAAGTCCAATTTTAGAAGTGAATACATGACGGACAGAAAGTTGATGGTTTCAATCAATGAACAATGAATTCATTTTCTTCCTGCTAGATATTATGATTTGGTGGAAACTATATGACAATGTTATAGCGATTCCCTGAAGATTTTAATAATAAGAGTCGTCCTGAGAAAAGACTACTCCAAATAAAATCAACACCCTTTTACCATCAAGAAGGCTGAGGGCAAGAGGGATCTGCCCTCCGAGTAACAAAAATATATCATTTTTCCTATATCAATGTCAAATCAAAATCTTGGAAATCCGTGCCCAGGCACACTGTCAAGTACCCTCATCAGAAACACACCAATGGTTCAAGGAGATGTTTCACAACCACCTTCTCAAGAGCAGTTAGGGATAGACCATTAATGCTCACCTTGCGAAAAATGTCTACATCTCCCCAAAAATGAAGAAACTCTGCACAACTTTCCTTTCCTGACTGTATATATTTTACCTATCAATTTGTGTTCTCTACTACTACATCAAAGCACCTTTGTTATAAGCAGATAAGCTGACTTCCCTGATCCATCAGACGGTTGGACGTAAGCACAAGGCGGCACAATGGCACAGCGGTAGAGTTGCTGCCTTACAGCACCAGAGACCCAGGTTCGATCCTGACCACGGATGCTGTCTGTACAGAGTTTGTACGTTCTCCCTGTGACCGCGTGGGTTTTCTCCAAGTGCTCCTGTTTCCCCCCACATTCCAAAGAAGTGCAAGTTTGCAGGTTGATTGGCATCTGTAAATTGTCCCTGGTGTGTAGAATAGAACCATTGTTTGGGTGATTGGTGGTCGGCACGAACTCAGTGGGCCAGAAGGGCCTATCTTCACGCTGTATCTTTAAACTAAACTGAAACCAATAAGCAAAGTGAAAGCGGATTTTAGAGATGCAGATTTGAAAATGGTAAAATGTGATAATGCTTCTTTGATATAATTCTCTTTCAGGAGCATTTCTTTAACCAATATTCCTAAACAAGATGTAAATATGAAGGATTCCTAAAAAATATTTTGCAGTATTGCATCTGACAGCTTCAGTGCTTTCCAAAGGGACTCTCCGATAAAGAACTGAGATCAGGGCTCATTTTCTATTGCAAACCTCGTCCCATCTATGTATTGCAAGATGCGGAAACACGAGGAGGAGCAACTGTTGCAAGAAGTGGCTGATTCTGCAACTTGTTCTTAGTGAGTACCGTGTGGAAAGAGAGCACGGAAACATATTGCTGAACAATTATATCAATTTTTACATAAAGATGCTAATCAGTCCTCTTATTAAGTGCTTTTTACAGTATTAACATGAAGGAGCAATACCGTGAAAGTCACTGCAAAGAATATGCAGCCTAAGGGAGAACTCATATCGTGATATATTAAACCCATCTGCAGTTGCTTTTCCAGAAGTACAGTGATGAGGGGGAAATGTAATGGATTGCAATAATAAAGCACAAACAAGGTAACAGTATGAAGCTGGTAAGCCACAGGGCTGTAAAGATACACCGAGCTGAGGCGCATTTCAGAAATGACCACTGGCTTTCATTTACTTCAACTCACACAGTTGCTCCTCGGCTTTGTAAAGCACAACCTGTAGAGCTGAGTAAAGCACATGATGCTGACAATTCCTTCAGTGGCAATCGCCACAGGACATTGCAAGTGACTCCATGGTCTCCCATGCTGATGTCCAAATGAAAAACTCTTGAGAAGAAAAGTTTCAGAAACTTTTAAAATTAGAATCTATAGCCAGTCTGGAATAAACCTCTTTCTACCTCTCATATTTTGGCTGTTGTTTTTGAAAGCACATTCGGTGCCTTTCAAAGGTAGACACAAAATGCTGGAGTAACTCAGCGGGTCAGGCAACGTCTCGGGAGAGAAGGAATGGGTGACGTTTCGGGTCGAGACCCTTCTTCAGACCTGGAATGTCACCGATTCCATCTCTCCCGAGATGCTGCCTGTCCCGCTGAGTTACTCCAGCATTTTGTGTCTACCTTCGATTTAAACCAGCATCTGCAGTATTTTTCCTACATGTTTTGGTGCCTTTCAGTTGCTTCTGCATGTAAAGAAATACCGAGATTGCCCTTGAAGGTTCTACCTTTTGTTTAAAAGGTGTTGTATCAATGCAAATTGATGTTTGATTGTCTGTTAGACACCCTCCGAGGAGAGAGGCGGTCTAGACTGAGATCATTATGTCCTCTTAAGTTACAGGCGAGCTTCCAGACAGCTGGAGAGTGGACAACATTGTTCTCTGGGGAGACTGAATGGGTGACTTTTTGGGCCAAGACCATTCTTCAGACTTGAAAATTGAATTGCTCCAGCAATTTGTGCCAAAAAGAGTTACTCCAACATTTTGTGTCGAAAAAGAGTTACTCCAGCATTTTGTGTCCATCTTCGGTGTAAACCAGCATCTGCAGTTCCTTCCTGCACACCCACAGACAATGAATGCTGTTCCTTTGTTTCAGAAGGGTGCCAGGGACAAACCAGGAAATTATAGGCCAGTGAGTCCTACACCAGTCATAGGGAAATTACTGGAGAAGAATCTTCAGGGATAGGATTTACTCACTTCTGGAGAATCACAGACTTATTCGGTCGGGACAGTGAGCTTGACTTTGTGTGGGGGGGTCATGCCCGACAAACTCAACTAAATTTATGGAGGAGGTGACAAAGGTGATTGATGATGGCTGGGTAGCAAATGCTGCATACATGGACTTTAGTAATGCAAGGTTCCTCACGGTAAGTTGATCCAGACGATTATGGCACGTGATCCAAAATTGGCTGGACCATAAAAGAATGAAGGTGCTGGTGGCATGTGTTGTTCCAACCGGAAGTCAGTAAACAGTGGTGTTCTGCAGGGATTGGTGCTGTGACCTTTATTGTTTGTGACGACTAGACTTTACTTTAGACAAGCTCTTTGGTCCACTGAGTCTGTGCTGACCAGCAATCTCTCCATACACCAGCATTATCCTACACACTGGCTGATTTATTTTTCCCTCCCAATCCCATTCTCCTGCCTTCTCCCATAACCTTTGATGAATAGAAAGTAGAGGGATGAAGCCTAATGTGGGAAAATAAACAACCACATCACCTTAACATTTTTTTCAGAGATACAGAGTGTAAACAGACCCTTTGGCCCACTGACTTCGCACCAAACAACGATCATTAGTACACTAGTTCTGTCCTACACACATTTCAGACAATTTACAAAAGCCAATTTACCTACAAACCTGCATGTCTTCAGAGTGTGGGAGTACCCGTAGAAAACCCACACAGTCACAGGGAGAACGTATAAACTCTGTACAGCAGCACCCATAGATCTGGATCGAACCCAGGTCTCTGGCGCTGCAAGGCAACAACTTTACCACTGTGCTGCCCATTTATATGTATAAATGATTTGGATGAAAATGTAGATGGGTTTGTTAGTAAGATTGCAGATTATATTAAAATTGGTGGAGTTGGGGATAGGGAGGAAGATTATCAAAGGGCGCAGCAGGACATAGCTCAGTTGGAAAAATGGACAGAGTAATGGCAGATGGAGTTTAATCTGCACGTGAGAGGTGCTGCACTTTGGCAGATCAAAGGTAAGAAGAATGTATATTGTAAATGGCTGGACCTTTGGAGGCGTTGATGGACAGAGGAGTCTCGGACTGCAAGTCCATGGCTCATTGAAAGTGGCCCATGCAAGTAGAGAGAATGGGGAGGAAGGCTTCTGTGATACTGCCTTCATTGCTCCTGGCATTGAGTATAAAAGTCTGGAAATCATGTTGCAACTTGATGAAACTTCAGTTCGGTGACATTTGCAATATTGTGCGAACTTCTGGGTGCCCCATTATTGGAAGGATATGGGTTATTTTAAAATTTAAGGACCATTTGCGAGGCAATTTAGGCAGAGTGATAGATGCCTGGAACGCACTGTCGGGATTGGGGAGGGATGGGAGATGGTGGTTGAAACCGAGACGATAGCAACATTTAAGAGGCATTTTGACAGGCACATGCATAGGCATGGAACGGAGGGATACAAACCATGTGCAGGCAGGAGGGATTAGTTTGAATTGGCATTATGGTCAGCGCCGATATCTTAGTGCACGGTGGCACAGCGGTAGAGTTGCTGCTTTCCAGCTCCAGAGACCCGGGTTCGATCCCGACAATGGGTGCTTGTCTGTATGGAGTTTGTACGTTCTCCCCGTGGCCACGTGGGTTCTCTCCGAGATCTCTAAACTAAACTAAGGTTGTAGAACCTTTTCCTGTGCTGCGCTGCTCTACGTTTTGGACTTGTCCAACAGGAGTCAGCATTTTCAAACAAAACAAATCCATCCCTGAATACCTCATGTGGAATGGTACTAAGCCGGTGTTTACAACACAGGTGCAAATCACCCGCTCAGCTATGTTAATGCTCCGTGTACTTTACTTCAGCCTTGCCACCGATTCTTCCACTCATTCTACCCCGGTAGCAAACAATAACACACGATGGAAAAAGAAGCGGGTTATTCAAATAGTGACTTCCATTCCTTTTGTACTCATGTTGCATTTTGATTCACTCTAACCTAGAGCTCTAAAGCTTCATCGCACTGCCACTCACATTACCAAATGTGCACCAACATTAAAATGGACTATCCGCATTATTGATCACTTTACTTAAAATTTGTAGTAAGCTGAGCCGTAAACACACCAATCCTTAATTCCAGAAGAATCGATTCCACGAGATGTCAAAGATATAGATCTGCTGCACTTATTTTGTGCTGTAGTTATTTCCAGATAGCCTGTATAACAACGCAAAGGCACAGAAGTAAACACTCTCTTGCCCACTATGAATTCAATGCACTGAAGTGCCTTTGTTCTGTGCTTTGGTTGCAAAGTGAGGGCAAAGGTTTATCTGGTAAAATATCAAATACAAATATTATTCCTAGAGCCTTAATATTTTCTTAGAGCCGCTCAGGGCGATGAGACAAATATATTGTTAACTTAAGACAAATTGCTTTTCAATAAAATGAATATATTTTTAATTATTTTTCTGAGCAGAAAGAAATTTGCTCAATATTTTCAGTTTGCTGATACAGAGAAATATTTGAAGCAGTAGGGTTATTACAGAGAATCATACTTCCCCCATGTTTTGCTTTCGTCCTTCTGGGCAACGGGATAATCTTGCTCTCCGTCAGGAAATCACCTTATTCATTTCTGTCCATCGCCGCTGAATATCGTACATCACTCACACAGGAATATCATACATCACTCGTACATCACTCACACACAGCAAAATATCACATCACCCACAAAATAAATCTCTTCTCCAGGGCCCTCCTATTAACTCAGACACAACCATTCTTCATTTGCTAACAGCGATTTCCCATGCTTGCTTCATTCGGCAGTAGGAGATTTTGTGGCCGAGTTTAATTTGGGTTGAGTCCACTTTTGGGAAGATCAACGACAGTGCATTGACTCTTTAGAGCCACGGGTCGCGAGAATCAAAAGGCAGGACGTATATCGAGTAGAGACCGTGAATCCGTCAGATCCCTCTCTCACAAGGCAAAAGGTACAGAAGTGTGAAAATGCACACCACTAGATTCAGGGACAGTTTCTTCCCAGCTGTTATCAGGCAACTGAATCATCCTACCAACAACCAGAGAGTGGTGTTGAACTACTATCTATCTACCTCTTTGGTGACCATCGGACTATCCTTGATTGGACTCTGCTGGCTTTACTTTGCACTAAACCTTATTCCCTTATCATGTATCTATACACTGTAAATGGATCGATTGCAATCATGTATTGGCTTTCTGCTGACCGGTTAACACGCAAGATAAGCTTTTCACTGTACCTCAGTACACGTGACAATAAACTAAACTAAGCTGATAGACTAACCTGAGATCAACATGCAAAACTAACATATCACATCCCTGGGGTGAAACGCAGATTTCAATAGACAATAGACAATAGGTGCAGGAGGAGGCCATTTGGGCCAGCACCACCATTCAATGTGATCATGGCTGATCATTCTCAATCAGTACCCTGTTCCTGCCTTCTCCCCACACCCCCTGACTCTGCTATCCTTAAGAGCTCTATCCAGCTCTCTCTTGAATGCATTCAGAGAATTGGCCTCCACAGCCTTCTGAGGCAGAGAATTCCATAGATTTACAACTCTCTGAGTGAAAAAGTTTTTCCTCATCTCTGTTCTAAATGGCCTACCCCTTATTCTTAAACTGTGGCCCCTGGTTCTGGACTCCCCCATCATTGGGAACATGCTTCCTGCCTCTAACGTATCTAACCCCTTAATAATCCTATATGTTTCGATAAGGTCCCCTCTCATCCTTCCAATTTCCAGTGTATACAAGCCTAGTCGCTCCAGTCTTTCAACATACGACAGTCCGGCCATTTCGGGAATTAACCTAGTAAACCTACGTTGCACGCCCTCAATAGCAAGAATATCCTTCCTCAAATTTGGAGACCAAAACTGCACACAGTACTCCAGGTGCGGTCTCACTAGGGCCCTGTACAACCGCAGAAGGACCTCTTTGCTCCTATACTCAACTCCTCTTGTTATGAAGGCCAACATTCCATTGGCTTTCTTCACTGCCTGCTGTACCTGCATGCTTCCTTTCAGTGACTGATGCACTAGGACACCCAGATCTCGTTGTACGTCACATTCCCCATTGTCATATTCACTCAAAGTTCCAGAATTTAAAACTCATACTTTTCATACAGTTAGATAGGGTAGGGAAGAAGGCATGTGGCCTGCTTGCCTTCATCGGTCAGGGCATTGAGTATTAAAGTTGGGAAAAAAAATACTTTGAGCAAAACACAAACACAAAGTGCTGGAGTGTTTCCCTTGTATCCCTTTACCTCGATTCTCAGTCTGAATAAGGGTCTTGACCCAAAATGTCACCAATTCCTTCTCTCCAGAGATGCTGCCTGTCCCGCTAAGTTACTCCAGTACTTTGTGCCGATTTGCTGGAGTAACCCAACAGGTCAGGCAGCATCTCTGGTGGTCATGGATAGGTGAAATGGATACATTGGTGGAGCCTGGAGAGGGTTCCCGTGATGTGGAAGAGGTCATGTCCCAGCTCCTCCAATGACTAGACCAGTGGCACTGACTTCACACATCATGAAGTCCCTGGAGAGGCTGGTGCTCATTCACCCGCGACCCCTGGTTAAACCCTACCTGGACCCCCTGCAGTTCGCTTACCAAACAAAGATCGGGGGTGAGGACGCCATCATCCACCTGCTCCATCGTTCCTGTGCTCACCTGGATAAGCTGGGACGCACTGTGTGAGTCATGTTTTTTGACTTCTCCAGTGCTTTTAACACCATCCAGCCTGCACTGCTAGGGAGCAAACTGACGAAGATGCGGGTGGATGCTCCATTGGTGTCCTGGATCACCAACTACCTGACTGGACGACCACAGTATGTCAGGCTACAGAACTGTGCCTCGGACATGGTGGTGAGCAACACAGGGGGCCCCAAAGGGGACGGTCCTCTCTCCCTTCCTGTTCACCATCTACACCTCGGACGTCAGATATAACTCGGACTCCTGCCACCTGCAGAGGTTTTTAGATGTCTCTGCGATTGTGGGCTGCACCAGTGAGGGGAGGGAAGCTGAATACAGAGGAGGTCAATGATTTTGTTGAGTGGTGTGGGCTGAATCACCAGCAGCTCCATACCCACAAGACTAAGGAGTTGGTGGGGGACTTTAGGAGGAGAGGAACACCTGTCCCCTGTCTCCATCAATGGTGTGGATGTGCAGTTTACCAAGGAGTACAAGTACCTTGGGGTGTACCTGGACAATAAACTGGACTGGTCCGGGAACACTGAGGCCCTGTACATGAAGGGACAGAGCCGGGCTGTACTTCTTGAGAAGGCTCCGCTCCTTCAAAGTCTGCAGTGAGATGCTGCAGATGTTCTACCGGGTGGTAGCCAGTGCCATCTTCTTCGCTGCCGTGTGCTGGGGCAGCAGGGCGAAGGCCGCGGACGCCAATAGGATCAACAAACTCATCAGGAAGGCTGGCACCATCCTAGGGGCGTTGGATTCATGGGAGGTGGTCTAGGAGGGGAGGATGCTCCTCAAACTGTGGAGCATCCTGGACAAACCAGCTCACCCCCTCCATGACACACTGGTCAACCTGAGGAGCACCTTCAGCAACAGACTGGTTCCACCAAGATGCAGGACAGAAAGCTGCAGGAGATCCTTCTTCCCTGTGGCTATCATACTGTACAACTCCTCCCCCTTCTGTCGTGGGGTAGAATGAGACTGAGACTGACCCCCCCCCCCCCCTCAATCTTTGCACACCCCCAAAGCCTCACCACTCATCACTTTATTTTCATGTTTCATGTACTTTATGTTATTTATGACCATTGGCAAATTAATTTCCCTCCTGAGATAAATAAAGTTCTATCGTATCGTATCTTTATCCCACAGCTCGCTGTTGTTACTCCAGCACGTTGTGTTTGTGCTTTGCTCAATGTATATTTGCCACAATTTTTTTTTTTTTTTTTTTCTTTTTTTTTTCTTTGGAAGTAAGCACATTACATTTTAATGGTTCCTTTTTACAGGTGCCAAGAATTATTAAAACATTATTTGTACAACTTCCTTTTTTAAAAAGAAATGAGAAAGAAAGAAGTAGTGAAGAGTAAAGAATAAATTAAGGATTAAAAAGTTACATTTTGTTCAATTTACTTTTCATTTTAACCGAGAATAGGATTTTTTTCAAGGATAAAGTTTAAATATATACCAAACTAAAAAAAAGGGCAAAATCTCTTCTTCATACATTCTTAGTGCCTTCACATTCAATAGTGTCATACTCAATAGTGTTAACACCAGCCTTTACAATAAACACCCTTGCCACTCATGTGGCCCCCTGTGTGATGTCCCTCCACATGTTTGAGGGGTGCACCACACCACAATTGGCTGCTGACCTTACGATGCAACATCACTGCCCCTTGCCGCATATTTTAACTCCCCTTTTCAATCCCATACTGACCTTTCTGTCCTGGGCCTTCACCACCGTCAGAGTGAGGCCACACGCAAATTGGAGGAACAGCACCTCATATTTCGCTTGGCAGCTTACAACCCAGCAGTATGAACATTGATTTATCTAATTTCAAGCTACCCCTGCATTCCCTCTCTCTGCCCCTCCCCCACCCTAACCATCCTACTAGTTCCACTGTCTGTATCCCTTCGTTATCACCTCTTCCCCAGCCAACAATGGGCCATTATGGACGCCACCCTTCCTTGGTCATCTGTTTCTGGCCCTAATTTGTTCTGGCCTTTTCCTACCTTCGGTTTCCCTCCCCCCCCCCCCCCCCCCCCCCCCCCCCCCACTAATTTCAGTCTGAAGAAGGGTTCTGACCCGAAACGTCTCTTTTCCTTTTTCTCCTGAGATGCTGCCTGACCTGCTGAGTTACGCCATCACTTTGTGTCCATACTTTGTATAAACCAGCATCTGCTGCTCCTTCCTACACATGGCGTTATTGCTGCTGGACTCCAAATCTATCCTGGTTTGACATCAGGATAAAAGCTCACATCACAGTGCCGGCTCAGTCACCCTGGTCATTCTCTCTTCTCCCCTTTCCCATCGGACAAAGGGTATAGAAGTTTAAAAACGCACACCTCCAGATTCAGGGACAGTTTCTTCCCGGCTGTTACCAGGCAACTGAATCATCCTATCACAACCAGAGAGCAGTGCTGAACTACTATCTACCTCTTTGGTGAGCCTCGGACTATCCTTGATCGGACTTTGCTGGCTTTACCTTGCACTAAACATTATACTCTTATCATGCATCTATACACTGTAAATAATTTGCTTGTAATCGTGCATTGTCTTTCTGCTGACGCAACAAAAGCTTTTCAAAGTACCTCAGTTCACGTGACAGATGTAAACAAATAACTCTTATTGGGATGGAGGGAAACGCCTGGGACGAGCGTGTGCCACACAGCGCCATCTGTGGCTGCCCAGGGAATTTTAAGTGCACTCTCTTAATTTTGTCCAGATTTAAAGGAGGTGCCGGTCCATCAGTTGCCAGAAAATCAGAGGTGGACTCCTTCAAATATTTCGCTGAATCAGCATATTGAAAATACTGAGTAAATTATTTTCTGCTGAGGAAAATAATTAAAAATATAAGTCTGTAGAAGGGTCCTGACCCAAAACGTCACCCATCCATGTTCTCACAAGATGCTACCTGACCAGCTGAGTTACTTCAGCACTTCGTGACCTTTTATTGTAAGCCTGCAACTGCAGTTCCTAGTGAAAATCCACACTGTTGTGGCCGATGTTGCCACCAGACCCAGGGACAAATTGTGTAGGAAGGAACTGAAGATGCTGGTTTACACTGAAGATAGACACACTCTCTCTCCATCCCTCCCCCACCCTAGTCGGCCTGCTTCGTTTCACTGTTTGTATCTACTCGCTATCACCTTTTCCACAGCCAACAATGGATCATTGTGGACTCCGCCTTTCCTTGATCATCGTTGCTGGCTTTGATTTGTTCTTTTCAAACCTTTCATTCATTTGTTCTTCATACCTTTTCATACCTCTAGTTTCCCTCTCCCCTGACTCTCAGTCTGAAGAAGGGTCTTGACCCAAAACGTCACCCATTCCTTTTCTCAGGAGATGCTGCCTGACCCGCTGAGGTACTCCAGCATTTTGTGTCTATCTCCAGGGAAAAAATTAATTGCTGAAAAGCAGAAAATTCCCACCCAAAACTGTAAACTCATTTGTTATTTTAAAGACTTCATTGGGTTATTACCACATTACAGCCTATCGCCAACTTCAACCATTTTGCTGGCTCAGCTAGATCTAAAATACATTGGACATGCGACTGGAAACATCGCTGTATATTTCTCTGAAATTAAATGGAAAGATTTTGTGGAATTTTGTGGAATATCCTCAGAATCTAGGCCTGTTACCTGTGATGTGTGGGTGTGTGGTGCTAATTTATCTGCCTTCAATGCATTGGCAACACACTCTGCCAACCTCTTACAAGCTGCACAGAAACTGCTACACTTGTACTGAGTGAAAAAACCCACAGATAGATTCAGCAGTGCCATGAAATTATGAACGCCAAATTCTGCAAATGTCATTCATTTTAAAAGCTGCACTTTCACAGAGAAGCACAAAGCATGCAATTGCTGGGAGAGAGGGAGGGAGAGAGAGGAGAGAGAGGAAGGGAGGGAGAGAGGGAGGGAGAGAGGGAGGGAGAGAGGGAGGGAGGGAGGGAGGGAGGGAGGGAGGGAGGGAGGGAGGGAGGGAGGGAGGGAGAGAGGGAGGGAGAGAGGGAGGGAGAGAGGGAGGGAGAGAGGGAGGGAGAGAGGGAGGGAGAGGGAGGGAGAGGGAGGGAGAGGGAGGGAGAGGGAGGGAGAGGGAGGGAGAGGGAGGGAGAGGGAGGGAGAGGGAGGGAGAGGGAGGGAGAGGGAGGGAGAGGGAGGGAGAGGGAGGGAGAGGGAGGGAGAGGGAGGGAGAGGGAGGGAGAGGGAGGGAGAGGGAGGGAGAGGGAGGGAGGGAGAGGGAGGGAGAGGGAGAGGGAGGAGGGGGGGGGAGGGAGGGGGAGAGAGAGGGAGAGAGAAATAAACACAGAGCAGAAGCAGAGAAACTTAAAGATCTGAAAAGCCAACTGAGCAGCAATAAATATTAAAATGTCCATCGTTTTATTCCTAAATATCAGTTTTTATAGTGGTAAATTGATTCACAACTATAGGTGCATAAATCCCTACCTGAAGGCAGATAGCAAGATTCACTCTGCAGCCAAAGGATGTGCTGACTGCTCTTGGGTTAAGGTTCAGGTCTTTAAATAACTTAGAAAAAGACTGGGTGAGCGCTATTCTGGGCCGCTCTTCTGCGACGACAACGCAGGTCCGGACACGAGACAGATCCAATCCCCTGGTCTAAACACAAAAAAAATGATAAGCAATCAAAAGATTATAAAGTAAAAAAGTATCTAACCATATTAAAATAAAAGACACAAAGTGCTGGAGTAACTCAGTGGGTCAGGCAGCATCTCTGGACGACATGGCTAGGTGACCCATCTTCAGACTGGTTGAGTCACGATCCATGTTCTCCAGAGACGCCACCTGACCCACTGAGTCACTCCAGCACTGTGAATCGGCCTCTGCAATTCCTTGCTTCTATATCTCACCACATCATGATTTAATAAGTTGCAGGAGGACTGGGAATTAAGGAGAGGGGCAATTAAACAGGGAGTGGTGGCATAGATAGGGTAGTCATTCAGTCTTTTTTCTGAGGATTGAAATGTCAAAGACAAAGAGGAATAGCTTTGACGTCCGAGGGAGAAAACTGAAAGGAGATCTGTGAGGAAAGTTTTTGTTTACACAGAGAATTGTGGATTCCTGGAATACACTGCCAGGGCTGGTGGTGGAAGCAGGTCGGATAGCTGTGTTTAATATCGAAATATAAATAGCAATGGAGGGTTGAGGATCACATGCGTGCAGAGGACATTTGCTTAACTTAACATGATGTCCGGCACAGACAATGTAGGCTGAAGGCCATGTTCCTGTGCTGTACTGTTCAATGTTCCATGAAACTGGTGGATTGAGCCAGTATGGACCCACTAAATATAATGCGGCTCCCCCAGTCTGACATAATAAATAGGTAAGTACATGACTTCC
Source organism: Rhinoraja longicauda (assembly GCF_053455715.1). NCBI lineage: Eukaryota > Metazoa > Chordata > Chondrichthyes > Rajiformes > Arhynchobatidae > Rhinoraja > Rhinoraja longicauda. The sequence goes on from NC_135954.1 coordinate 99,788,294, forward strand.
AGATGTTATGCAAAGGAGCGGAACGTCCGCCATTTTAGTAAGCAAAACCCGCCGTTCGCTATGCCTCTCGTAGTGTAATCAGTGTTTTGGGGGAACAGTATGTGTGATGATACCATTAAAATGCAGAATATATCTCATCTATCAATTCACAGATTTTTGTTATTTTTCTTTTAAAATGTTTCTGCAAGTTTCTGCCTACTAAAATGGCGCCATGACATACTACGGTTTTTAGGGTCAATCTTGCTCTGCTCTATTATCTTTGGTTGAAGGTGCCTATGCATTTATTCTTTCAACAAAGCCCTTTGTTAGATCTCAGCAAACACTAAGAGGTTCACATTATTTGTCACAACAGTGTATTTATTTTGAAGTTGTGTAGTTCTCTAAGAATTGTAAATTTAAATATATTAATTTGAATAAATTAAAAATATATAAATTATTGTTTAGAAAACAGGTAGTAAATTGGGTAGAACTTTAGATGAGTAAATGTTCCCACTGTAATGCTTTCGGGAAAAAAATGCTTTGGTAACTTTCTCAGCTATTTGAAAGCCCTCCTAAATTCTGATGACTTTTGAGTTCATTTTTACACAGTTTCTAGATATAAAGGAATGACGTTTCAGATCACTAGGTAAAGATTGAAAGCAGACCTCCAATATTTGAATATACCTGCAAAGCAAGCTCGAACATTGAAGATTAGCAGACACAGATTTAAAAAAAAAAATATATATATATATATATATTGACCTTGAGTGATTCGGTTTGCGAGCCGAGCCCCTTTGTGCAGAGTTCCATGACACAATAGGAGCAGAATGTGTCTCGCACTTTATACTGACTGACGGCAAGAAGCCAGAGCGAGGGGTTTATCTCCAATTCTGAAGGCGGGATGAGAATGGACTGATGCCCTGAGTAGACACTGCAAAAAGAAAATAAACCTGGACATTAACACGGTCAAAAATAAGTACCACAGCTTACATTGTGCTTAAAGACGCGGGTGCTCAAAGCTGTTGTTCTTACATTTCAACGATTACTGCATCAAATAACAACTTTATTGGTGGAAGGCACTTTGGGACACTTAGAGGTAGGTGCAGGATAAATGTCAGCCCTTCTTTTATGGTCAGTCACGTTTTATTAAATTAAATTAATTTAACATTTGAGAAAATCAGAGTGCATGTATGTAGGGAGAAGTGTAACGGCAAGCTCTCAATCCTCATTATCTGCAAGAAACAGACCCAAGGATAATAATAAATAATTGCGGCACAGTGGCGCAGTTGGCAGAGCTCGAGAGCTCGTGACGTTGCGCAGAGCAAAGCAGTGGATGGCAAGGACTTTGTAAATTTTAGTTTAGTTTAGAGATACAACGCGGAAACAGGCCCTTCGGCCCACCGAGAACATGCTGGCCAGCGATCAATCCCTGGACATTAACACTATCCTACACACTAGGGACAATTTACAGAAGCCAATTAACCTACAAACTTGTATGTCTTTGGAATGTGGGAGGAAACCTGAGCACCCGGGGAAAACCCACATAGGTCACGGGGAAAACATACAAACTCTGTACAAACAGCATCTGTAGTCAGGACCGAACCCAGTTCTCTGGCGCTGTGAGGCAGCAACTCCACCGCTGTCACTGTGTGGCCCAATGCACCATCTTGCTGCCGTCTGCATCACCCTACCACCCTATGCACCATCATGTCGCCCTATGCGCCACCTATATCTCTAACCTAAAACTTTTCCTCGTGAATTAAAAAAATATATTTCAGATGTTCACAAGTGCACAAGTTATAGGAGTAGAGCCAGGCCAGTCGGCCCATCGAGTCCGCTCCGCCATTCAATCATGGCTGATCTCTGCCTCCTAATCCCATTCTCCTGCCTTCTCCCCATAACCCTCGACATCCGTTCTAATCAAGAATTTGTCCATCTCTGCCTTAAAAATATCCACTGACTTGGCCTCCACAATGAGTTCCACAGTTTAACTACCCTCTGACTAAAGAAGTTCCTCCTCACCTCCTTTCTAAAAGAGCGCCCTTTAATTCGGAGGCTATGACCTCTGGTCCTAGACTTTCCCACCAGTGGAAACATCCTTTCCACATCCACTCTAACTATGCCTTTCATTATTCTGTAAGTGTCAATGAGGTCCCCCCTCAACCTTCTAAACTCCAGCGAGTACAGGCCCAGTGCTGTCAAACACTCATTGTATGCTAACCCACTCATTCCTGGAATCATTCTTGTAAACCTCCTCTGAGCCAGAACACTCCTCACCGGAGCCAGAACACCCTCGTTGTCAATTGCCATGAATGCAATGGATATAATGGCGCATGAGATTGGAGAGATTGACTGGTGGCAGAAAGTAGTTTTTCTAATAAACAAATAAGACCCAATTCAAGAATTTATTCTGGTGCTTCGTTAATGCAAAAGACAGATAAATGAACAATACAACTTAATGAAGCATCTTCAGAAGATACTTGGGAAAGTACTTGTAGAATATCTTAAATACAAGTTGGAGAAAAGGATTAACAATGGAGATAAATAGATCTTTTATATAAAATTACATATCATTTTAATTGATACATTGAATCTAAAAAAAAAAAAGTTTAACTTGTACCAAATATTAGATTCACAATTAGTTAGAGCATATGTACAGTTATGAGCACACACATATATCAATGCCCAGGAATGGGTTCATCAACGAACTATGACATGAATTAAAGATTAGTGCCAAGAGGAAACATTTGTAAAGGTGGAACCTTTTTGATGGAATCCAATAAAAACACATGATGGATACCTGAATATATAGGAAATGAAGGGGGGTAGATTATGTGCATTCAGAAGGGATTAGTTTAATTTGACATCATGTTAAACACAGACATCATGGGTGGAAGGGCCTGTTCCTGTGCTGTACTGTCATATGTTTAGTTTTGTTTAGTTTAGAGATACAGCGTGGAAACAGGCCCTTCGGCCCACCGAGTCAGCAATCACCCGGAGACTAGTTCTATCCCACACACTTGGAACAATTTACAGAAGCCAATTAACCTACAAACATGCACTTCTTTGGAGTGTGGGAGGAAACTGGAGCATCCGTAGAAAACCCATGCGGTCACAGGGAGAATGTACAAACTCCGCACAGACAACACTCATAGTCAGGATCAAACCCGGGTCTCTGGTGCTGTAAGGCAGCAACTCTACAGTTGCCCTACCATTCCGCCCTTTCTGAAAACGTTCAAACTTCGAGAGGTTTTGGGAGAGCCAATAGTGAAGGCTGTCCCTAAATGCTGAAGAAGTGGTAACTAGGAGGGAAATTAAAACCGTTCCTTGCTCACAAAGGATTTTAAGAACATTTACTTTTTTTTTTAACAGGTGGAAGTTGTGAAAGAGATGATGTATCATTTAGTAGGGATTTGTATAAATATTTTTAAAGTCTATGGAGTCATGGGGCAAAGGTAAGTTGCTACTTTAATTATCAGAGCTTCAGAAATATCAGGCAATTCGATGTCCTACACCAGAAATAATATTTCCCTGGCCACTCAGATTTTAATTATCGCAAAAGCTTAACCTGAAGTCAAGCTGAGTGCTGCAAGTATTGAGGCAGCACCACTAGTTGTGGGCTCCCTTTTCTAATTCTGTGCAATGCCGTCTTAACAATAGAAACAATGAGTTTTAGAAACTTGACAATTATACCGGTTAAATAATGCTTAATTAGGTAATTACAATATTTTTGTACTTGAGCAAGTGTTGGAGTCAGCTACTCTCACAATGTTTAATACGTATCTGAATGAGGATTTGAACCACCAAGGCACAGTAAACTGGAGATGAAGTGTCCGTAAATTAAATTAGAATCGATGGGTACTGATGAGAAAAAGGAAAGTAGAATATGAGAACTGGCCAGAGGGAAACATAAACAGACTGCACGAGCATCAATCGATAGATGAAATGGAAGAGCTTAGCAAAAGTCAATGCGAGTCCCTAACAGATTGAGTCAGGAGAAATTATATTGGGGAATGAGGAAATTCACGTCAAATTAAACAAATATCTGGGACAGGTCATAGTAAATCTCTCATAAATACTGAAGAGCCACAGAATAAGAGTAAACGAGAAGCTCAAAGAAATCAGCATCAGTGAAAAATTAGCGTTGGGGAAATTAATGGTATGAAAAGTAATGCATCCCCAGGACATGATCTTAGAATTTTGAAGCAAGAGGAGACAATGGACACAAAAAGCTGGAGTAACTCAGCGAGACAGGCAGCATCTCTGGAGAGAAGGAATGGGTGACGTTTCGGGTGGAAACCCTTCTTCAGATTGGTCAAGACATGACAATGGATGGACTGGCTGTCATTTTCCAAATTTCCACACAGTCGAGAATCGTTCCTACTATTTATGAAATGAGGGGGAGAGTAAATAAGGAACCAAGGATCAATTATCCTGATATCAGTGTCAAGAAAAACACTAGAATCTCTTTATAAGGAAGAGGTAATATGGCCACTGTGATAATAGGATTGGGCAGAGTCAACATGAACATATGAAACGGAGATCCCGTTGAACTAATCTGATGTTTCCGCATGTAAGAAGAGGTAAGTGTGGTGCATCTGGTCTTTGAGAGGTGCTACAAAGAGAAGATTGAATCAAATAAGATTGCACAATAATTGGGTTCATGGACTAAGAATTCATTAACGGACAGAAAGCAGCAAGATAAAGTCTAGTAAAGTCTGATCAAAGATAGTCCGAGAGTCTCCAAGGAGGCTGATAGTAGCTCAGGACAGCTCTCTACTTGTTGGTAGGATGCTCACAGGGAAATCAGGCTAATTCCATGCAGACAGCATCTGGGGTCAGGATCGAGTCTCCCTGTTGCATCACTGTATCACCCACTTAGCCACTGAAACCCAGGAAGTAACAGGTGTGGTGAGGTAAAAGAGCTCCAAAAACCTAACTGAATAGCAATGCAGGCACCAGGGATCAAATAGCCGGCTGATGTTTCTATTTCTAATGTTCTATTACAATTTCCATAAACATTAATTTTGCTTAGTAGACCATAAGCATTTTCATCTTAACTCTAAACTTTAAATCACCATACAAAATACAGTAAAGCCTCTTTATAATGGACCATGGGGAGGGGGGGGGGGGGTGGGGTAATGGAGTTCATTAAGATGGTGGTTAATGCACAAAAGGACTCAGAGCATTGGAATAACTCAGCAGGTCAGGCAGCATCTCCGGAGAACTTCGATAGGTGACGTTTCGGGTTGAGACCCATCTTCAGACTCTTGGTTTGGAATCCAGATGGGTTGACAGCCCCAGTAATCAGGGGCGAGGCGAGCATCGGCGAAGGCATTACCTGTGGCTGGAGTGCAGGTAAGGGTCAGCGTGACAGTGGCAGGCGCTGCCTGGAGGCAGCTGAGGAAGCTGTGCGGGCCAGCAGTAGCGGCAGTAGGTGCGGCCTGGGAGAGGCCGAGTTGTGGTGCGGGTCTGCAGCAGCCAGTGGTCCCGGCTTCAGAGAGAACAGGGAGGGAGTGAACGTTGGTGCTGTGTCTCCTGGCACTGACACTGTGGGTCTCGGCCTTGTGCCAGTCAGATGTGCGGGGTGATCCATCAGTGGGTCTCAACCGAAATGCCACCTGTCCATGGTCTCCAGAGGTGCTGCCTGATCTGCTGAGTTACTCCAACACTTTGACTGAGGCTATGACCTCTAGTTCTAGACTCTCCCACTAATGGAAACATCCTCTCCACATCCACTCTATCCAAGCCTTTCACTACTCTGTACGTTTCAATGAGGTCCCCCCCTCATTCTTCTAAACTCCAGCGAGTACAGGCCCAGTGCCAACAAACGCTCTTCATAGGTTAACCTATGTGCAGGCAGAGGAGAGTAGTTCAGTTTGGCATCTTGGTTAGTATGAACAATGTCTGCCGAAGGGCCTGTTCCTGTGCTGTACTGTTCTACGTTCTAGATGAAGATCACTTGTAAGCAGCATCAGTCCCAAACATTGCTGTCCCAATCAACATAACGTTTTAATAAGCTGACAAGTTTTCTGTTAACTACTATGACTATTACTTCTGTTTTTGATTTTGGAAACCCAGCGGGAACAATTTATTTATTACAAACATATACTTGGCAATCTTAACCATGCCAACATAATGTTTGCATATACATTTAAGGAAATTCAAAAACAGCATCCCCGGATTAACCAGAACTTGATTCAGGAAAACATTAGTCATTAGTTTATTGGCTTTGCGTATGTACCAGAATGAGCCAACTCATATCTGCAAATGAAACTGATGCCACAGGCCAAATGAAGCAGCCTTGCCTTAAAAAAATAAATCCAATAAGAAAATCGATAAATATTGCATTAATATTGCAAGATACTGGAGTATCCCAGCGGGTCAGACAGCATCTCTGGAGAACATGAATAGGTGACATTTGGGCCCGAAACCTGACCCATGGCTGCCTGACCCACTGAGTTACTCCAGCACTTTGTGTCTTTTTTTGTAAAACGGCATCTGTTCCTTGTGTTTGCATAAATATGTATTATACTGGTCAGAATTAAAATATGAAAGCTAGACACTGCATATATTGTTGTTGTGCATCACAGATAGTCGGTGGTGAGATCAATAACACATAAGAACTCTCTCAACAATTTAGGGATTGTTCGGACGTGAATGGTTTGCATACGAGTAACTTGTAACAGACTTTCCTAATGTAACTCGGCCATCTGGTACTTTCCAAGCACTTCCACTCTGTCTGGGAAAGTCAGTAATTGTCAGTTTTAGGAGATTAATTAAATATAGCATTCCTTTGGGTCTGACCTTTTGATCTGCTGGATTTAAAAGTCATCGAAAAGATGATTACAATGGGCAGTTTTTTTTCCAGCGATTTCAATGCTTTCAATCTAATACCTAATTAGGGCAAACAACATGATACAGAATATTACTCATGCGTTTGTGCAAGTTAAAAGGAGCATAATATTTTGCTTGCTGCACTGAAAAACAACGAGCATGGAAAGGAAACATTTTAAAGTCACAAAATTAGGAACCTTCCTTTTGGGGGAAGGTCTGGAAAAGACAAATTACACTTTAAAAAGTCAAGTAATCAATAACATACAATTTAAATGGTGCTGATCAAATACGTAATAGCATCAGGGATAATTTGATCAGATCAGATCAGGTATGTAGGTTAATTGACTGGGTAAATGTAAAAAATTGTCCCTAGTGTGTGTAGGATAGTGTTAATGTGCGGGGATCGCTGGGCGGTGCGGACTTGGTGGGCCGAAAAGGCCTGTTTCCGCGCTGTATCTGAAATATGAAAAATATGAGAGAAAAAAAAATCTATTACAGGGAGGAAAATAAGGGACATGCATACAGTACATGTAAATCCCAATGTGTTCCCACTGGTCATGCGACAAAATATTCAGGGCGGCACAGTGGTAGAGTTGCTGCCTCACAGCGCCAGGGACCCAGGTTCAATTCTGACTATGGGTGTTGTCTGCATGGAGTTTGTACGTTCTCCCTGTGACTGCGTGGGTTTTCTCCGGGTGCTCTGGTTTCCTCACACATTCCAAAGTCGTGCAGGTTTGTAGGTTAATTGGCTTCTGTAAAAACCTGCCCCTAGTGTGTAGGACATAGAGCTAGTGTACGGGTGATCGATGTGCAGTGAGGACTCGGTGAGCCGACAGGCCTGCTTCTGCACTGTATCTCTGAACTAAACTAAACTTCCTTTTACATGGCATCGCTGGTTGCTGGAGTTGCCGGTGGAGGGAAGGCTACTTTAGAGAGCATTATGCTCCCTTGATTAGACCATGGAACGTTTTATGTCTGAACAAGTAACTGGGGCTTTGGTGTCCTGTCGCATGCAGCGCTTTTGTTTCCTGGGTGCTGTTCTGCAGTATCAGCTTACATTATTTGATCAAGGTCTAGGATGATTGTTGAAGCTACTAGCTTCTGGTTCAAAGCAAGAACGCTGCAATTGCCTCAAATTGTCATTAGTTTAGTTTAGTTAAGTTTTTTGTCATTTCACTCCTTACAGATCACGCAACGAATGGAACAAAACCTAGTGCCTCCGGGGGCCATAGTGCAATACAAATGCAAAACATATAGACAGGGGATGACAGTGCAGTACAATACGATACAGTACAATACAATTCAACAGTGCGATACAATACAAAACATATAGACAGGGGATTAAAGCATGTAAACGGTAAAGCATTTAACCTCGAGTTTAAAGCATGTAAGCGTGTTAGCCCAGTGATTACAACAAGGCCGCACATCTTCCAGAAGAATTTGATAGAGAGTAGAAACAAAGAATTACAGATGCTGGTTTATACCAAAGATAGACACAAAGTGCTGGAGTAACTCAGCGGGTCAGGCAGCATCTCTGGAGAAAAAGAATGGGTGACATTTTGGGTTGGGACACTACTTCAGACTCAATTTGAAGTAATTAAATGGAGATAATTGAATTAATGTGAATTCAATTAAGAATTTGATAGTTTGCTTTCAATGATTTTGGGCCGGTCAAGTTAATAGAGCATAGGACATAGAATATTGAACAGTGCAGTACTGGAATAGGCCCTTCAGCCCACAATGTCCAGGCTGCAAATGATTCCATGAAGTAAGCGTGGAAGACACAAAAGCAATGAAATTAAATCGAACCCTTGGAAACCATTTGCTGCACCAGAAATGGAGTCCTACACACAATGCTATGTCGCTGCATTTGGGAATGATGCAAAGACCATTGGGCATCTGCAGAAAGGATTTATTGGAACAATTGAGTGGCACGGTGGTACAGCGGTAGAGTTGCTGCCTTACAGCGCTTGCAAAACCTTGACAGGGTTAGAAAGGATAAATAGAAGCAAAGGAAATTAATTAGGAATGATCGGTAAAATAAAAACCACAGTTACACGGCCCAACACTTTGATATTTACACAAAGAGTGGTTATAACCTGGAATGCAATGCCCTTCAAACTGCAACTGGATAAACGATTGGAAGAAAGATAAACTGTGGACTCGAAGGAATGGGATAAATTTGATTGCTCTGTGACGGACTGATATTGTTATTTGTTTATTATTGTCCTGAGTACTGAGATACAATCATACGCTTTTTTTTGCGTGCTCTCCAGGCAAATCATACCCTACATGAGGAGATCAGGTCGTGCGAAAGAGAAAATAAACACAGCGCAGCATATCGTGTTACAGCTTGAGCGAAAGTGCAGATGGAAAAAAAGTGCAATGGGGCGGCACTGTGGCGCAGCAGGAGAATTGCTGCTTTACAGCACCATACACCCAGGTTCAATCCTGACTACGGGTGCTGTCTGTATGGAGTTTGCACCTTCTAGCTGTGACCGCGTGGATTTACTCCGGACACTCCGGTTTCCTCCCACACTCCAAAGGCGTACAGGTTTGCAGGTTAATTGGCTTGGATAAAATTGTGTGTTGTGTCTAGAGTGCAGGGTAGTGCTAGTGCTCGCTGGTCAGCACGGACTCGTTGGGCCAAAGTGCCCGTTTCCGGGCTGTATCCGTAGAATCTAAAGTCTAAAAGTCAATGGCTGCTTCAAGGCAGATTGGAAATTCATCCCAAACACATGAGAGGCCCGTTCATGTGTCAGATAACAGCGGGGAAGAAGCTGTCCTTGAATCTGCTGGTATGTGCTTGATGGACTGAATGGCTCCTCCTGTTCTCTGCTGATTCTGCAATTCAGTGGCTTGCCAATGGAACGACGAGTTAATTGCTCTCAACCAAAACACAGAGCAGAAATCCGTAGGATCAACAGTGGCTGACATCGTGCCATCATGAACTGTACATCCAAGGGATTTCTCTGGGATCGTTAATTTACTTCCCAAGAGTGTTGTAGAACTTGTCTGAACGTGCCAGCCTGCAAATGCCAAGGTTTATTAATGATCGCGTCTGGTTGCCAGTTGCACATCAGATCAAGTGTGGCTTGTGCTGAGAAATGTGGTCGATTACACATCCATGTGGAGACTCGTGGATGTCAACAAAAGGTAGAAAAGTAACAAAGGGACAGAGCTTCGAATAGCTGCACTTTTATCCGGTGTGGTCCTGGTCAAGTCTTTGCTGGGAAGCCGGGCTTTCAACAATTTATGGTGCCCAGGAATAACTGGAAGTTTGTATCGGAGGAAAACATTTGACTGCTCTCACAGGATGGCTTTGACAGCCAGTGAGGCTCTACCCTCGATTCACATTTTCATTGAACCTCTACTTCACCTTACATGACACTTGATTGGTAGGGGTGTCAGGGGTTATGGGGAGAAGGCAGGAGAATGGGGTTAGACAATAGACAATAGACAATAGACAATAGACAATAGGTGCAGGAGTAGGCCATTCAGCCCTTCGAGCCAGCACCGCCATTCAATGCGATCATGGCTGATCACTATCAATCAGTACCCCGTTCCTGCCTTCTCCCCATACCCCCTCACTCCGCTATCCTTAAGAGCTCTATCCAGCTCTCTCTTGAAAGCATCCAACGAACTGGCCTCCACTGCCTTCTGAGGCAGAGAATTCCACACCTTCACCACCCTCTGACTGAAAAAGTTCTTCCTCATCTCCGTTCTAAATGGCCTACCCCTTATTCTCAAACTGTGGCCCCTTGTTCTGGACTCCCCCAACATTGGGAACATGTTATCTGCCTCTAATGTGTCCAATCCCCTAATTATCTTATATGTTTCAATAAGATCCCCCCTCATCCTTCTAAATTCCAGTGTATACAAGCCCAATCGCTCCAGCCTTTCAACATACGACAGTCCCGCCATTCCGGGAATTAATCTAGTGAACCTACGCTGCACGCCCTCCATAGCAAGAATATCCTTCCTCAAATTTGGAGACCAAAACTGCACACAGTACTCCAGGTGCGGTCTCACCAGGGCCCGGTACAACTGTAGAAGGACCTCTTTGCTCCTATACTCAACTCCTCTTGTTACGAAGGCCAACATTCCATTGGCTTTCTTCACTGCCTGCTGAACCTGCATGCTTCCTTTCATTGACTGATGCACTAGGACACCCAGATCTCGTTGAACTCCCCCTCCTCCTAACTTGACACCATTCAGATAATAATCTGCCTTTCTATTCTTACTTCCAAAGTGAATAACCTCACACTTATCTACATTAAACTGCATCTGCCATGTATCCGCCCACTCACACAACCTGTCCAGGTCACCCTGCAGCCTTATTGCATCTTCCTCACAATTCACACTACCCCCCAACTTAGTATCATCTGCAAATTTGCTAATGGTACTTTTAATCCCTTCGTCTAAGTCATTAATGTATATCGTAAATAGCTGGGGTCCCAGCACCGAACCTTGCGGTACCCCACTGGTCACTGCCTGCCATTCCGAAAGGGACCCATTTATCCCCACTCTTTGCTTTCTGTCTGTTAACCAATTTTCTATCCATGTCAGTACCCTACCCCCAATACCATGTGCCCTAATTTTGCCCACTAATCTCCTATGTGGGACCTTGTCGAAGGTTGAGTTGAGAAGGAAAGATAGATCAGGCATTATTGAATGGCGGAGTAGACTCAATGGGTCAAATGGGTCTATTGTGCTCCTATGATTGATGAACTTATAAGCTTGTGCAGATGGCAATAAAGTCGACTTGACTTTTTAGAAGAAAGTGCTTTTGCAAAAGGGAGGAGTTCTCATCTTATTACCAATTAACTTAAATCCAGAGATAGACACAAAATTCTGGAGTAACTCAGCGGGTAAGGCAACTTGTGTTTATCTTTGGTGCAAACTACCATCTGCAGTTCCTTCCTACCCAACTTGAATCTACACACCAGTTGTTATCCTTTCTACTGAGGGAAATACATTTCTCCTCTTCACTCTACATAAAGGCCTCTCGAAATTCTGTACACAAATGGTGACAAACCAGTGAGGTTCATTCTGTCCTTGGGTGTTAATTTTACCACGGCGGGTAATTGGGAACATTGACTGAATGGTCAGCTTCTCACCTGCAGAGGCACCAAAGAACAAATCCAAGTCCACAATAAGGGTCCAAGCAGATTGCTACTTCTCGAGATGGATAGAGCTCACACTGCAGCTTAATTGATCGACACAAGGCACTGGTTGCTGCATGGGACATCTGCCAGGCAAAAGAAAGGTCTCATTAGAAGTCCCAACATCTCCATAATAACATTTCCTCTACAACTGGCAACTTCCCTCAACAATGCATTAGTGTAAGATAAATACTATGCTTCCATACAGCATATTTAACTCATTTAAATTTTTAAAAAATGCACTTAGACATATTTATAACGATAAATAATTTAACACTCTTGCAAAACTGCTTTTCTCCCTCCAGACTGACTGGTTTACAAAGTGCATATTTACTGCTACATATACTGGTAGAGGCTACCAGAAACCTAGCGTAATCTATGATCTTTAGAAAAAAAGATTATCCTCCAACATAGTCATAGAGTCATACAGCGTGGAAACAGGCCCTTCGGCCCAACTTGCCCACACCGGCCAACATGTCCCAACTACACTAGTCCCACGTGCCTGCGCTTGGTCCATATCCCTCCAAACTTGTGCTATCCATGTACCTGTCTAACTGTTTCTTAAACGTTGGGATAGTCCCAGCCTCAACTACATCCTCTGGCAGCTTGTTCCATGCACCCATCAACCTTTGTGTGAAAAAGTTACCACTCGGATTCCTATTAAATCTTTTCCCCTCCACCTTGAACCTATGTCCTCTGGTCCTCGATTCTCCTACACTGGCAAGAGACTCTACCCGATCTATTCCTCTCATGATTTTATTCACCTCTATAAGATCACCCCTCCTCCTCCTGCGCTCCAAGGAATAGAGACCCAGCCTATTCAACCTCTCTCCGTATAGCTCACACTCTCTAGTCCTGGCAACATCCACGTAAATCTTCGCTGTACACTTTCAAGCTTGACAATATCTTTCCTATAACATGGTGCCCAGAACTGAACATAATATTCTAAATGCAGTCTCACCAACGTCTTATACAATGTCGTGACATTTTACGTTAAAGGTTGACCATCATGTGTGTTATGATTAAACATGCACACTAAGTGGCCCAATATCTCAGTCAATCCCACCTGCAGAATGCTATCATCCACCAGCTAACCCTGCTGTGTCCACATCCCAATTGGGATTGGGACTCTGTTTGGGCTTACTCTCACGTTTTGCAGGAAGGGCTTCTAAAAGCTCTTATTATAAATTAAAGCATTCTAATACATTTTTAAGTTGACTTCTGATCTCTCTTAAGCATGCAAAGTTGTGCTGTATTTAAATTACAATTTATAGATTGTGCTACAAAGTAAGTATTTGCAATTTTCATGATAGAAATTTATCATGTGTACAAATACAGGTATGCATTCTGAAAAAAATGAATCATCATTAAAAAAAATGCACATAGAAAGAAAATTTAGCTATACTGTAAATGCTATGTAACAATAATACTGTGTAGAATCAAAAAAGAAATTATAGGATATACTCAAAATGATTCATATTTAGAAACCTCTGAGGTAATGAAATTTTAATTTCAAAATGATTCAACCTGTTAATTGGACAATGTATTTCAAATATAGATCAGAGACCAAGTTTGGTAATTATTTTCTGAGTTTTCATTTATCTGGAATCTTTTAATATTTTAAGATCTACTATTAGCTGTGTTACAACCAGAGAAAATGATCAACTACACATATTTATTAAAAACAGCTAAACCAGTTTATCAATTAGCTTGAAGAATAACACCATTTTCTATTACTTTAATGTTAACAATAGAAAATACATTAAATTCACAAAATCCAAATAATATAAAATCATAATCATCCAAAAACAGCATTTAGGGATGCAAACATTTCTTTGAAGGTTGACTAACAATCATATAGCAGAAGAGATGGCTTTCATGAATAAAAATAGCAATAGTCTATCAAAGGACTCACATTATGAGTGAACTGATTGATGGAAATAGAGGGCAAGGCTTGTGTATATATGCCAGGTGCTCCTGTGTAAGAGTCTTCAACCTCCCAGCAGTAGTTTTTCTACATTTAATTCAAACTAAGAATTCTTAGTAGTCTGCACATAAGAAAGCCATTACATTTTACACAATGGAACTGTTTCAGCTGCAACGCAAAAGGTTAAGAATCTCAAGTGGGACAATTTAATTCTAATCCCAGATTTCTTTATCAACATTCATACTTTGGTTTTCCCCTAGGAGAGAAAGAACTGTTAAGTACAGTGAAGTTGTTTTACTTTGATTGAGAGGGGTATCTTTCCCACACTGCTGAAGTGCGTCTTCATATCAATGCACAACACTGCAATTGTCTGTGGAGATCTACACAGGCCAAATTATTCCATTCTCTCATTTGAGAACAGGCTGTTTCATTTTGAGATCAAGGGAGAATGGAATTATTTCCATTCTCCTCCTCAGTGCAAACAAACGCACTGTAATCTTCCTCCAATTGCTTTGTGATGCAAATTAATTTATCAGGGACCTTGGACAAACGGGGGGAAAAAAAGACTGTTGTCTCAATGCTAACGAATATCTTGGAGATTTTTATGGTCAATTAAGATAAACACGCTTTTAATTATTAATCATGCAGAGATCTGTGCTCAAAATGTAAAATAAACAGTGCAAAAAGACCTCTCCACTCTGCAAGCCTCTGCATGAATCCAGACCTATGATGAGTAATGAAAGTCCCACAAGCACGGTGATGACAAAGTCATCAGAGAATTCAATCTTAGTCCAATCTAGGGAGCGCAAAATGGAAGCGTATTTGACTGCAGTGGACTTGCTGCTGCAACTGGACAACTGGCAATTAACAGAGTCCTTGATGTCTGCCACTGGCTGCTCTCATGCTCCAAGATGAATTCCAAAGGCCGCAATAAAGATTAAAAACCAGAACAGCTCCAGCTGTCGTTCTGCACACAGTTTCTTGGATCATTGGCATACTTAATGCAAAATAACAATAGTTTCAAGAATTTTGTGCATTTTCAAATTGAAACAAGTGATACCTAAGCTTTGGACCGTTAATATGTGCTCTGAACTCACTGAGAGTTTAAATAAAATTTGCCGAAGACTAAAGCTTGAGCTGGAACAATTCTGCAAGATTAAGATAACAGAGTTGTAGAAGCAAATCCAGTTATTTTATTCATTCAAATCTTTATAATGCCTTACCTAAAATAATTACATTATCATGTAATTGTAATGCTATAACTCAAGAAAATGCCATTGCTCAGCCAATGGGGATAAAGGAAAGCACACAAACATCCAAACCTGGGCTCTTTTACAAATTAAATGAATGTTCAGGATTCCACTTATACAGTTTTGCAAATGTTATCAAGAAAGCTCACAACTAAATTACACAGCCTTAAATTTGCAATTTTTGTTTGCAAGTCAATATAATCATCTAATTTGCCATTATTTGAATCTCAGCTTTTGGCTATGGAAATATTGTTGATACAAATATCAATGGATATTTTTAACAGAGATAGATAGATTTTTGATTAATACGGATGTCAGGGGTTATGGGGAGAAGGCAGGAGAATGGAATTAGGAGGGAGAGATAGATCAGCCATGATTGAATGGCGGAGTAGACTTGATGGGCAGAATGGCCTAATTCTACTCCTATCACTTATGAATTTATGAACAAGCAACTATCTGGGGATTATACTCGACAAATTGTGCATGAGGGTAATAAAAAGTTCTTTTTTCATGTGCGCGAATCTTCTGTGCATATCTAAATGGTGACCTTTCTTCATCAGCATCCAGTGATAGCAGCAAATATTTGTATTTGGTTAATATACTCTGTAATCTGCTGAAATGGTATCCCCTGGCCCAAACACTAGGACTTTTAAACAGCCTTTAATCTGACTGGTCCTGTAACCACTCTATGGCAGAATGCCAATTTAATACCAAATTGTGATGTTGGCCCTTGTATGTCGGACCAGATCTTGCTGTCAGTGACTTTCACTTCATCAGTCTGCTCTGGATTGGAGGCAAAACCACAGACATGAAGAGATATTCGCTAATCCACTGAGACATTAGAGTACAGCAAGCAATTTACAATTTACAAGGTAAAACTAATAAAAAAGGGACTTCTCTACACGTAAGTAACATATTGCAGATTTCATAATTGATACTATTTTACTTGTTATTCAAGAAAGTTTGCAAAGTACTGCGTTGCACAGACAAAACCCCACTGACACAAGATTTAAGCATACAGATGAGTAATATTCTTTTGCAATAAAACACTTCAATTTATCCAAACATAAAAATAGCAATAACCATTGCCAGTTAAAGAATACAAAAACAAATTACAATCATTTCCACAATATCTTGTTGCAAGAACAATGTCACGGTCAAACTATTTAGCTGATCTAGAGAAATAAGGGTGTGTTCGATTCCACATCCTGTGGACATCAAAAATACTCAGATGGTTTTTTGTTTTCTTTTAAGCTAGTTTGATTAATGGATGCTGTGACATTGTTCCACCATCATACTATCTTTGCCTAGACGCTGTTGCAACAGTTTGCTCAAAAATACACCCCCCCCCCCCCCCCCCCCAAACCCCATCCACCCCACTGTTCCTTCGCTCTTACCAAAGGAGACAGCTGATGCTGGGCACTGTTTCACATGCACAAATACATCAGATATTCTTTAAAATGAACACAGATTGTAAATATTTACAGAATATTCAACTGAGGGGTGCATTCCAACTGATCCGAACCAGGTGTTGACCTGTATAAACCACAAACTTCACAGCAGAAGTCACTGGGCAAGCTATCAGGGCCAGAAACCACAATTACAATTTTATTTTCATCATCTTGAAAACTCGCAGAGTTACAGCGGGCAACTTTTTACGGATGGAAACAACTCGGGTACAGAACAAGGAGAACATTGAGACATTCCTGAGCTGCGTGGTTTCAATCCACACCAGGCAATACATTGACCGACCGAACAGTTAAAGGAACATTGCATTTCATGAGATTTTAAAATGTGCATTTATTCCACTTGAAAAATAAATTGGGAAAACATTTAACAGTTGCAGATATGCTTATGAGTACCTTAGCACAAACATTGAAAAATGACAATGAAACGTCAAGGAAATACAGTGTTTACAGTGTTACCAGCAAGGTTTGTACGTAGACTTTTCAGCTTGACAAATAAATTATACATTTGCCTAATATGAACATACTAGTTTGGAACAACAGATTAATTGATTATGGATTTTTAAGCCTAATATTATCACTGGGAAAATTTCAAGGTTGAACACCTCATTTAAAATTCTTTTGGCAAGTTTATCAAGTTAAATCTTGACTATGATGTTTTAATTTTAATAATTGCAAAAATAATTGATATTTCCAATATGTCTCTGGCAGTATCAACATCTTAAATAATAGTTTAGAGAAATGCCCATTGTATGTTTTTTTAAAAAGCCCTTGTTTCACAATGTCATTACTTAGGAAAATAGGAGATGACTATTAAGCTCTTTAAGCATGTGATGATATTATCATAAGATCATAAGACTTAGGTGGATTCTGCTCCAACATTCGATCTATTTTTCCCTCTCTACCCTATTTGATTAGTACGGGTGTCAGGGGTTATAGGGAGAAGGCAGGAGAATGGGATTGAGAGGGAAAGATAGATCAGGCACGATTGA
Organism: Rhinoraja longicauda; assembly: GCF_053455715.1. Lineage (NCBI taxonomy): Eukaryota > Metazoa > Chordata > Chondrichthyes > Rajiformes > Arhynchobatidae > Rhinoraja > Rhinoraja longicauda. Next base: position 99,805,910 of record NC_135954.1, read on the forward strand.
ATGGCAGAGTAGACTTGATGGGCCGAATGGGCTAATTCTGCTCCTATAACTTATGAACTGATGAACTTATTCTCCAGCCTTCTCCAATAACCTTTGATGCCCTTACTAATCAAGAACCTATCAATCTCCACTTTAAAATACCCAATAACTTGGCCTCCACACCCATCTGTGGTAATGAATTCCACAGATTCATCACCCTCTGGCTAAAGAAATTCTGCTTCTTATCCATTCTAAAGGTACGTTCTTTAATTCTGAGGCTGTGCCCTCTGGTCCTTGACTCTTTCACTAGTGGAAACATCCTCTCCACATCCACGCTATCTAGGCCTTTCATTATTCGGTAGGTTTTAATGTGATCGTAACTGATATTCTATCTCTATGTTTTATTCCTTCTCTCCTCCTACATCCCCTGAGAGTTTGCATTGCAGTTGATGTAAAATCCTTTTCACAATATAATATCATATTCAGCATATTATCAAGGTCACTATGTCAATGCTTGACTTGGTAATTGTCTTGTTAGCACTTAATGGCTCAAACCACTTAAATTGTAAAGTGATTGAGTTATCGGCAAAATGTTAGGATTTCCTTCTGCTCTAGTTGGGAATGAATAGTAATTTGGAGAGCATAATTTAAAAAGTTAGAACTGATTTTTTTAAATAGGGATTCATCTTACCATCTATCTTTAGCTTTTATTTCACCGTTTAAAGATGTCTACGTAGGCAATCATCAGAACTGCTGATATAATTAATTTCCTCCCTGATTTCTACACTCTGACTTGTCTGATTTTGGTTTCATAGCGACAACCTAAAAAGCACATTTTACAGAGTCATGGTGATTAAGGATAAGGAAATCATTCCGATAGAATCCCTTTTCAATAAATGCTATTTAAAGAAAGCAAACAACCAACAATAACAGGCAGAGAAAATAACATCATCCAATGATAAATGATGACGTCTCAAAATGGCAAGCCCAAGTCAAATGGCTCATCAAATGAGTTAAAAAAAAATCACAATGTGGAGAAAGCAAATCTTGTTTAGTTACACTTCAAAGAGGTTGATGAATGATACAATATGGTATGCGCATTTTAATTTAATTCATGTAAACACTATTTAAAACATGCTCGATATATTTCTACTTAGCTGGTCAAATCCAAGTCAGGCCATAAATCTGGCAATACAGCAAGGGATATATTAAACGTAAATATTTTCTGACCTTCCATTTCATTCAATGTCATTAGTTCCCAAATGAGCCATGGGATAAAGGTCAATTGAATGTTAAGCATGCAGAAGCTTCACTCTGGAAAATAATGCCGAGGGTTTGTGTCCATCTCTGTGGGGATAGACCTGTGCTTGGCAATGTCTCTGACTGAGACTGCTGAGTCAGGTTGGCAATTTGTCAACTTACAGGGTCAGGTCCTGTGGGTTAGCGCTCCACTGTGCAGAAGGTCATGGCCAAATAAGCCCAGCCACCCAATTCCTGCAGATAAATGCCCTTAAATGGACAGAAGTGTCAAAGTTACCCTATTTCTACATCAAAGTTACCCTATTTCTACATCTACTGTTGCAAACGTAATTCCTAATTTGGGATGGAAACAAGATGTGAAATATAAAAGCAGGGCGAGTTTTCATATAGACAAAGACTCATGAGACAAGAGACAAAAACTTTGGTGTTATCTTACCTTCACCCCTGCCAGCATTCCTGTTGTAGATACACTAAAATCAAGGTAGGCCAAAGTGTCGGGGTTGGAGGGTTTGTAAATTTGGGAAGGCCGTCTCTTTGGCAAATCATCTGAAAGGAAATTAATGCACTTAAGGATCTGAATGGACCTTTGTACATATGCAGATCATGGGTAAACTTACCACCGAGCATTTGAACATTTGAAGATCCCACAATTTAGTTTCTCTCTGTCACTTCAAAATCATTCTCTCTAAATTACAACACACCTCCTTGTTAATACTCTCCACATCAATATGTAGATCCTGAGTCACCAAAGCTAATCAAGTCAAACTACATCTCTATGGCTCTGCTGGTAAGGAATGATATTCATTCCCTTGCAAGGGGTGACATAGAATCAGGAGATGTTGAATCAGTATGGATAGAAATGAGGAATTGTAAGGGTAAAAAGACCCTAATGGGAGTTATCTATAGGCCCCCAAACAGTAGCCTCGACATAGGGTGCAAGTTGAATCAGGAGATAAAATTGGCGTGTCACAAATGTAATGCTACAGTGGTTATGGGAGATTTTAACATGCAGGCAGACTGGGAAAATCAGGTTGGAAATGGACCCCAGGAAAGAGAGTTTGTAGAGTGCCTTCGAGATGGATTCTTAGAACAGCTTGTACTGGAGCCTACCAGGGAGAAGGCAATTCTGGATTTAGTATTGTGTAATGATCCTGATCTGATAAGGGGACTAGAGGTAAAAGAGCCATTAGGAGGCAGTGATCACAACATGATAAGTTTTATTCTGCAAATGGAAAGGCAGAAGGGAAAATCGGAAGTGTCAGTATTACAGTACAGCAAAGGGGATTACGGAGGCATGAGACGGGAGCTGGCCAAAATTGACTGGAAGGAGGCCCTAGCAGGGAAGACGGTAGAACAGCAATGGCAGGTATTCCTGGGAATAATGCAGAGGTTGCAGGATCAATTTATCCCAAAGAGGCGGAAAGACTCTAAGGGGAGTAAGAGACACCTGTGGCTGACAAGGGAAGTCAAGGACAGCATAAAAATTAAGGAGAGGAAGTATAACATAGCAAAGAAGAGTGGGAAGACAGAGGATTGGGACTCTTTTAAAGAGCAACAAAAGTTAACTAAAAAGGCAATACGGGGAGAAAAGATGAGGTACGAGGGTAAACTAGCCAATAATATAAAGGAGGATAGCAAAAGTTTTTTTAGGTACGTGAAGAGGAAAAAAATAGTCAAGGCAAATGTGGGTCCCTTGAAGACAGAAGCAGGGAAATTTATTATCGGGAACAAAGAAATGGCAGACGAGTTAAACCGTTACTTTGGATCTGTCTTCACTGAGGAAGATACACACAATCTCCCAAATGTTCTAGGGGCCGGAGAACCTAGGGTGATGGAGGAACTGAAGGAAATCCACATTAGGCAGGAAATGGTTTTGGGTAGACTGATGGGACTGAAGGCTGATAAATCCCCAGGGCCTGATGGTCTGCATCCCAGGGTACTTAAGGAGGTGGCTCTAGAAATAGTGGAAGCATTGGAGATCATTTTTCAATGTTCTATAGATTCAGGATCAGTTATTCTGATAGTTATTCGGATTGGGGGATAGCAAATGTTATCCCACTTTTTAAGAAAGGAGGGAGAGAGAAAACGGGTAATTATAGACCAGTTAGTCTGACATCAGTGGTGGGGAAGATGCTGGAGTCAATTATAAAAGACGAAATTGCTGAGCATTTGGATAGCAGTAACAGGATCATTCCGAGTCAGCATGGAGTTACGAAGGGGAAATCATGCTTGACAAATCTACTGGAATTTTTTGAGGATGTAACTAGGAAAATTGACAGGGGAGAGTCGGTGGATGTGGTTGGTGTACCTCGACTTTCAGAAAGCCTTCGACAAGGTCCCACATAGGAGATTAGTGGGCAAAATTAGAGCACATGGTATTGGGGGTAGGGTACTGACATGGATAGAAAATTGGTTGACAGACAGAAAGCAAAGAGTGGGGATAAATGGGTCCCTTTCGGAATGGCAGGCAGTGACCAGTGGGGTACCGCAAGGTTCGGTGCTGGGACCCCAGCTATTTACGATATACATTAATGACTTAGATGAAGGGATTAAAAGTACCATTAGCAAATTTGCAGATGATACTAAGCTGGGGGGTAGTGTGAATTGTGAGGAAGATGCAATAAGGCTACAGGGTGACTTGGACAGGTTGTGTGAGTGGGCGGATACATGGCAGATGCAGTTTAATGTAGATAAGTGTGAGGTTATTCACTTTGGAAGTAAGAATAGAAAGGCAGATTATTATCTGAATGGTGTCAAGTTAGGAAGAGGGGATGTTCAATGAGATCTGGGTGTCCTAGTGCATCAGTCACTGAAAGGAAGCATGCAGGTACAGCAGGCAGTGAAGAAAGCCAATGGAATGTTGGCCTTCGTAACAAGAGGAGTTGAGTATAGGAGCAAAGAGGTCCTTCTACAGTTGTACCGGGCCCTGGTGAGACCGCACCTGGAGTACTGTGTGCAGTTTTGGTCTCCAAATTTGAGGAAGGATATTCTTGCTATTGAGGGCGTGCAGCGTAGGTTCACTAGGTTAATTCCCGGCATGGCGGGACTGTCGTATGTTGAAAGGCTGGAGCAATTATGCTTGTATACACTGGAATTTAGAAGGATGAGGGGGGATCTTATTGAAACATATAAGATAATTAGCAGATTGGACACATTAGAGGCAGGAAACATGTTCCCAATGTTGGGGGAGTCCAGAACAAGGGGCCACAGTTTAAGAATAAGGGGTAGGCCATTTAGAACGGAGATGAGGAAGAACTTTTTCAGTCAGAGAGTGGTGAAGGTGTGGAATTCTCTGCCTCAGAAGGCAGTGGAGGCCAGTTCGTTGGATGCTTTCAAGAGAGAGCTGGATAGAGCTCTTAAGGATAGCGGAGTGAGGGGGTATGGGGAGAAGGCAGGAACGGGGTACTGATTGAGAGTGATCAGCCATGATCGCATTGAATGGCGGTGCTGGCTCGAAGGGCTAAATGGCCTACTCCTGCACCTATTGTCTATTGTCTATTAAGGCTAGGAGTGTTAATAGGAATATAGACATAAAAAGGGTATTGATTGATTGATTGAGAGATACAGCATGAAAACAGGCCCTTCAACACACCAAATCCATGGCGACCACCCGTTCACACTAAATCTATGTTATTCCATACCACTCCCGCCACAAAGGGGGCAATTTGCACAGGCCAATTAACCTTCAAACCTGCACGTCTTGGGAATGTGGGAGGAAACCGGAGAACCCGAAGGAAATGCACGTGTTCACATGGAGTGCATGAAAGCTTCACACAGATAGCAGAAGTCAGGATCAAACCTGGGTCTTTGGCGCTGTGAGGCAGCAGCTCTTCCAGCTGCGCCACTCTGCTCCCCAAGGGTTAGGCTCTTCATTGCAAACATTGCTGATTCTCCATCTCATCACGTTATCCCTACTGTCTCCACTCACCCACTGGTGCCTTTTCTGTCTATAAATCTATCGATCACCGTCATGAGAGGAAAAGATCAGGTAGATGCACAGTCTCTTGCCCAGGATAGGTGAATCGAGAACCAGAGGACGTAGGTTTAAGGTGAAGGGAAAAAGATTTAATAGGAATCTGGGTGGTATCATTTTCACACAAAGCGTGGGTGTATGGAACAAGCTGCCACAGGAGGTAGTTGAGGCTGGGACTATCCCAACATTTAAGAAACAGTTAGACAGGTACATGGATAGGACAGGTTTGGAGGGATATGGACCAAACACGGGCAGGTGGGACAAGTGTAGCTGGGACATGTTGGCCGGTGTCGGCAAGTTGGGCTGAAGTGCCTGTTTCCATACTGTACCACTCTATGACTATTACTCTAGAAGTGACGTGGCTTCCAACATCTTAAGGGATAAAGAATTCCACAATTCTCCACCTCCTGAATGAAGACATGTTTCCTCTGCATTCCTCCAAACTGAACCATCCCATGTCCTGGAGATTATGACCGGTCTAGCTGGGTATTCCCGCCTGAGGAAATATTCTTCTTTGCTTCTCGTCCGGCTAACCCAGGCAGAATTTTGTACATTTTGAACAGATTCTCTCTCAGCCTTCCTGCTTCATGGATTCAATAGAACTAGTCACACAATCTCTTCTCACGTGATAGTCCTGCATCCCAGGAATCACTCCGCTGAATCCCCACTGAACTCCCGCTATGGCAAGTATATCCTTTCTTGGGTAAGGAAACCAATACTTCAGGGGTGATCTCACCAAGGCCCTACTTAACCGCAGCAAGACATTCTTGCTCCTATATTCAAAACCTGTTCTAATGAAGATCTCAACAGTGGCGCAGCAGTGGAGTTACTGCCCTACAGAGCCAGAGACTCAGGTTCGATCCCGACTAGAGGTGTTGTCTGTGTGGAGTTTGCACACAACTGTTTGTGAGTTGGAGATGAACGAAAAGCATGCGTGCAAATGGGTCACAGAAATGGCTGTGACGGCAACAGCTGGCAGATGTGGGAAGAGGAGCCGCCGTCGGCCTCACTGACTCAATGAGTGAGCGAGTCTGTTCAACGCACCCTGCTCAGCTTGTCGTCGTCCCATGGTGGTGGAGCTCAGCTGGGGGCAGAGAGGAAGTTGGGATGAAGGGGGCTGGTGGTGGAAGAAAGTAAGCATGCAGGTACAGCAGGCAGTTAAGAAAGCAAATGGCATGTTGGTCTTCAGAGCGAGAGGATTTGAGTATAGGAGCAAGGCGGTCCTACTGCAGTTGTACAGGGCCCTGGTGAGACCACACCTAGAGTATTATGTGCAGTTTTGGTCTCCTAGTTTGAGGAAGGACATTCTTGCTATTGAGGGAGGTTCACCAGGTTAGTTCCCGGGATGGCAGGACTGACATATGATGAAAGAATGGATCGACTGGGCTTATATTCACTGGAATTTAGAAAGATGAGAGGGGATCTTATAGAAACATATACAATTATTAAGGGATTGGACAGGCTAAATGCAGGAAAAATGTTCCCAATGTTGGGGAGTCTAGAACCAGGGGTCACAGTTAAGAATAAACGGTAGGCCATTTAGGACTGAGATGAGGAAAAACCTTTTTCGCCCACAGTTGTGAATCAGTGGAATTCTCTGCCACAGAAGGCAGTGGAGGCCAATTCACTGGATTCAAGAGGGAGTTAGATATAGTTCTTAGGGCTAACGGGATAAAGGGATATGGGGAGAAAGCAGGAATGGGGTACTGATTCTGGATGATCAGCCATTATCATATTGAATGGTGGTGCTGGCTCGCAGGGCCGAATGGCCTACTCCTGCACCTATTTTCTTTGTTTCTATGTATCTAAGACTGGGGAAGCAAAGGCATGTGAAAATGTCATGTTGCCGGCTGGCAGAAGATGCCTTCAGGCCCACAGCAGCAGGAAAATCCATCCCTAACCTTACACTGGTCTCACAAACACTTTTCCATACAGGGTGTCCATATGCCAGGTGATCACAACCCAGGCAGAACCTGTTCTGGAGCGATTTTCTGACGTCTGGAGCATTGACCTATGAGCTCAAGTTCAAATCCTGGCTGGGGAATTTAACATGAAGCAAACATTCAAGTAAAAGTGATTAAAAGTGAAATTAAAATATAAATCCTTGTAATGGTGACTGTGAAATTATCATACTGTCAGAAAGTCTAATCTGGTTCAACCATTGCCCTTCAGGGAAGGAAGACCATTGGATAAAATTGGACAAAAACACAAGAATGAAATATCTGCTGGAATGTTGGGACAGAACTAATTGGATAAACGTTTCATGAAGTCATTGAGTCATCTAGCACGGAAACAGGCCTTTCAGCTCATCTCATCCATGCCAACCAAGGTGCAGTTTCCATTGGTATAAGAAAATAACTGCAGATGCTGGTACAAATTGATTTATTCACAAAATGCTGGAGTAACTCAGCAGGTCAGGCAGCATCTCGGGAGAGAAGGAATGGGTGACGTTTCGGGTCGAGACACTTCTTCAGACTGAAGAAGGGTCTCGACCCGAAACGTCACCCATTCCTTCTCTCCCGAGATGCTGCCTGACCTGCTGAGTTACTCCAGCATTTTGTGAATAAATGCAGTTTCCATTGCTTGTATTTGGTCCATATCTATCTAAACCCTTCCTATCCATGTTTCTCTCCAAAAACCTTTTAAACACTGTAATTGTACCTTACTTCCACAGCGTCCTCTGGAAACTCATTCCGAATACCCACCACCTTCTCTGTGAAAATTAATTGCTGTTCAGGTACCATTTAGCCTCTCACCTTTAACCTTGCCCCTTAGTTTTAGATCCATTCCCCAAATGATTTTATAAATTTTTGTAAGGTCACCCCTCAGCTTCCTTCACTCCAGGGAAAACAGCCCCAGGCTATTCAGACTCTCCTGATACTCAAGTCCCCTAGTCTAGTTAAGTTTGGTTTAGCTTAGAGATGTAGTGTGGAAACAGGTTCTTCAGCCCACCGACTCTGCACCGACCAACAATCACCCGTACACTAGTTCTATACTACATGGTAGGGTCAATTTACAGAAGCAAATTAACCTACAGACTTGCACGTCCTTGGAATGTGAGAGGAAACCGGAGCACCTGGAGAAAACCCATACGGCCACAGGGACAAAGTGCAAACTCCGTACAGACAGCACCCAGAGTCAGAATCAAACCCAAGTCTCTGGCGCTGTAAGGCAACAACTCTACCGCTAAACCACTGTGCCACGAATAGTCCTGATAACATACCTTGTAAATCTTTTCTGAACCATATCACTGTCAACTTTGCGTCCAATTGGCTCCGTCACCCTGACCACTTTTGATCCAACCATCCAGACTACCCCACCATACAAAACTTGGCCAAAGTCTTTACTGAAATCCATGTAGAGAATACCTACCACCTTGTCCTCGTCAATCCTCTTGGTCATCTCTTTAAAACATGCAATCGAGTTTGTGTGACTTGATTTCTCATGCCCAGAGCCAGTCTGTTCATCTCTAATCGGCCTAGGCAATAAGACTGGGCTGAACACCTTCTCCCAGTCCACCTGGGCCTACATGATCTAGGTTAATTCCCGGAATGGCGGGACTGTCATATGTTGAAAGACTGGAGCGACTAGGCTTGTATACACTGGAATTTAGAAGGATGAGAGGGGATCTTATCGAAACGTATAAGATTATTAAGGGGTTGGACACATTAGAGGCAGGAAACATGTTCCCAATGTTGGGGGATTCCAGAACCAGGGTCCACAGTTTAAGAATAAGGGGTAAGCCATTTAGAACAGAGATGAGGAAAAACTTTTTCATCAGAGAGTTGTGAATCTGTGGAATTCTCTGCCTCAGAGGGCAGTGGAGGCCAATTCTCTGAATACATTCAAGAGAGAGCTAGATAGAGCTCTTAAGGATAGCGGAGTCAGGGGGTATGGGGAGAAGGCAGGAACGGGGTACTGATTGAGAATGATCTGCCATGATCACATTGAATGGCGGTGCTGGATCGAAGGGCCGAATGGCCTACTCCTGCACCTATTGTCTATTGTCTATTGTCCCGGTTGGCAAACACTTTAACTCCCCCTCCCATTCCCATTCCCACACTGACCTTTCTGTCCTGGGCCTCCTCCATTGTCAGAGTGAGGCCCAGCACAAATTGGAGGAACAGCACCTCATATTTTGCTTGGGCAACTAACAACTCAGCAGTATGTATATTGATTTCTCTAACTTCAAGTAACCCTTGCTTTTCCTCTCACTCAGTCCCTCCACCACCCGCGTCATCCTACCAGTTTCACCGTCGTCCTGTTGAGTTTCACAGTCTGTATAACTCATTATCACCTACCCCACAGCCAACAATGGACCATTGTGGGCTCCACCTTTCCTTGATCATCTTTACTTTTTGCATACCTTTCATTCATTTGTTCTATTTACCTTCTATTGCTCTTGTTTTTATTTCCCCAGATTCTCAGTCTGAAGTAGGGTTTTGACCCAAAACGTCACCTATTCCTTTTCCCCAGCTTTTTGTGTCTACCTTTGGTGTATACCAACATCTGGAGTTCCTTCCTACACATCTAATCAGTCCTTACCTGTCCAAATGCAAATAAATCATGTCTCTCATAACTCCCCCCTGTAACTTCTCCACTCCTAATGAAATGGAATTTCAATAGTACACCAAGGGGATTAACTATAGAAAGGACATAAAGTGCTAAAGTAACTCAGCAGGTTAGGCAGCATCTCTGGAGAACATGGATAGGTGACTTTTCAGGTTGAGACCCATCTTCAATAGGGTCTGAAGAAGGGTCATGACTTGACATGATAACTATCCATGTTCTCCAGAGATGCTGCCTAACCTGCCAAATTACTCCAGCACTTTGTGTCCTTTTGTGTATTAACCAGCATCTGCAGTTCTTTGTTTCTACATTAAGTATAGAGGTTGGGATGTCATGTTACAGTGGTGCAAGTGGTTGGTGAGCCTGCACTTGGAGTATTGTGTTCAGTTTGATCACATTTCTATGGGAAAGATATCATTAAGCTGGGCGGCGTGCAGAAGAGATTTACGAGGATGGTGCCAAGATTCGAGGGACTGACGTATAGCGAGAGGTAGGCAGGCGAGGACTTTATTCCTTGCAGAGTAGGAGACTGAGAGGTGGTCTCATAGAGGTATAATGATCATGAATGCACACAATCTTTTTTTTTTCTGGGGAATCAAAAACTAGAGGGTATACTGTAGGTTGATTGTGAGAGGGGAAAAAAATTAATGGAAACCTGAGGGGTAACCTATTCACCCAGAGGGTGGTAAGTACATGGAACAAGTTGCCACACAAAGTGGTAGAGGCAGATGAAATAGTAACATTTAAAACGTACCTGAATAGGAAAGGTTCAGAGGTAAATGGGTTAAACGTGGGCAATTGGGACCAACCTAGACTGGCATCTTGGTCAGCATGGACAAGTTAAGCTGAAGAGCCCGTTTCCATGCTGTTTGACTCTAAGCCTCGATTAAAGAAATAACTAATTAAAATAAAATGGCTCTGCGTCCCCTATGGCCTAGGAATGCAACTTCTCCTGACATTCGTTTGAAAGCCTGAAGGGCTTTAGAATTTCTCTTGCATGTAAATAAACCCTCTCCTCTTGCCATTCCATTAGTTCCGTGGAAACAAATTAGAAAAATATCAAAATTAAAACTTTGCTGCATAACTTATGCAGTTATGAAAACAGCAAACTGCATGAATCCCAGTGATATAAAATTGCACTATTTTAACCTTGCCGTTTCAATCCCTTGTTGATATATTAAGAGATAAAAGAGATTTACTTTGTCCTTATTATTGGATATGCCAAGATAGAAAGGTTATAAATATAAACATGCTACAATCCTCTCTGGCTATCCGTCCAATCTCACTATCGAGCCTTTAAACTCTTCACATAATGAACCTTGAAATAACAACTTCAGACAATTGAAAATTCCCATTACCCTTTTAGAGTCAACAGATAATGGTAGCATTCACTATCAATGAGGATGATGCATTATTAGGCTGCAAGGTAAACTGCATATACAATTTAACTTAATGCCAGTCATAACAATGTAGGGAAAGAGATTGTCAGCTTAGATTGTTATCTTAAAATGAAATACACACGGCAATGATTTACAAATTTGAAATCTGTGATAATAAACTGCTGATTTTTCAATTTGTGCAAATAATGGGAAGGTTTCCTTTGTCAATTTACTTTTTGCCAAATGGATCAGGGGAAATTATCTTGGCCATAGTGAGGCCCACCGGAAATTGAAGGAACAGCACCTCATATTTCGCCTGGGCAGTTTGCAGCCCAGTGGTATGAACATCGACTTCTCCAACTTCAGATAGTTCCTCTGTCCCTCCCTTCCCCTCCTCCTTCCCAGATCTCCCTCTATCTTCCTGTCTCCACCTATATCCTTCCTTTGTCCTGCCCCCCTGACATCAGTCTGAAGAAGGGTCTCGACCCGAAACGTCACCCATTCCTTCTCTCCCAAGATGCTGCCTGACCTGCTGGGTTACTCCAGCATTTTGTGAATAAATTATCTTGGCCTCTACTCTCCGATTGGCACATATAAGCTCTGGCGGTTCTCCACATCTTTAGTTCAAACTCACTCTATTTACTCCACACAGGGAAATCACCTAGATCAACCAACCTGGCTGGTCTTGACCAACCAACCATACATTTGAGTCATCGAGTCACACAATGTGGAAACAGTCTTATCGGTCCAACTTGCCCATACTGACCAATATGCCCCATCTACACTAGTCCCACCTGCCTGCGTTTGGCCCATATCCCTACAAACCTATCCTATCCATGTACCTGTCTAAATGTTTTTTAAACCTTCCAATACCTCCTCTAGCAGCTCATTCCATACACCCACCACTCTTTGTGTAAAGAAATTTACCCTTCATGTTCCTATTAAATCTTTCCCCCTTCACATTAAACCGATGTTCTCTGGTTCTTGATTCCCCTACTGTGGGCAAAAGGCTCTGTGTTTATTCAATCTATTCCTCGCATGATTTTGTACACTTCTATAAGATCACCCCTCATCCTCCTGCACTCCAAGGAGTAAAACCTTGGCCTGCTCAACTGCTCCTTATAGCTCAGTCCCTTGAGTCCTGGCAACTTCCTGGTAAATCTTCTCTGCACCCTTTCAAGCTTGGCAACATCTTTCCTATTCCATGGAGATCAAAACTGAACACAATACTCTAAAAGTGGCCTCACCACCGTCCTATACAACTGTAACATGACCTCCCAACTTCTAAACTCAATACTCTGACCGATAAAGGCCAATGTGCTAAAAGCCTTTTTGACCACCCTATCCACCTGCGATGCCACTTTCAAGGAACCATGCACCTACACCCCTAGATCCCTCTGCTCTGCAACACTCCCCAGAGCCCTACCACCCACTGTGTAGGTCCTGCCCATGTTAGACTTCCCAAAATGCAACATCCCACATTGTTGTGTATTCAATTCCATCGACCATTCCTCAGCCCACATGCCCTAATTATCAGGATCCTGCTGTAATCTTTGACAACTCTCTACACTATCTGCAATACCACCCACAGTTCATACCTGAAGAACCAGCAAGGTGTTTTGCACTGGCGTACTGCTAGCTTGTGGAGGCACATGGACACGTGTATAATAAACATGATAAGCAAACTCTGGAATAATTGAAACATGTCCCAATCCATACTATCCGGAAACCAGCCTGCTCCTTGGATTTACTTTCCCAGATTCCCAAATACAATGGACAGAACACTTCTCATCCAAGAGGCAGTCCATGGTTGACTGGGCTCTGAGCCATAGCTCGGGCAATGTTTGCAAGGACCTTGCCCCTGGTAACTCCATTGGCTTTTGGCATGACTCATATGGACATTTACAAAAACACATTTGTACTGATTATAAACATCTTAAAATACTAACAATTATGAAAACATTAAGGTTAACTAACCCAAACCACCTACCTTTTCCACAGAACAGAAAAGCGATTTAACTTAGTTTGGTTTAGAGAAAAAGCTTGGAAACTGGCCCTTCGGCCCATCGAGTCCACGCCGAACAGCGATCACCCCTCAGCCTAGCACTAGCCTACATTCAAGGGACAATTTACAATCTTTACCAAAGCCAAATAACTTACAAACCTGCACGTCTTTGGAGTCTGGGAGGAAACCGGGGGACCCAGAGAAAACCCACGCGGTCACAGGGAGAACATACAAACACTGTATAGACAGCCCCCATAGTCACGATCAGACTCTGGCTCTGTAAGTCAGCAACACTATCGTGTTCCTATTAAATCTTTCCCCCTTCACATTAAACCGATGTACCTCTGGTTCTCGATTCCCCTGCTGTGGTCAAAAGGCTCTATGTTTATTCAATCTATTCCTCGCATGATTTTGTACACTTCTATAAGATCACCATGCTACCCTTGTTGGAATAAATGGAGCCATGGGACCACCATCCTTGGTGAAATCGCCCTCCTCAACATAGTGGTGTTCTGTTGTGTGTCCAGCGGCAGAGTGGATGGAGGGAGTGAGAGGGGGCATCTCATCATCTGCCTGCGTCAGCCTTCCTTTACTGCCCATGCCTGCCGCTGGTCTGAGATGTGCTGAAGCCCATGCCGCCAACAGCCGGTCGTTCCCTTTGGAACATCCTGCTGTCAGACAGCATGATTCGGGCCAACATTTAGTCTTTGAGAACAAAACCCTGGCTACACCACTCAGCACCGGTTCTGGAAAACTCACACACAAAGCACTGGAGTAACTCAATGGGTCAGGCAGCATCTCTGGTGGATATATCATGTCCATTGGAGTCACCTATCCCATGTCTTTCAGAGATGCTGCCTGACCCACTGAGTTACTCCAGCATTTTTATTTTTTTTTGTAAAACAGCATCTGCGGTTCCTTGCATCTCTGTTACTGGTTCTGTGTTCACCTTCATTTTGTTTTCTTACTTTTCAACCTTTTGGATGGGCTGAAATTATATTTCCTTCCCATTCAGATGAAGGCCATTCGGCCCATTGAATCTATGGCAATCCTTGGCGAATTTCCATCAATCGCATTCCCCAATTTTTAAGTTATTGTTCCCACAATCCCAACACTGTCTCCTGATTCTCCTGCCGCCCCTCTACACTGGAGTTGATTCTAAGTGACCAATTAATCGAATAACACATTCTTTGGGATATGGGAGAAAACTGGAGTACCTCAGAGAAGCACAGGGAGACCTTGCAAACTCCACACAGACTGCACTGGACTAAAATTGGGTCACTGAAACTGGGAGGCAGCAGTTCTGGTAGCTACACCACTGAACACACCTTCTTTACACTGTCTGGAAATGCCATCAGAGATACCAAGACATCATAAATACCTTGAACATTGAACATAATTGATGAGAAATCCTCAGACACTGAATTCACAGCCATATATATTTAATGAAAATTAAATAAAATATATTTTAACTCAGCCTGTCCAACTTTTTGTGTCTATCTCATATATATTTAATGAAAAGGTATGGTTATCTTTATGTTCGAAATAAGATGAGGATTCATTAACCAAGTCCCTTGGTTAATTACAATTTAAACTCTGCAGCGTCTGCATTTACCTAGAAGTGTTTAGCGTACATCACTGAATACCTATGCAACATTAATTGGACTTCCCAAGATCAAAGCTGATACAAAGCAGGTTAATAAGTTGAAAGTGACCTACTAAACACGGAACAGTGCACTTCTCCCCTTTGCACTTAGTTTCTGAAGTCACATTTCCTACCTGTGTCTAAAACAGGAGGCCACGTTCTTACATCAACAGCAGCCCCAGCTTCTCTCGACCTTAGGAGTTTTACAATGAATTGGGATGTCATAATGCATGCTGACCGGCTGACCTGTAAAACAATGGCTCTGTTTAGTAAGCAACGTAGAGAGAATATCAAGCACAAGCAATGCGGTCCATTGAGAGTGCTTTGACATGCACAGAAGATTTGTATCCAAAAATAATACCTTTCATTGTTACAACAAATTAGTTTTGCTTGGTTTAGTTTAGGGACACAGCATAGAAACAGGCCCTTCAGCCCATCGAGTCCACATTGACCATCCAGAACCCATTCTAACCATTTCTATGTTATCCCACTTTCTCATCCATTCTCCCTACACAATTTTGCAGAGGCCAATTAGCCTACAAACCCTCATGTCTTTGGTATATGGGAGGAATCTTAAGCACTGGGCAGAAAACCACGCAATCAAGAGGGAGCTTTATAATATGAAGCATTTGCTTAGGTGTAATGCTTGAGCAGGTTGGGATTCTGTGGTTTAGACAAAGGTACAGAAGAACAAGAGGTGATTCGTATTGAATGTACAGGGGAGAAAAGATACTGGGAAGATGTTTTTTCTCTCCACAAGAGAATCTGGAACCTGGGATCAAAGGAACAGAGGAACAAACTCCACGCCGATATATCCGCACAAACCCCACATAGCACTCGAGGTCAGATCAAGCCCGGGTCTCTGACTCTGTGAGGCAGCCGCTCTGTCAGTTGCACTACCGACCCGCCCTAAATGAACATTATTTCATTTAAATGCACAGGAAAGATTTAGTGTTAAAAGAAGCAAATGCAGCCAACTGGGCTGAGACTAGAGGGGCATCTTGGTTGGCATGTACGAACTGGGCTGAGAGGAGTGTTTCCAGGTGGCACGACTCTATATTAAATAGCCTACTACTTATTCTGGGACCCCATGGCTTTGAATAAGATGTTTTTCCACTTAAAACTGGGATGAGGAGAAATTTCTTCTCTCAAGGAGTTGCAGCCATTGGAATGTTTACCCCAGAGAGCTGTGGACGCAGCAACATGAACACACTCAAGGTTGAGATAATAATAGATTTTTGGACTATAGAAGAGGTAAGGCTTATAAGAAATAGGAAGGAAATAGTTTAGGCCATAGAAACAAAGTGCAGGAGGAGGCCATTTGGCCCTTCGAGCCAGCACCACCATTCATTGTGATCATGGCTGATCATCTACAATCAGTAACCCGTGCCTGCCTTCTCCCCATATCCCTTGATTCCACTAGCCCCTAGAGCTCTATCTAGTATCAGATCAGTCATAATCATACCGAGCAAAAGAGGAGACTCCAGGGGTAGGGTGCCTCTATTTTTAAAGAGTTCAAAGTGAAGAGCAGCCCAGTGAAGGATTGGTGTGAGTTCTTACAATCCTTAAATTAAGGATTGTAAGAACTCACTCACACCGTGCAAATATATTTAATTTCAAAGATTAATCCAAGAATGAGTCATTTCTTCTTTAGCCTGTGTGTAAACAAAAGTGATGAAACAGCTGAAATATAATCCCAAGCAATCTGTCTCCGGCAAATTCATCCGACAAGCTTCCACCCCGGACTAGTGCCTTGTGATGGCAAAACTGCCCACCCAAAGCCGAGGGAGTATTTTGATGTGTATTTAAGTTTTCTCATCAATATACATGAGGGTGGAGGAAAATTTCATTGATGCTCTATAAAATTCATTCTGAATCATTACACCGTCATTCCAAGCCCCAATTAAATCAAAGGTTCGGCAATAACTGTGTTGCATCGTGCAGCACGGTGCAGCAGGTAGTGCTGCTGCAACACAGCTCCGGCCATTCAGACTTGACCCTGACCCCCACGCCTCACCATGCTGTCTGTGACAACTGGGTAGCTCGGATTCCTTGCACATCCAAAAGACATGCTGGTGTGTTCAGTGGCCATTGTAAATTAAACCTGAAATTGATGAGTGGTAGAAGAATCAGGGTGGAGATAACAGGCATGAGGGGGAGAGAGTAGGATACAGGGCTTAGGCATAGAGTAATAGAGTCATACAGCGTGGAAATAGACTCGACGGCCCAACTTGCCCACACTGGCCAACATGTCCAAGCTACACTGGTCCCACCTGCCTGCATTTGGCCCATATCTAAACCTGTCCTTTCCATGTACCTGTCTAAATGTTTCTTAAACATTGCGATAGTACCGTCTCAACTACCTCCTCCAGCAGCTCGTTCCATACACCCACCACTCTTTGTGTGAAAACGTTACCCCTCATGTTCCTATTAAATCTTTCCCCCCTCACCTTAAAACTATGTCCTCTGATTCTCAATTCCACTACTTTAGTTTTAGAGCTACAGCAAGGAAACAGCCCCATCGGCCCACCGAGTCCACACCGACCAGCAATCCCCGCACATTAACACTATCCTACACACACTAGGGACAATTTACACATACACCAAGCCAATTAACCTGCAAACCTGTACCTCTTTGGAGTGTGGGAGGAAACCGAAGATCTCAGAGAAAACCCACGCGATCATGGGGAGAATGTACAAACTCCGTACAGACAGCACCTGTAGTCAGGATCGAACCCGGGTCTCTGGCGCTGTGGACAAGAGACTCTGTATCCACCCAATCTATTCCTCTCATGATTTTATCTATTGCTCTCATGAGAGAGAGTAGGTTACAAGAGGGCTTAGGCATGTGAAGGAGAGTAGGTTGGAGGGAGAATGGAATTGATGGGACCACACCACAAGCTAACATAAACCAGATGTTTTGAATAACTTCCCCCCTATGTCATTTGAGAATATGAGAAATATGTAACTTACAATACTTCCACATGGCAGTTCATTGAGGATGTATCAGGCAGAGGAGATGAAGGGACTAGTGGACATGTTGTATTTGGATTTTCAGAGATGTTGAGTAAGCTCCAATTTATGAACTTGGTAAACATGGAATTTGGGACCATATACCAGTTTGAATTTTAAATTAATTAACTGCTAGATAATTAAAATAAGAAATCAAACAGGTCTTTTGCAGGTTGGCAGACTGGGACTATTTCTCATGTTCATATGTAATACAAATCTACTTTGCAAAAGTCTGTGGAAAGGTCATGATCCAAAACGTCACCTGTCCATTCCATTGGAAGACCAGCTAATGGGAGAGATAGGATAGGCTGGCAAAAACAAGAGGGCATAGGTTTATGGTGAGAGGAAGAACTTTAAAGAAAATCTGAGGGTATGGGGTTTTATTTTTCTCAGAAAGAGGTGGATATTTGGAAAACACTGCCAGAGGAGGAGGTGAAATCGAATACAATCACTACATTTGAAGAGGCAAATAGATAGACACTTGAACAGGCAAGGCATAGAAGGATACTATCCTAATGTGGGCAAATCAGATTAGTGTAGATGGGCCATGAGATTGCCATGGATATGGTGGGCTGAGGATCCTGTTTCTGTGCTGAAAATCCCAATGACTATTAAGAATCCACTCCTGAATTGATCTTCCAAGTATTCTGGAGGTATTTTTTGTGTGCTGTGAGGAACAAGCTTTATCAAAAAATGCACACTGCATGACTTAATTGTTCAAAGTCGTATAATACCACACCCAGATTTTGATGCACAATTAATTATCAATTCGATTTTTGAAATAACAAAACATGTAAATTTATTTACACATTATTCCATGCAAATAATACTTCAAGGTCTTGCTACTTTATGCAACAAAAAAAACAGTTAAAATATTGCTGTCTCATCATCGCCAAAGCATAATTAGACCTCTTAAATCCACAGTACAAACTTTAACAAAGGATTCAGCTTTGCCAGTGTTAAAGTACACTCTGTATTCTGCATCTGCCAGTTGGAAGCTGGATTTTGAGAAAAAGAACACACATCCCACCCCTTCTCGTCTGACTCAGTTCACCTGCTGTGCAAACACCCATGCTGTGAAATCCATTCCGTGAACATCACAACAGACAAAGCAAGGAAATGAAACCTTGTACGAACACGATTGTTTCAAAGCCCCCTGATGGGGGGTCCAGATCCACAATCCAGAAGCTGGGATGTCAGCAACAGTAAACCACCTGCTGCTTTATATTCACGGGTCTGGAACTCAAACTGATTGCAAAACAGCTTTCCCCAACCAATATGATAAAGTTGACGTCTCAAGATTATGATATTGCTAAATGTGGTGTGCTGCATTAAAATCATGCATTGGATCATCAAAAGCACCCCGAAGGTCAGGGATTTGAATACTACTCAAGAGACTTGATAATAAAAGCTAGGCTGACATTTTGAGGCAGCCGCTCTATCAGTTGCACCACCGACTGCTATTTTGAAAAATAGCCGGGCAAATATTGCATTGGATGGAACTGCAGATGCTGGTAAAAAACTGAAGATAAACACAAAAATGCTAGAGTAACTCAACGGGTCAGGCAGCGTCTCTAGAGAAAAGGAATAGGTGATTTTCTGGGACGGAACCCTTCTTCAGACTGAAAGATAGTGTGTGGGGGGGGGGGGGGGGGGGGGGAGACTGGAGACGAGAAAAGGCCAGAACAAATCAGGGCTGGTAACAGATGACCTCAGGAATGGTGGAGTCCATAATGGCCTATTGTTAACTGGGGAAGACATGTTAACAAAAGGAATACATGGATGCAAACAGTGGAACTAGTAGGACGACTAGGGTGGGGGAGGGGGGAGAGGTGGGGAGGAGGGAGGGAATGCAGGAATTACTTGAAATTAGAGAAATCAATGTTCGTAACGCTGGGTTGTAATGTTCATAACCCTGCCCAAATGAAATATGAGGTGCTGTTCCTCCAATTTGTGTGTGGCCTCACTCTGACAGTGGAGGAGGCCCAGGACAGAAAGATCAGTGTGGGAATGGGAAGGGGAATGGGAAGGGGAAGATCAATGTGGGAATGGAAAATGTTTGGCGGCTATGACAGGTATTTATATATCACCCAGCATCTCTTTAGTTCAGTGATGCAAAATGCCTTGGCTAGTCTCTCAGGAAGGTGTTTGAGCTAAGTTTGACAAGTGGCCACATTGAGGAGATATTAGTGCAACACCATTGGGTATGAAGGGGTGTGGGAGGAAGATGTAATAACATGGTTATAACAGGTATAACCTCATTAAAATGGTGGAGAAGACACAAGAGGCTAACTGCACACTCTTGGTCCCACCTGCTGTTCACAAATTGGCCTGCATGCTTCCTGTAGTATGGCAGTGGCTCCACAGTGTGGGTGCTTTATTGGCTACAACGTCCTTGGGGGTATCTCAAAGTAATGAGAGGTGCAATATAATTGGAATTATTCGCTTAAATAATGGCAGCAGAGAGCCCACACGCTGCAGTGCCAGTGCTTTGCTCGAAAACCTTTTGAAGACATCTTCCCAGGTTATGTCTCCACTTCTCCAGAACCAGCAGCATGCCCTCCTTTACATTAGAAGGGAGCACGAAAGACATGGCTTTCATTAATGGCATTGATGTAGAATAAATTAACGGGAGAGTGGAGCCTTGAAGCAAAGGAAGGAAATTAGCACCGTCTAAGGCTCCGTTCAAAGATAAAGCAGAGAGTTTGATGGACAAGAATGAATATAACCTCATAATCTGAAGGTCAGAGATAAATAATGAGATTTTTTTCACAAGTTATATATATCGCCATGGTCAATTAAGCAGAAGATTTCCAGTAACAACACTTCCAAACACTGAACAAGCCGTGATCATCATTATTCATTCCAATCACTGGATCCATTTCTCAGTAATTAAAATTGTCTTCCGTTGGGTCACCAGCATGTGCATTTTGAACTGGCAAACAGATCTACGAGCTTCCAGCTCCCTACAGACAATTGCCTCCAGCCTGGAGATTGTTAATGGTGACTGTGGTTTTGTTTTGTGAATATTTCACCATCAGTATTCACGAACTTAAAGACAGTTGCTAGGTAAATGTGTGTGAGCATTTGTGGTCACTTGAAGGGTATGGTACTACATTAGCAAACCAAAGGCTTTGTCTTTTCATTGGAAAATGAAACTGATTTCAATAAATCTCATCATTTGTGAACTAAGCCCAGAAAATAAAATAATCACAACAGGTACATTGATGACACTTCAGGATATGGATTCCGTGTTCTGGGCAATTCAATATTCACATTACGCGGTTAATTCCTAACTGACAGTAAATAATGCGTTTCTTCTTTTCTGGGGTCAAATCAGAAACTGCAGCATCTTGCAGTGTATCCCAAAAGAGTCGGCACAAACAAAAAGACAAATAAAGTGCAGGGAATTATTTGAGAATGTATGCATATGGAATAAGATTACGAAAAGCAAAAGATAAAATTGCAGATGATGGAAAGTGGAAATAAAAACAAAAATGCTGGAAATGTTCAGCTGGTTGGAAGCTGTGGGGAAAGAAACAGTTAATTGAAGTTGACCAAGACATTGCATTTCTACCCTGGTGGACATTAATAAACCTCATGCTGAAACATGGATTCAGTGATTTGGATGAATAATGATGACTGATTTAGTGATTTGGAAGTGCTAGTTTCTCTCTCTTCAAGCATGACTGCCAAGCACTTCTAGCAGTGCCTATTTATAAGAGTAACCAAGTTAGTTCTCACAAACAATTCTGCCATCTCTAACTGCACGTACATTAATAATAGAGTCGCAGAGTACATCAGAACCATCCAAAGCAAGAACATTTACCGCTGTAGGTAATTCGCCAGTCAAGCTTGATTAGAATTAATAAGGAATCTTGCATTCGATTTTACTGAATTTAAACTTCACTGTGTAAAAAATTATCATAATATTGCATCTTAAATGCGGTTTGATAAAACATTGAACAGTGAATTCTCCAATTTTAGATAACACTTCACACATTTACCCCCCCCCCCATCTCTTTCCTGACCCCTTTGCACACTAATTCTCCTACGATCCCCCCACTCCCCAGCCTCTTCCCCTTCTCCTCCCCTCAGGGTTTACATTTCACTTCACTTCTCTCCTTATCAGCATCCCTTTGTCTCTTTTTCTCCTCCAGTCCTCTTTTATCATCCTTTTGTCCCCTTTTCATCTCTCGCCTTTGTCCACCCCACCCATCTACCCCTCGGAAAAAAAAATCCCTTACCTGCATCAACCTACCATTTGGCAGAACTTGTCCTGCTCCCCCCACCCCCCTCACCATTTAAAAAATCTTACTCCTCCCCCACCACAATCAGCCTGAAGAAGGGTCCCGTCTCGAGATGTCACCTCTCCATGCCCTCCAGAGATGCTACCTGGCCTGCTGAATTACTCCAGCACTTTGCGTTCGACGTGAGATTCCCACATCTGATATATTCCTTGTGACTGCATGATAACACATGGAGTATCTGTAAACTGAGTCAGAGCTGAATTGGCAGGAAGGAAGAATTGAGTGAAAATACGTCTAGGAAAGTAAAACCTGCACCTACCTCCACTATCATCTTCACTGTGGGTAACGTGGTAGCAATATTCTGTGGATGTGGAGGTCGAACAGTTATTGGCACACAACCTGCATACAGGCATCCATAAAATGCCGCAATTAAGTCTATTCCTGCATGAGGGACAAAATATTTTTCACCTCAGTATCTGCATTTTTAATTATAAAGCTCCATGTTAGCGCAGCATAGACTAGTTGTAAGGTTGTCTCTAAAAGCCACCTAAACCATTTTAAAAAATGTTTAAATTAATGACGCTCAGCTGGTTGAAATATACGGAATACCATTAAATCAGGCAGTAAATTTTTTACCACATTTAACATATTTACCGCAAGGCAGGCTGAAGTCAAGAGCGGAAGGGTGCATTAAAGGCAAAAAGTATAGTCTCACTCTACCTGGTGGATAAACCAAAGCCACGTGATCTCCATCCTGCAGGTGTCCTCTCTCCATCAGCATTACTGCTATTTTCTCTGCTCGTTTATGCAGCTGAAGGCATGTTAAAGAATTGGCTACTGTTCCCTGGTTAACAAAATATAAGAGGTGAATTGTGATTACTTCATTCACGATTCAATGATCCTAAATGGAAATTTTGGAAGGTTCAAGAATTAGGAACAGCATTCGCACCCAGTATCGGGATCCACATCGGATATTAACTTCTGAAAATGTGTTCATCAATCAGATTCTTCTTCCCTTTTATATACTCAAGAAAAAATCATGGCTACATTATATGTATAGAAATAGCCAAAGATGTTGGAATTAATATTTTCTGTCGGAAACCTTTTCACCTATTGCTTTCTCCCTCGTGTGTATGTTCATCCTCCCCATATATACCTGCACTTTTCACTTCAATGCCTTACTAGAGTGAGTTCCAGAAGCTCTTGGTCAAGAAATATCTTCCTGGATTGTTCTTCCATCTTATATTATTGGCCTCTATTGCTGGTTTTATTCATTTCTGAAATCTCTTCACTAAATCACAAACATTCATATCCTGGAAAGCTTGGTCAACCGTTAGACGTTAGACTTTAGACTTTTACTTTAGACAAACAGCGTGGGAACAGGCCCTTCGGCCCACCGAATCCATGTTGAACAGTGATCACCCCATACACTAGCATTATCCTACACACTAGGGAGAATCTACAATTTGCAGAAGCCAATTAACTTGCAAACCTGCACGTCTTTGGAGTGTGGGATGAAACTGGAGCAACCGGAGAAAACCCACACAGTCACAGGGAGAAAGTACAAACTCTGTACAGACAGCACCGTTAGTCAGATTTGAACCCAAGTCTCCTGCAACTCTACCACTGCACTGCCCATTAGTTTGTTCAATCTTTGCAGGCTAAAATAACCTCTCAGTTCCACTTCCATTTATTTTGTAATTTCTCAAGTAAGTGCATGGTCATTTAATACCATGTGGACCAAGACTGTCCACAAATCACCAGGCAGTCTAGCCATGTTTAACGTTTTATTTCTGCTTTTCAATTGTCCACAAAAGAAATAAAGTATTTGGGGGTTTTTTTCCCATCAGTGATCTCTTCAACTTGTGCCCAGAGGTCATCGGGAGAGAGATAATTTGCTTTATTCCACTGTTTGACAATGCAAAACTTACCCTGGAGTTCAGTAGTGTGAAAAGCACATGGTCGGGAGTAGTTTGCGCACGCCATTGTAGAACTTCAGCCAGAAACATAAACTAAAACAAGAACATAGGAATGACAGGTTTAGTTTAGTTTAGTTTACAGACACAGCATGTAAACTGGCCCATCGGACCACCGCGTCCACATCAAAGATCGATCGTCCGTTCACATCAGTTCCATGTTATCCGACTTTTGCAAGAAACCCCCACGCAATTTACTACGGCCAATTAATCTACAAACCCGCAGGTCGGTCGTTGGGATGAGGGAGGAGACCAGAGCACCTGGAGGAAACCTACATGGTTGCAGGGAGAAGGCGCAAACCCCACACAGACAGCACTGGATGCCAGGATTGAACCTGGGTCTCTGGTGCTGTGAGTCAGCAGGTCTATGAGAGCACCGTGAGGTTATGGATAGCGTGTAATAAGATGCCAGGCTTGGTGTTGAAATCCAACTTGATTCATTGATCTATTTTATAAATAACCATGGAAAACTTTGGACAGATAGAGGACACAAGCTCTGATGGCCCATCTCCCCTTTTAAATCTAACAAATGGGAATGTGATTTACAATCATCTCGAAGAAAAAAAAAGTCAGCCTCGTAATAGTTGCAACCTCATAATAAGAAATACTGTTGTGGGACTATTTTAAACAGATGTACCTGAAGGTTCAGCAAGACAATAGTAAATGCCAGAGAAGATAAAGTAAGAAACACAATGCATCAGAGCTCCACACAACATTATTTAGTCTCTGGATTCTGGTCTTGAATCGACTTTAGACGTGAAATAGCTGGTACAGGTCATTTAATTCAGATCAGCTCTATTACCACAATCTATGAAGAAACCGAAGCTTAAAAATTTACTGCATGACCAGCTACCAGTCGCACAGACAGCTGTGGGAAATCCACCCATTACAATGGTCAGTTAGCTTTGCTTTGCCCATTCTAATGTACCTGCTTAAAACCCACCAGTGACAGACTATAAATGGAGATTATAATCTAGTAGAAATGAACCTCTGAGTGGCAGAATTGAGAGAGGTCACAAAGGAATAGTGTTTAGAAATATTCTTTAGGCTGACTTGAGTGAGCAGAATCAAGAAAAAGAAAAGAAAACTTAAAGAGCAGAGAGTAAAGCTTCACAATGAAAATAAAGACAAGAAGGCGTTTGGTATGCTTGCCTTTATAAATCAGAGCATCGAGTATAGAAGTTGGGATGTAATGTTGAAATTGTACAGGGCATTGGTGAGGCCGAATCTGGAGTATGGTGTGCAGTTCTGGTCGCCAAATTATAGGAAGGATGTCGACAAAATGGAGAGGGTACAGAGGAGATTTACTAGAATGTTGCCTGGGTTTCAGCACTTAGGCTACAGAGAGAGGTTGAACAGGTTGGGTCTTTATTCTTTGGAGCGTAGAAGGTTGAGGGGGGACTTGATAGAGGTTTTTAAAATTTTGAGAGGGACGGACAGAGTTGACGTGGGTAGGCTTTTCCCTTTGAGAGTGGGGAAGATTCCAACAAGGGGACATAGCTTCAGAATTGAGGGACAAAGGTTTAGGGGTAACATGAGGGGGAACTTCTTTACTCAGAGGGTTGTGGCTATATGGAATGGGCTTCCGGAGGAAGTGGTGGAGGCTGGCTCGATTTTATTATTTAAGAGTAAATTGGATAGGTATATGGATAGGAGGGGATTGGAGGGTTATGGTCTGAGTGCAGGTAGATGAGACTAGGTCAGGGAGAATGGTCGGCGTGGACTGGTAGGGCCGGACAGGCCTGTTTCCATGCTGTAGTTGTTATATGTTATATGTTATATGTTAATTGGACAGGAAACATCTTTTCACCCCGCAACCTAAATAAGCAAGTCATTCCCTTCATAGAAACATAGAAACATAGAAATTGGGGGAAGGAGTAGGCTATTCGGCCCTTCGAGCCTGCACCGCCATTCAATATGATCATGGCTGATCATCCAGCTCAGTAACCTGTACCTGCCTTCTCTCCATACCCCCTGATCCCTTTAGCCACAAGGGCCACTTCAACTCATTTGTCATACATGTCACTTCCTTTACATCCTATATAATTGTCCACATGCATCATGTAGCTCCCTACCCTCTGGATAAGTAATTAATTATAATTTCAGTATTAACACATTTCAGGTTTGAATATGTGTTTATTTTGTTTGTATAAACATAATATTGCAATTCATGTTTGTTTAAATGCCCTTAAAGAGGAAAAAAAACATACGGTAAAAATTTAGTTTGGCTTTAAACACATTCTTGGACATTATGGCCAAACAGGTTAGGCCAGGCTAGTTATTAGAAATGTCAAATGCAATTTAAAGTTTTTTTCTAAACTGACTGGAATTGCTGAAAGTTGGCTGAGGAACATTATTCAGCGAAGTCCAGTGCAACATCCCGAGTGCTAGTGATGGTGATTTCTAAGACTGAACGGCTATAATCATTATCTCATTTTGCACTATATTGTTTTTTTTAAAGTTTATTGCACTTCTTGTTGTTTATTATGGTATCTACTGTGTACGATGTTTACATACCTGTTGTGCTGCTGCAAATAAGAATATCATTGTTCCATTTTGGGACATTGGACAGTAAAACACTCTGGACTCTAATACTGGAAGGGATTGATTCAGCCTGTACTATTCCTACCAGCATCACTTCATTAGCCAGCACAGCATCCAATGCCCTGATTACCTGCTGCCAACACCCACCAAGCCCTTAACCCTACCATCATCTCATCATCATCCAACCCCACATAAACCCATCACCCCCAGTCACCTCACCCCACCGCACATTCCCTCAACTGCAGGCCTGAAAATTTCATCAATGTTAAAATTTGTGATTTTGTCAATTTGTCTGGATTGCATGCAATCTTTCACTGCATCTCAGTACACAGGACAATAATAAACCAATATCACTTTCATTTTTGCGTAAATTGAAGTCAAGACTTCGCTGGAGGAACTCAGCGGGTCAGTCAGCATCTGTGGAGGGAATGGGCAGACGACGAAGGGTCCTGACCCGAAACCTTGCTGATCCATTCCTCCCTAGATGCTGCCTGCACCTTTGAGGTTCCTCCAGTACTTTGTGTTTTGCTCTAAGATTTCAGCATCTGCAGTTCCTTGTGTGACCTTTCCACAGGGCATAGTTCTGTCAAAACTCAGTCCGACTCACCTTTCTACCTTGGTCGTTATCTTCAATCTGCCCTAGATCCCTTCCACTGGCCTGGGCGATTCTCTTTCCTGATACCAGATTGCCCACCATTACGGAAGCTGGGCCGATCTCTGCAGTGAAGGTAAAAATTGCGGGCACCCCATTTCAGCAAAATGTAACCATCAAAGGATTACCTGTATCTGCATCCCTAAAGCCAATACTTTGTAGGTAACATGCTTTGTCAAAATATCTAGCGCACAATCATGGTAAGAATTGCACCTCCTAACAATATTTCATTTATTTTAATTTGAGCGTTCCCATTACAATGTATTTTGCGCACTCAAATACAAAACTGTATTAAAAGGGAAAAAAGGATATTTACCCTATGTTACAGAGGCATCCCTTCAAGTGTACTGATTATCCCTTCAAATATTTTTCACAGCATATAATTTTACACTGAGCTTATGGAAGCAAAGAACATTACCTGGCTGTTTCTGCCTTGGTTTGGGCAGATTTATTACGCAGGTGTGTGGGCAC
The DNA here is from genome assembly GCF_053455715.1 of Rhinoraja longicauda. NCBI lineage: Eukaryota > Metazoa > Chordata > Chondrichthyes > Rajiformes > Arhynchobatidae > Rhinoraja > Rhinoraja longicauda. The sequence continues at coordinate 99,833,625 of NC_135954.1, forward strand.
ATTAGCACATTGCACGGATGGAGAGAACCTTCTAAAAAGCACTGTTTGGTTTCAGAGAGGTGTATGCCACCCAGAGGCGTTTTTGGAAGAGTATTAGCTGGTACCAGGGCCAAGCAGTAAACCCCTACTTGATGGATACCATCGATTGCCTTTAAAAAAATAATTGTTAAAATAAGTTTACATTACACATGCACTCTCGTCAGTCATTGTCCTTATTGCCGCGTCATGCATTTTCAACTATAAAAATATATTATCAGCATTACCAACACCATTGAAATGAAAACAGACACAAAATGCTGGAGTAACTCAGCAGGACAGGCAGCATCTCTGGAGAGAAGGAATGGCGGCACGGTGGCGTAGCGGTAAAGCTACTGCCTTACTGCGCCAGAGACCCGCGTTCGATCCTGACTACGGGTGCTTGTCTGTACAGAGTTTGCACGTTCTCCCCGCGACCTGCGTGGGTTTTCTCTGAGATCTTTGGTTTCCTCCCACACTCCAAAGACGTACAGGTTTGTGGGTGAATTGACTTGGTATAAATGTAAAATTGTCCCTAGTGTGTTTAAGGTAGCGTTAATGTGTGGAGATCACCAGCTGGTGTGGCTTGGCAGGCCGAATTGCCTGTTTCCACGCTGTACCTTGAAAACGAAAAACCCTTCTTCACAAGAATGGTCTTGCCCCGAAACGTAACCTATTCCTCCTCCAGAGTTGCTGCCTGTCCCACTGAGTTACTCCATTTTGTGTCTTTCTTTGATGTGAACCAGCATCTGCAGTTCCTTCCTACACATACTTGAATGAAATCTGTGCTGAAGAAGGGTGAGGAGGAGAGTATGTTTGGCTTACTTTCATATAAATTGATTGCTATGGCTGATGCTATCATGGTTTATTTACACATGAGCATTTCTTTCATTAAAGTTTGCAATCTTAAAGTTATGATTGAAGTATCCCATTGCAAAGATTGTGCAAAACGCACCTAGGTTTCCAAATCAGCCGCAAAGAACACTATGACATTTGGATGACACTATAGTTGTAAATCTCAGGAACGGTTGTCAATATTAGAAATGTGATCAATATATTTGAAGAAGTCTTGGTTTCTAAGATAACCACTGGCCAATCCAGGTTAATGAAATAAAAATGACATCCATACAAAAAAAAGATGAACTTGTTGTAAATTAAACACTTGACAGTACAAGTGAAAGGGGGGAATATCCTTCCGAAGTCAAAGCAAATGTAAGTGAAGGAAATGTCCGATGATCAACAATGTCTTAGTCTCGCCAGCATAATTTGAAAGGATTCCACTCAACAAGATCCAACAGATGAGCAACATTGGCAAAAAAATATAACTGCGAAAAAGGAAACATTTATGTGAAAGCATTACTGACATTTTTTCCCCCCCTTTATCTTTCATCCGAAAGCCATGAATCATGCTGGTGTGTAATTCCATGTGCACTTCCTTTGCTGATGCAGCTTGACTAAAAGCCCAATTGCAAGTCATGCGTCTGATTAATGGGTTTCATTGGACAATGTATTGATGGGGCCAACAAAAGCAAGTCCAATCATGCCCTCATCCAAATTCCCACAGTCTCACTCACAGAAATGACCATTGGCCACATTGATAAACATAGAAACATAGGAAATATGTGTAGGAGTAGGCCATCCGGCCCTTCGAACCAGCACCGCTGATTATGACTGGCCATTCAAAATCAGATCCTGCTTTCAATAGACAATAGACAATAGACAATAGGTGCAGGAGTAGGCCATTCAGCCCTTCGAGCCAGCACCGCCATTCAATGCGATCATGGCTGATCACTATCAATCAGTACCCCGTTCCTGCCTTCTCCCCATACCCCCTCACTCCGCTATCCTTAAGAGCTCTATCCAGCTCTCTCTTGAAAGCATCCAACGAACTGGCCTCCACTGCCTTCTGAGGCAGAGAATTCCACACCTTCACCACCCTCTGACTGAAAAAGTTCTTCCTCATCTCCGTTCTAAATGGCCTACCCCTTATTCTCAAACTGTGGCCCCTTGTTCTGGACTCCCCCAACATTGGGAACATGTTATCTGCCTCTAATGTGTCCAATCCCCTAATTATCTTATATGTTTCAATAAGATCCCCCCTCATCCTTCTAAATTCCAGTGTATACAAGCCCAATCGCTCCAGCCTTTCAACATACGACAGTCCCGCCATTCCGGGAATTAATCTAGTGAACCTACGCTGCACGCCCTCCATAGCAAGAATATCCTTCCTCAAATTTGGAGACCAAAACTGCACACAGTACTCCAGGTGCGGTCTCACCAGGGCCCGGTACAACTGTAGAAGGACCTCTTTGCTCCTATACTCAACTCCTCTTGTTACGAAGGCCAACATTCCATTGGCTTTCTTCACTGCCTGCTGAACCTGCATGCTTCCTTTCATTGACTGATGCACTAGGACACCCAGATCTCGTTGAACTCCCCCTCCTCCTAACTTGACACCATTCAGATAATAATCTGCCTTTCTATTCTTACTTCCAAAGTGAATAACCTCACACTTATCTACATTAAACTGCATCTGCCATGTATCCGCCCACTCACACAACCTGTCCAGGTCACCCTGCAGCCTTATTGCATCTTCCTCACAATTCACACTACCCCCCAACTTAGTATCATCTGCAAATTTGCTAATGGTACTTTTAATCCCTTCGTCTAAGTCATTAATGTATATCGTAAATAGCTGGGGTCCCAGCACCGAACCTTGCGGTACCCCACTGGTCACTGCCTGCCATTCCGAAAGGGACCCATTTATCCCCACTCTTTGCTTTCTGTCTGTTAACCAATTTTCTATCCATGTCAGTACCCTACCCCCAATACCATGTGCCCTAATTTTGCCCACTAATCTCCTATGTGGGACCTATGTTCTCCCCATATCCCTTGATTCTGTTAGCCCTAAGAGTCAAATCTAACTCTCTTTTGAAAACATCCAGTGAATTGGCCTCCACTGCCTTCTGTGGCAGAGAATTCCGCAGATTCACAACTCTCTGGGTGAAAAAGGTTTTCCTCATCTCAGTCCTAAATGGCCTATCCCTTATTCTTAAACTGTGAGTTTAAGGAGTATTAAAGGAGTATTTTAAAACATATGCATGATCTCCAACCCAATGAATGGACTCGCATTTGGCCTTTCATGAGGCTTAATGTCCCACCATATACCCTGCCTCAAACAGCCCAGACATTTCACTTGATGAATTATTTCACATTTATTTGCAATTATCGTTCTCCCTTTACCAGAGGCTATTAAATGTCAGCAATGTGTTTGCCGAACGTCAATCAAAGACAATTTTGGCGATGATCTTTACCTGAAGGACTCTACTCATCCATTGAAAGCTATCCTCCTCAGTGGAATCTGGTCTCTGTTCAGCAATGATAATGATCCTCTCATCATGCAAAACAGTTATAGAAAACACAGCTATTCTGTTAACAGACAAAGATCAGAATCAAATTAAATGACCAATACTGAAAGGTTACAATGTGTAATCCAACAACAGTTATTTAATTCAAAATCACTTCTAATTCATTTTGTATTATTAGTCCAACCTTAAACTGTGATAATTCCTTCATTTCTGATCATAATTCATTTCTTCATTTAATTGACCATAATTTAACTTGTATGAATCAACGTGCAATTATGGCTTTTCACAAGGCTTAATGTACCACCATAAACCCTGTTCCAAGCAGTCCTGACATCAACCCAATGAAAGTTATTCTGTAATTATTGTTTTTATCATAGGCTAAGATGACTGCAATTTCCTTTCTTAGGGATTTTTTATATACGTAACTAAAATGTGACTCGTGTAGATGGGACATGTTGTGGGTGTGGGCAAGCTGGGCCGAAGGGCCTGTTTCCATGCTGTAAGACTCTATGACTCTATAACATATATATTTTTGAACCTTTTCAGTTAATAATAAAAGTTTAATAAATGCCTAAAAGATTCTACATGCATACATGTCATATCCATTTCCTGAATAACGTATATAACGATTAAAAGATCAAATAAATATTCATTTAGAATTATAATATACTCAAGTTTATCATACTGGTTTTTGTTCTATCAAGATAAAGCAAAAGCTGTGTTTTGATCAAATTGTTTGAGGTGTTTTGAAGAGGTGACGAAGAGGATTGATCAGGTGGATGTTGTCCACATACACTATTGCAAGGTGACACATGGTAGGCCAATCCTGAAAGTTAGAATACATGGGATCCATGGCAAATTAGAGACTGTTGAGTTAGTAAGAGAGAGTAGTGGTGGATTTTTGCTTTCCAGATTGGATGAGTTACGGGTCCTTAGTGCTAATTAGTGGTATACCACAGGAGTCTCTAATTTGCCATGGATCCCATGTATTCTAACTGTGTGACTCTAAGAACCAAACACTCAGTGGAATGCAAGATGACCCTGAGATGGTTGTACCCCATCTCACTTCAGGAACGATGACTGCAGTTCTATTCTGTTAAAACAAGTAGACAGATACCTTATTGAATTTATAGGCATTTGATTTTTCTCAGCCAATTTTTTTAACTTACGACATGTAATAGTTAAATCTAACACCAATTGTTCATTCTTAGTTCGCCAACAAATACCCACAAAATCAAAATGTTTCCTTGACCAATGCAAATTGCACAATTTGTGCCACCACTCATTATTCGGTCTCAATGCGGAACAGCTTGAAGGATCAACTCCTGTAACGTTGTGCAAGCCAGGTACAGACACAAACCTTCCTCTATAGACGAACTTCATTGGTTCCACTGCCAGTGCCGTTGCCACGATGTCATCTGCATTGTGCCGCCGTCCACTGACCACCATTAGACCGTCCATCTTCCCCACCACAAAGACCATTCCTCCAGGGCCAACAAAGCCCAAGAGTCCAGATCGGACAAATGGATATTCACTGACTGGAGCACCAGAGCTCAGCATGGGGAACATCTGGAGCAGGAGATAAGTGGAGAGGAATCAATGAAACAGGTAGCAGAAATTGAGAAACTGCAAATGACAAGAAAATCACACAGTGGGCCTATATTGAGAAGTACTAAGAGAAAGAGTGGTAACAATTAAAACAACATTCAGGAGAGGTCAATTCCCTCTTATAAATCCAATATTCAGGGCTGCCGCATCACAGTGGACTGACTATTGGAAAGTGACCATCAGGCTATTAAACTTTGTCTTTGTATTATTATTGCATGTTTGTTTTATATAAACATTAATATACATATAATATATATATATATACACACACACGCATATGTATATATGATACATATGTGTGTGTGTGTGCATGTATACATGTGTGTGTGTGTGCGCACGTATGTGTGTATATATATAGAAAACTGTGTTCGTGTGTGTGTGTATATATATATATATATATATATATATACACACACACACACACATAAAATATATTTTCTGAACTTTTTGTTGTTTATCATGTGGTTTATAGAGTATTATGTTTACATATCTGTTGTGCTGCTGCAACTTAGAATTTCATTTTTCCATTTCTGGACATGACAATAAAACATTCTTGACTCGATATAAGGAATTCCCATGGCAGGCATAACATAGCGGCAGAAAAGGATGCCATGGAAGTGAGAGAAACCACAGCAGCAGGGTGGGAAACAAAGTTCCACACATCAACTGGACGTGCCCCATACAATGATATGGACTGATCAACTCCCTTTTCGCAAGTGGTCCCAAACGAGTTGATACCACTGCAAACGGGCACCAGTGGTGCACTTGGTACCATTGCAAGCAGACTGCAATGTATCGTTACAATGGGTCTACAGGTGATTGCAGCAAAACTGCGCTATTGATTGGAAGACCTCAAGTGAGCTATTTCATATTCAAATGCGAAGCTGGGTGATGCTGAGCTTTCAATCCACATTCCATTCACGAACCATGCACAATGTGCTTTTTTATATCTGCCAGCACTGGGGGAAAAATGCCACCTGTGCTCCACATATGGGCCATATTCCCAAAGGTCATCAATTGACCTGGAAATGGTCATACTGCCATCTACCAAGCCCCAAATGACTTTCGTGTTCAATTCGCAAATAAAGACTTGCTAAATAAAGTGTTATTCTAACACATCTAATTTCAAGGGAAATGCATTTCAGGCTATCGTTCAATTGCACTAACTTTTTTTTTGTTCTGGCTTTTTTTCGCCTCCAGTCCCCCCCCCCCACCGCCCCCACCCTCTATATTTCAATCTGACGAAGGGTTCCGACCTGAAACGTCACCTATTCCTTTACTCCAGAGATGCTGCCTGACTCGCTGAGTTACTCCGGCACTTTGTGTCTATCCTTTGCACTAATATATGACAGGATCTACAATGCGATACAAGTTACAAAAATTGAGAGTAAAATAATTCCCCAAACTAGAATAATTCTGGCACAACCTCAGGTCCAAAGGTGGAATCTGTCCACTATGAAATTCATTACTTCATGCATCATGTGCACAACTACCTAAAATACTGTTATTTTCAAATTGGTTTCTAAAATTGAAACAAGATTAAGATTTGGTTTAATCCATAATGTTGAAGTTTTATATTATTTTTAACTACAGAATAGCTTGCGGAATAGTGAGTTAAAGCTAAAGGCACAAGGAATTGATGATGCTGGTTTACAAAAAAAGACACAAAGTGCTGGGGTCACGCAGCTTCTCTGGAGAACACGGATAGGCAACTTTACGGTTTGGGACCCTTCTTCAATCTGAAGAGTGAGTTAAAACTGCTGCATTCATGGTGTTTAATGTACCCCTGCAGAATTTTACTGACGGACCTGTTTATTTGTAACAGGCCATCACCATTTGCAATCAGTTGTGGAGCTCATAGTGGGCAGGAAATGCATCCCCAGCCAGTGGCATTAAGTATGCCAGATAACCATATAGTCGTAGCTTATGAAAGTGATTTCACTGAAGACAAGGCAATTAAATTTGCAGGCAGAGTACAATATGACGACAAACCGCAATTAATACCTCCAACTGAGATGACATTCTGGTGGAGTGCATTGAGGACAGAATGATTTGACAGCTATCTTCCACTTCACTTCACAATTTATAGAGAAGATTTTGGTTTAGTTCAGTTTTGTTTATTTTATTCTCACGTGTACTGAAGTAACGTGAAAAGCTGGTTTTGTTGCGTGCTAAACCAGTCAGCGAAATTACTATAGATGTTTACAATCAAGCCGACCACAGTGTACAGATACATGATAAAGGGAATAACTTTTAGACTAAAAATAGTCTAGTAAAGTCCGATTAAAGATAGTACAAGGTTCTTCAATGAGGTAGATGATAGCTCAGGAATGCTCTCTCGTTGTTGGTTCAGTTGCCTGATAACAGTTGGGAAGAAACTGTCTCTGAGTCTGGAGATATTCTTTTTCAAGCTTCTGTACCTTTGCCTGAGAGGTGAGAAGAGGGAGTGACCGGGGTGAGACTCGCTCTTGATTATGCTGGTGGCTTTGCTAAGGCAGTGTGAAGTGTAAATGGAGTCAATGTAAGGGACTGGTTTGTGTGATGGTCTGGACTGGGCCCACAATTCTCTGCAATTTCTTGCGGTCTTGGATGGAGCTGTTTAAAAAACATGCTGTGATGCATCCCGATAAAATGCTTTCTACGGTGCATGTGTAGAAGTTGGTGAGAGTTGTTGCGGACGTGCCAAACTTCCTAAGCCTTCTGAACTTTAATGGTTATGTCACTATCTAGAAGAAAGGTGTGGTTGTTATGGTTTATTTCTCTGCTTGATGACGACACAGAGGAACAGAGTACATCAAAGAACCAGTTGATCCCAGTCAATGTTTTAAGCAGCAAACTATTTGCGGTGTTAGGTTTGAATTATTTTTCGGCAAGCAAGAGGTGCAGGCAAGTTTTTTTTAATGTAGAGAGTAGGAGGTGCCTGGAACACATTGCCAGGAGTGGTAGTGGAAGCAGATGTAGTATTGGCATTTAAGAGGCTTTTAGAAAGACACATGGATATGAAGGGAATGGAGGGATCTGGATCATAGAAACATAGAAAATAGGTGCAGGATTAGGCCAATCGACCCTTCGAGCCAGCACCACCATTCAATTTGATCATGGCTGATCATCCAAAATCAGTACCCCATTCCTGCTTTTTCCCCAGACATTGTGGGATGAAGGGCCTGTTCATGAGCTGTACTGTTTGGGGATACTAGGGCATTGGCCTAGTATCATAATAATAATAATAATATATTTATTTTATATAGCGCCTTAACACATGCACAAAGCGCTTTACAAATACAATTAACATAGAAACAAACAGACAAACTATCCTGACGGAAAAGCGGCGAATACTCAACGCCAGCGTCCTCTCACGTCAGGGTCCGGCAGTAGACATTAAAGAACACAAGACACACAGGTACAATTTCTCACACAAAACAGCCATCACAGTGATTGCTCTAGGCATACCCTCACTGTGATGGAAGGCAAAGTCTTATCTCCTCCTCGTTCTTCTCCCGTGGCGCCACGAGGTGATCGAGGCTCCCAACCCCTTGAAGCCCCCACCGGGCGATGGAAAGTCCCAGGGTCGAGCCGAGCAGGCCGATGAAAGTCCTGAGCCCCCACCGGGCGATGGAAAATGCCGCGGCCGAGCCACGCAGGGCGATGAGAGTCCTGAGCCCCCACCGGGCGATGGAAAGTGCTGCGGCCGAGCCACGCAGGGCGATGAAGGGCCTGCGGGCGGGTTGATCGTGCCTCGTGCTTCGGGGCGGTCGAAGCTGCTACGGCTGGAGCTCCCAAAAGCCGGTCGCCAGCCAGGGACCTGCGAACTCCCGATGTTGCGGTCTGCAGGGCCCACGGCCGAAGCCTCCGAGATGGTAAGTCCAGGCCCTGCGACCGGAGTCTTCGAGGTCGATCCCAGCTGGAGGCCGCCGACTCCACGATGTTAGGCCGTTGCGCGAACGGAGACACGACACGGCAAAGGTCGCATCTCCGTTGAGGAGGAGATTTTTAAAAAAGGCTTCCCCCAACCCCCCCACCACCCCCCTACATACACAGAACCAAAAATAAAACAAAACGTACATTTAACATCAACAATGACAAAAAAACACAACAAAAAAAACGGAGACTGCCGGTGAGCCGCAGCTGCAGAACACAGCCACGCCCCATATGACCTATCATGTGCAGGCTGAGGAGATCAGTTTAACTTAGCATCATGTTTTGTACAGGCATTGTGAACCAAATGGCCTGCTCATGTGCTGTACTGTTCACTGTTCTCGAAAACAAGAGCAAGATAGGGAAAAAAACTGCAAAGCAGCCACATTTTCAGACTTATTTTCTTCTGATGGTTAATCCTCTGGCCATTAGTCCAACACTAAAATTATTATTCACTCCAAATCTACTTTCCCATCTACTTAGCCGGTGGTCCCTCTCATCCTACATCCCAATGCCACCATCCCCAAACAGGACAGCTCGTGAACAGGCACTTCAACCCACAATGTCTGTGCCCAACATGATGCCAAGATAAACAATAGACAATAGACAACAGGTGCAGGAGGAGGCCATTCGGCCCTTCGAGCCAGCACCGCCATTCAATGTGATCATCGCTGATCATTCTCAATCAGTACCCCGTTCCTGCTTTCTCCCCATACCCCCTGACTCCGCTATCCTTAAGAGCTCTATCTAGCTCTCTCTTGAATGTATTCAGAGAATTGGCCTCCACTGCCCTCTGAGGCAGAGAATTCCACAGATTCACAACTCTCTGACTAAAAAAGTTTTTCCTCATCTCTGTTCTAAATGGCCTACCCCTTATTCTTAAACTGTGGCCCCTGGTTCTGGACTCCCCCAACATTGGGAACATGTTTCCTGCCTCTAACATGTCCAACCCCTTAATAATTTTATACGTTTCGATAAGATCCCCTCTCATCCTTCTAAATTCCAGTGTATACAAGCATAGTCGCTCCAACCTTTCAACATATGACAGTCCCATCATTCTGGGAATTAACCTAGTAAACCTACGCTGCACGCCCCCAATAGCACGCCCTCAATAAACTGATCTCCTCCGCCTGCACGTGACGCACCCCTCAGCTGAATGGAACTGGGCCAATGGGCCTCTGACCTGCTGGGCCAGCAACCTTCATGCAAACATAAACCAACAACCAGGAGAAGATGAGATGACCCATTGAGGCTGCCCATGATCGCCGGGAACAATGACAAATCTCTTTCCACTGTCCGCAACAGTATAATCTTCCAAAGAAGTAAAAAAAGTTGACACATGTCTGTACCTCAAAAGTGTTCTTCGTCATCCCTAATAGACCATAGTAGGATGTGCCCGCAGCGATGGAGCAGACACAGAGTTCACCGATTTCATCAGTTCTGCAGAGCAACGGGATTCCTTCCGGTCTTACCACACACATCAAGGCTGCAGAAACACGGACATAACATTAATTCAACAAAACTTTCAGGAATTTACTATTGAGTATGTGGCTGATATCAATTGCTTCAAACCTGAAACAAGGCATTGGGAATTGTGTTTAATTTGTAAATTCAAATCCAGCAGAAGTACTCACACCCCAACCGTACGAACATTGAATTTTCCGATTGCAAGTAATACCACTTCCCTCACCCCACCACTCCCTCTCTCGTTCCTGCTTCTCTCCCCTCTCTGGTGTGCACCCATTTCTCACACTCTCCTTGTTCAGTCATTCTGCTCCTTTCCGCTCCTTTGTACACTCATCTCCCATCCTCAAGTTCCTTATTCCCCCCCCCCATCCCCCCTTTTCCACTTCCCCCTATCTTCCTCCACTCTCTGGCTTTACATTTCACTCCTCTCCTTCTATTGTTACTTACTCCATTTATCTGCCAATCAAACGCTCCCCTACCTGTATCCACCTATCACTTGCAAGACTTTATCCCGCCCCCACCTCTTTTCCAAATTTCATCCCCCCCCTCCCCCAACTACAATCAGTCTGAAGAAGTGTCCTGACCCAAATCGTTGCCTGCCCATTCCCTCCTCAGATGCTGCCTGACCCGCTAAGTTCCTCCTGCATCTGCAGTTGCTTGTGTCTCCAGAAGTATTCATTTACCACGTACAGAGATCACACTCCATTCACATCTAATACAATCCTTTACTTTTTTAAGCTTGATACCATGGACAATAAGATTATTATTATTATTTTTATAATAATAATAATAATATTATTATAATTATTATAATAATAATATTATTATTATTATTATGTAAGATTATTAAAGGGTTGGACGCGTTAGAGGCAGGAAACATATTCCCAATGTTGGGGGAGTCCAGAACCAGGGGCCACAGTTTAAGAATAAGGGGTAGGTCATTTAGAACGGAGATGAGGAAAAACCTTTTCAGTCAGAGAGTTGTAAATCTGTGGAATTCACTGCCTCAGAAGGCAGTGGAGGCCAATTCTCTGAACGCATTCAAGAGAGAGCTAGATAGAGCTCTTAAGGATAGCGGAGTCAGGGGGTATGGGGAGAAGGCAGGAACGGGGTACTGATTGAGAATGATCAGCCATGATCACATTGACAATAGACAATAGGTGCAGGAGGAGGCCATTCGGCCCTTCGAGCCAGCACCGCCATTCAATGTGATCATGGCTGATCATTCTCAATCAATACCCCGTTCCTGCCTTCTCCCCATACCCCCTGACTCCGCTATGGAATGGCGGTGCTGGCTCAAAGGGCAGAATGGCCTACTCCTGCACCTATTGTCTATTGTCTATAATATCTAAAGTCGACAAAATAACAAGACTCCTTCTGGCCTTACAAGACAGATCATATCTGCATAAAGATTGTTCCTTAATTCAGCAACAGAACTTTCAAAAGTAAGGTATACCTAAAACAAAAATTCATTCAGATTTACAAATGTACTTAATTGTTCCTTTGATTGTTAATGCATTCAAACCTTATTTACATAAAACTATAATAGAATCCACACAGCTTCCTTGGCTTTATTTTCTTTTAGTAAGTATATGACTAACAGAACATGAGACAACTGCAGAATGAGGTGACACTGCTTAGTATACAAATTAATTTGAGAAAATGGCACCACTATAACGGAGTTTTGTCATCATAAACAGAAAAGCTGCAGGTCGGGCAGCATCCATGAATAGAGGGGAACTCATCTCTCAGTGGACCAGGCTTTTCATCAGATTTTGAAGTTTGAAGGCTTTTTAGATTGGTTTATTTTAGAGATACAGTGCAGAAACAGGCCCTTCGGCCCATCGACCAGTGATCACCCCGTACACTAACATTATCCTACACGCTTGGGACAATTTACAATGTTTACCAAAACCAATTGACCGACAAACCTGTACGTCTTTGGAATGTGGGTGGAAACAAGAGCACTCAGGGAAAACCCATGGGGAGAATGTACAAACACTGTACAGATAGCACTCATAGTCAGGATCGAACCCGAGTCTCTGGCGCTGTAAGGCAGCAACTCTACCACTACGCCATTTTTGTGGGCAACATGTAAATAAATGAGCACAAAATTTATTATTTTTCAACTCGCATATCTCAAGGCCTGCGCAGATGATGCGGTTTTGGTTTATGGAAAATGCCAATTCCCACGAATACAACACCCTGTAATGCAGGGGCCACCTTCACAATTGTTTTTGGGAAGGTAATAATGATTTATCTTTTTGAACTGCTCCAATCCTCCTGTACAGCCTCCTGAGGCTTTATAAGGCACTGGCCAGACCACATTTGCAGTATTGTAAGCAGTTTTGGGGCCCCATGTCTGAAGAAGGATGTGCTGGCGTTAGAGAGGCACCAGAGGAGGTTTACGAGAATGATCCCAGGAACAGTTGGGTTAACATATGATGAGCGTTTGGTGGCACTGGGCCTATACTCAGAGTCATTGAGTTATAGAGTGATACAGTGCAGAAACAGGCCCTTCGGCCCAACTCACCCACATCGGCCAACAATGTCCCAGCTACCCTCGTCCCACTTGCCTGCGTTTGGTCCATAACCTCCAAACCTGTCCAATCCATGTACCTGTCCAACTGTTTCTTAAACGATGGGATAGTCCCAGCCTCAATACCTCCTCGGGCAGCTTGTTCCATGCACCCACCACCCTCTGTGTGAAAATGTTACCCCTCGGATTCCTAATAAATATTTTCCCCTTCACCTTGAACCTATGTCCTCTGGTTCGCGATTTCCCTACTCCGGGTAAAAGATTCTGTGCATATACCCGATCTATTCCTCTCATGATTTTGTACACCTCTATAAGATCTCCCCTTATCCTCCTACGCTCCATGGAATAGAGACCCAGCCTACTCAACCTCTCCCTACAGCTCACACCCTCTAGTCCTGGCAACATCCTCGTAAATCTTTTCTGAACCCTTTCAAGCTTGACAATATCTTTCCTATAACATGGTGCCCAGAACTGAACACAAAATTCTAAACGCGGTCTCACCAACGTCTTATACAACTGCAACATGACCTCCCAACTTCTATACTCAATACTCTGACTGATAAAGACCAAAGTGCCAAAAGCCTTTTTGACCACCTTATCTACCTGCGACTCGACCTTCAAGGAACCATGCACTTGTACTCCTAGATCCCTGTGCTCTACAACACTACCCAGAGGCCTACCATTTACTGTGTAGGTCCTGCACTTGTTCGACGTCCCAAAATGCAACACCTCTGTATTCAACTTCTCTGTATTAAATTCCATCAACCATTCCTCCGCCATCCTGGCCAATCGATCCAGAAACTGCTGCAATCTTTCACAACCATCTTCACTATCTGCAAAACCACCAACTTTTGTATCATCAGTAAACTTGCTAATCTTGCCCTGTATGTTCTCATCCAAATCATTGATGTAGATGACAAATAGTAACGGGCCCAGCACCGAACCCTGTGGCACACCACCAGTCACAGGCCTCCAGTCCGAGAAGCTACCTTCCACCATCACCCTCTGCTTACTTCCCTTGAGCCAATTTGCTATCCGTTCAGCCATCTCTCCTTGTATCCCATGAGATCTAATCTTCCAGAGCAGCCTACCACGCGGCACCTTGTCGAACGCCTTACTAAAGTCCATGTACACTCTGTCCTCATCAACCTTTTTGCTCACATCTTCAAAAAAATCATTCAGATTTGTGAGACACGACCTCCCAAGTACAAAACCATGCTGACTGTCCCTAATCAGCCCTTGCCCATCCAAATGCCTGTATATCCTATCAGAATACTCTCCAGTAACTTACCAACTACAGAGGTTAAGTTCACTGGCCCATAGTTCCCAGCATTTTCCCTGCAGCCCTTCTTGAAAAGAGGCATAACATTTGCCACCCTCCAATCCTCTGGCACCTCTTCTGTATTTAAGAACGACTCATAAATTTCAACCAGGGCTCCCGCAATTTCCTCTCTAGTTTCCCGCAACGTCCTCGGATATATCTGATCAGGCCCCGGAGATTTATCTACTTTCAAACATGACAGTACCTTCAGTACTTCCTCGATGGTAACACTGACTGCTCTCATGACACTTCCAGTGATTACGCCAATTTCCTCCGTCCTACTGTCTTTCTCCTCAGTAAATGCAGAGGAGCAATACTCATTGAGGACCTTGCCCATCTCCTGTGGCTCCACACAGAGGTGACCGCTTTTACTCCTGAGAGGTCCCACTCTCTCTCTAGTTACCCTTTTCCCCCATGTATTTTGGAATTGTCTTTTATGCTACCCTCCAGAGTTAACTCCTGGGCCCTTTTTGCCCTTCTGATCTTTTTTAATTTGCTCCTTAGTTCCCGAACCTCCTCCAGGGATGGACTTGATTCCAGCTGTCTATACCTGTCCCAAGCATCCTTCTTGTTTTTGACGAATGTCTCAATTTCCGTCGTCAGCCAAGCTTCCTTACGTTTGCCTGCTTTGCCTTTAACTCTAACAGGGACGTACACATCCTGAGCTCTCTTCAGTACACTTTAAAAAACATCTCACGTGGCCGAGGGTATCACAAAATGCTGGAGTAACTCAGCAGGTTAGGCAGCATCTAGGAGAGAGAGAATGGGTGACGTTTCGGGTCGAGACCCTTTTTCAGTCTGAAGGGTTTCGATCCGAAACGTCACCTATTCCCTCTCTCCTAGATGCTGCCTGACCTGCTGAGTCACTCCATCATTTTGTGATACCTTCGATTTGTACCAGCATCTGCAGTTATTTTCCTACACTCTCACTTGGCTGATGTTCCTTTTCCCTCAAATTACCTGCTCCAGTCAACTTGAGCGAGACCTTCTCTCATACCCTCAGGTTGGCCTTACCCCAGTTGAGCATTTTAACATGTGGACCCTCTCCGTCCCTATCCATAACTATCTTAAACCTAATCGAACTGTGGTCATTGGTCCCAAAAGACTCCTCCACACACACTTCATTAACTTGCCCTTCCCAATTTCCCAATACTAGATCCAGCGTTGTCCTCTCACGTGTGGGGAAGCTCAACACACTGTTTAAGAAAACTCCCCTGAACATTTTTGAGGAGTTGCACCCCATTTAAACCCTTCACGCTATAATTTTCCCAGTCTATATTGGGAAAGTTGAAATCCCCTACTATAACAACCTTATTTGACCTGCAGCTGTCTGAAATCTCCCGGCACATTTGTTCTTCTAATTCCGTTGACTATTCGGGGGTCTGTAGTGCACCCCCAACAAGGTGATCATCTCTTTCTTGTTCCTCAGTTCCATATAGCCTCACTAAACGAACCATCCGTAATGTCACCTCTGAACACAGCCGTGACATCCTCCTGAACCAACAATGCAACTCCCCCTCCTCATTTTTCCTCGCCCCTGTCCCTCCTGAAGCTCCTGTACCCCGGAACATTGAGCTGCCAGTCCTGCCCCTCCCTTAACCAGGTTTCAGTCATGGCTACAACATCCCAGTCGCTCGTACCTATCCATGCCCTAAGCTCATCTGCCTTACCCGTCAAGCCCCTTGCATTAAAATACGTGCAGTTTAAACCAACCCTCCTTCCTCACTCTCCGCCTTTCACCTGCCTATTCTGTCCATTAACCTTTCCCACATCACCCTCCATACCAACTTCTAGCTAACTACTCGCTGGAGTTCAGAAGGATAAGGGGGAACCCCATTGAAACTTACTGAATAGTGAATAGACTGGAGGTGGAGAGGATGTTTCCATGAGTGGGAGAATCTAGGACCAGAGCCTGTAGCCTCAGAATAAAAGGACGTACCTTTAGAAAGGAGATGAGGAGGAATTTCTTTAGTCAGAGGGTGGTGAATTTGTGGAATTGATTGCCACAGAAGGCTGCTGAGGCAAAGTCAATGGATATTTTTAAGGCAGACATTGAGAGATTCGTGATTAGCAAGATTGTCAGGGATTATAGGGAGAAGGTAGGAGAAGGGTTGAAACGGAAAGATAGATCAGTCATGATTGAATGGTGGAGTAGACTTGATGGGTCGAATGACCTAATCCTGCTCTTATAACCTATGAACTTATTAACTTATTTGGCTGCTGATTGTGTCCTGTCTGTGTGTCTATTTTCACAAAAGCACATCAGAAGCATTGTACCAAGTTGAAAATCCAGGGTTGTGTTTAAACCAATATACCTTGCACTCTTTAGCCCTATTCACTATCATGTTGGTGGGTCTTAGTACCCACTGACGGTTATCAATAGTGTCTATATAAGGTAAAAGAAATGTACTCTTTACATTGTATGTATACAAATGTATTGCACGGGGAATTTCAGCCCTTTGGAATAGTTCCAGTTAATCAGTTGTAACTCTCAGCAATTTGGTTGATGCAATAGCAAGAAGTGTGTTAAGGAATATTATACAGGATTGTATCATCAGGGTGTGAGAAATAAATAGCGTAGCTTTGCTAAAATGCAAACATAATCTTCTGAAATCCTTTCAGAAAGTGATTCAAGTAGCAGATCAAAGCCATCTGATTTTCAAAATGCACTGAGAGGGAATGTCCCCTTGTCATTGTGAAATAGGATTATTACAAAATCAACATCAAAGTGAATAAAGATAAATAATAAATAAATACATAAATAAGGAAGAGATTTATCTAAGGAAGGCAGCGACTAATAATCCAGCTCGTGCCTGAGGTACTAACCAAAGCAGCAAACGGTGTAACTGGGGCAGCTCGACTTGAAAGGAGCACACAAATTTAAACAAACGAGCAACTGTTGATTTCAGATCCGGACAAGTGTGATATAATGAACACTAAAAACAGTAGCAACCAAGGAATAGGAAAAAGGAGCTGGAAGTGATTATCACTGCCGACACAAAGCTGTTATTAGTGTAAATGGGTTAATTAAAAACTCCTCTGCAATTTCAAACCTTTTCATACTAACTCAAAACGGTTATTTTAACACTGTAAATTATGGCTGGATAAAATATTGAAAGCAATGTATCTTCGAACAGATAGTAATAAACTGGAAGACAACCGGAGAATTGGATCCACTAAGACTCCATGACAAATAGGTCCATGTCTGAGCCCATTCAAGAATCTGAGCATTAAGTGGTGCAATGTTAAGGGAGAGAGGTCATATGGTGCAGTTGAATCAGACGCTACATAAGGGGAATCTATCTGCTAACTCTGGGGTAAAAGAGAGTACTTGTGTGCTATGTCCTTCTTTGTAGTGGTAATATTTTCTCAAATTGGTTTGCAAAATAAGTAGTGTTGCACTATGAGAATTATATTCTGCGCTCTGTATCTTCCCCATTGCTCCATCTGTTGTACCCGAGTTTGAACTGATTGTATCTATGGATGGTATATCTGATCTGTTTGGATAGCATGCAAAACAAGCTTTTCACGGTACCTCGGTACATGTGACAATAATAAACCTAAACTTAAACCTAATTATCTGTTTATTTTGTTAGTATTCGGTGCAAGATAAAGAGCAAAACAAAAGCCCATAGCTTTGATGGCTATCAGGCATAGATCTTAAGTGAATACTCAATATTCTCCATGGAATTCATTGCCACTGACAACTGTGGGGACCAAGACGTCAGGTATATTTAATACGCAGATTGATAGGTCCTTGTTGAGTAAGTGCATCAAAGGTTACGGGGAGAAGGAAGGAGAATGGGGTTGAGAGGTATTGTGTTCAGTTCTGGACACCGTGTTATAGGAAAGATGTTGACAAGCTGGAAAGAGTAGAGAGAAGATTTATGAGGATGTTGGGGCTAGCTGGGACTCTATTCCTTAGAACGCAGGAGGATGAGGGGTGATCTTAAAGAGGTGTATAAGATCAGGAGAGGAATAGGTCGGGTAGATGCACAGTCTCTTGCCCAGAGTAGGTGAATCAAGGACCAGAGGACATAGGTTTAGGGTGAAGGAAAAATATTTAATAGGAATCTGAGGGGTAACTTTTTCACACAAAGTATGGAACAAGCTGCCAGAGGAGGTAGTTGAGGCAGGGACTACCCCAACATTTAAGAGGCAGTTAGACAGGTACATGGATAGGACAGGTTTGGAGGGATATGGACCAAGTGCAAGCAGGTGGGATTGGTGTAGCTGGGACATGTTGGTCAGTGTGGGAAAGTTGGGCCAAAGGGCCTGTTTCCACACTGTATCACTCTATGACTCTATGGCTCTAAGGAAAAATAGATCAGCCGTGGTCAAATGGCAGAGCAGAATTGATGGGCTGATATTCTGTCTTTTTGGGTCTTATCCACAATCATTTCTAAAGCTGGAGTTGGAATGTAGGCAATGCATTCAATAAATATAAGAAGGGCATTGAAGATTGTGAAGATAAGGAGGTCGAGAGACTGTGCATTTGGATAACAGGTGGGCCAAGTAAAAGGAATAGCTCGTTGCTGAATATCATGATCTTCTCAGCTGGATGAGCATCCCAAATTGTTCAATTACAGATATAATTGAAATACAATAGCACATTTGTCAGTGCACTGCAGCAGGGCTCCACAAGCTAAACATCTCTTGGACGTGAACTGCTGATTGAGGCAAGGGAATAGAGAAGCCATGAGTGACGGCCAGTTTGCTTCTAATAAAAAATCTACCCATTGTGCAGAAGGCAAAATTATGAGCAGGTCAAATGGGGAGAGCAAAGGTCACTTCAGTTGACGTGCTTCTTGGGGAAGAATTGTATTCAACCAGAGGGTGATTGAAACCTGGAGTGCACTGCCTGTGAGATGCTGAAGGAGATAGTCTCACAACATTGAGACGTATATAGGTGAATACTTGAAGCATCATGGCATAGCTTTACTTTTAGATATTAGATTTTAGAGACAGAGCGTGGAAACAAGCCCTTCAGCCCAATGAATCCGCACTGACCAGCGATCACCCCGTACACTAGCACTGTCCTATACACACTAGGGACTATTTTTACCAAAGCCTATTAAACTACAAACATGCATGTTTTTGGAATGTGTGAGGAAACCAGAGGAAACCCACATGGTCACAGGGAGAACGTACAAACTCCGTGCAGACAGCAGCTGTAGTCAGGCTTGAATCCGGGTCTCTGGTGCTGTAAGGCAGCAACTCTTACCACTGCGCCACTGTGCACAGCTTCTGACTTAGCTACTAAGTGCTGGAAAATGAGACGATTATGTACTTAACGACTGCTGCTGGGGTCCGTTTCCATGCTCTCTAAGACCAGTAACAGGGACTGGTTAGGTAAAGTGGCCACTTTCAGTGTTGCCATTTTCACCCAATGCTCTCTGATATCAAGTGCTCACTTAGAAATTTGTAAGATAATTATGAATTAAGAAATTAAGTCTGTAAGTAGCAGTCAAGGACTTGCGCACAACGAACAAATTAACCTCACACCAAACATAATGTAATAATTATTTCAACTATTCATTTAAACATCTCTGTTCATCAGCCAACTATTAAAACACAATTGACATGGAAATGTATTCCACAGACACCATCTTCCTAAACATTGCTGCTGTCATTGTTGTGTGCACACCAGCTATTTTAAAAGATGCCTTAAATAATTCACTGATATTTTAATAATTTAGTGAAATATTTTTGAAAACCATCGCACAAGCCACAATCCATTTAAAGCTGGTTAGCTTAATCTCCGTGTTGAGTTGATAAAGCAACAAAATCAATGTATTCCATTAAGCCATACCTCCAGGCATCACCATTCCAACGTCTTGTACCGTCAGAACAGACAGCTTCTCTTCAGAGTCCACTCTTATCACCCCATAACTCAGGCCATGCATAGAGAGGACGCCTCGACCAGGAGGCTGATTGGTATCATCTGTCGGCCTAAAATACATTCACACACTTAGAACTTAATGGAAAATAGTTTTTCTTAAAAGTGATTTATCAAATTGGAGCAGGTGCCGCGGGTCAGAGGCGGCCTGCAGTGGCACGGAGCGGCGAAGGAGGATGTCAACAGCATCGTTGGGGCCAGGCCGACCCCTGCAACTCCACCCCAGTGCCGCGGCCAGGACAACGGGCCTTTATGGCCAAGTTAAGACTCCACATCTCCAACAACTCTGAACTTCAAGGTGACAAGCTGGCGCCGGGAACGAGGCAACTCTTGTGTACTTGCTTCAGTGTCATCTGCTATTCTTGCAGATAGACACAAAAAGCTGGAGTAACTCAGCGGGTCGGGCAGCCTCTCTGGAGAACAGGAATTGGTGATGTTTGGGGTCGAGACCCTTCTTCAGACTGAGTGTCAGGGGTAAAGGGAAACGAGAAATATAGA
The DNA here is from genome assembly GCF_053455715.1 of Rhinoraja longicauda. Lineage (NCBI taxonomy): Eukaryota > Metazoa > Chordata > Chondrichthyes > Rajiformes > Arhynchobatidae > Rhinoraja > Rhinoraja longicauda. The sequence continues at coordinate 99,854,255 of NC_135954.1, forward strand.
TGGTGATATAGAAAGATATGTAAAAAATAACGATGATCAAGGGAAGGTGGAGCCCACAATGGTCCATTGTTGGCTGTAGGCTAGGTGATCACCATCTATATCTCTTCACAAAATGCTGGAGTAACTCAGCAGGTCAGGCAGCATCTCGGGAGAGAAGGAATGGGTGACGTTTCGGGTCGAGACCCTTCTTCAGTCTGAAGAAGGGTCTCGACCCGAAACGTCACCCATTCCTTCTCTCCCGAGATGCTGCCTGACCTGCTGAGTTACTCCAGCATTTTGTGAATAAATACCTTCGATTTGTACCAGCATCTGCAGTTATTTTCTTATACCATCTATATCTCTTGTTTCCCTCTGCCCTGACTCTCAGTCTGAAGAAGGGTCTGAGCCCGAAACTCCACCTTTTCTCCAGAGATGCTGTCTGACCTGCTGAGTTACTCCAGCCTTTTGTGTCTATCTTTGGTTTAAACCAGCATCTGCAGTTCATTCCTGCTATTCTTAAACTCTTGTACATATGTATGGTTGTGTCTATGTACAGTAAGACTGAACTGCATGCAAAAAAAGAAATTTCACTGTACCTAGGTACATGTGACAATAAATTACTATTGATACATTGAGCATGGTGTGAAGAATGAGGTGGGTCAACAATGCAACAATTGTTCAAGTGTGTTAAATGTTAAGTTTAGTTTAGTTTAGAGATAGAGGGCGGAAACAGGCCCTTCGGCCCTCCAAGTCCACATTGACCAACGATCCCTGCACATTAACACTACCCGATACACACTAGGGACAATTTTACATTTATACCAAGCCAATTAACCTACAAACCTGTATGTTCTTGGAGTGTGGGAGAAAACCGAAGATCTCAGAGGAAACCCACGCAGGTCACAGCGAGAACGTGCAAACTCCGTACACACAAGCACCCGTGGTCAGGATCGAATCTGGGTCTCTGGCGCTGTAAGGCAGTAGCTCTACAACCATGCCACTGTGCCGTCTGACCTGTTCATTTGGTGGACAAGCCCCCTGTTACAGAAGTCTTGAATTCAAGACTGAATACAAAAGGGAATTTCTATTTTCCCTCTGCAACCATCAGCAAGTTATAACACTTCTAATTTCTAAGGAAAACAAGGCTGAGATTTTCACTTTATCCTGCACCACACTGACTTTTTCTCAGTTAATGCTGGGAAGCATTTTGTTTGCTTAGACTTAGTCTTGGTTAATAGCCATTTACTGTGCATATCTGTAGTCAGAAAGACTATGCAGAGCAAGGCAGGATGAGTATAGCGAATGATGAATAATGTACCACAATTGTTAATATCTGAATTAGTTTGTCAATTGAAAGCTGCACATTTAATAAACAATGGCCAGTCGCCAAAACATTTTGTGAGATGCTAAAACTTACTCCTTCTACTTAAAACATTTAATGAATCAATGGCATACCTGCGGATAGCTGCAGTAAGAGCTTCAGGTGAACTGGCACAAGGGCAGATTACTTCAGGACGCAATCCTTTGCTTTGGAAAACATTCAGGAATGCATCACAAGATGAAATGGACCCTAAGGAGCAAAACAATTACAAAATATTAGAATAACTTTTAATAATTTATGTACCAATCTAGATCACACATTGCAAGCCACATTGTTGTTTCCTTATTGCTCAGTGAAAATTAAATGCAGGCTTACAACTAACTTACATTTGCGATGAGGCCATTTGGATTTTGCACAGATTTCCCCAGAGACCTCCCAGAATACAACTTGTCTGACAATTCCTGAACAACCAATTCAACACAAATTGATCCACTTCCCCGTCACCACAGCAGCCTACACAATGGCAAAGATCAGGCAGAACTTGGGTTTTATGGGTTTTATTTCTAATAGGGAAAATCCTCAGGATGCTAGACTCAATCAATAAAGACAAATCTCTTCACCACTTCCAAGGCAAAGAAACAACCTGGTATGCAAATGGACTATTAATTCCCTCTCCGTCCCAAAATATATCACCATTCATTCATTGTCTTTGGATTAAAACCTTGAAATTCTCCAAACACACCGTGGGAGAAGCTTCACCATATCTGGACCATATCTGTTCAAGAAGACATTGGTGAGGCCACATTTAGAGTATGGTGTTCAGTTTTGGTCACCCTGTTATAGGAAAGATGTTGTTACGCTGGAAAGGGTGCAGAAAAGATTTACGAGGATGTTGGCAGGACTCAAAAGCCTGAGCTATAGGGGGAGGTTCAGCAGGCTAGGACTATTCCCTGGAGTGCAGGAGGATACTGGGGGGAGGGGGGATCTCATACAGGAAAGGGTGCAGAGAAAATCTACGAGGATGTTGCCAGGACTCGAGAGCCACAGGTGCAGGGAGAGGTTGAGCAGGCCAGGCTTTATTCCCTGGAGCGTAGGAAGATGAGGGGTGATCTTACAGAGGTGTACAAAATCACGAGAGAAATAGATCAGGTAAATGCACAGAGCCTTTTACCCAGAGTAGAGGAATCAAGAACAGGTGGACATAGGTTTAAGGTGAGGGGGGAAAGATTTAATGAATCTGAGGGGCAACATATTTTTTACACAAGGGGTGGTAGGCATATGGAACGAGCTGTTGATGGAGGTAATCGAGGCAGACACTATTGCCACGTTTAATACACATTTGAACAGGCACATGGATAGGATAGGTTTAGAGGTATGTTGTTCTCCAAATCATTGTTATTTTTTAAATCAGCATTACAGTACTTTGTTGCCACATTCTATTTTCTCAGAGGGCGAGAGCATTGAAAACCATGGGGGTTGATTGTTCCAAAATTGCATTTAGCAGCATTTTTCACAGTCTATAAATACTACATTGGGTTTGAACCATCGGAAGCTGCATTTTCAAGCCGTGTAAAATGCGTTTTGCTTTACATTAGAGGGCTTTTTAGAGAAAGATGGCTACTTACAAGGATTGGCTCCATCTGCAACAATGAGCATCCGCAGTGAGGTGAGGTTGATGTCTCGCTGATCTCTGTGTGCGACCAGGGCCCAATGCATATCCCTGGACTTCACACAAGCCACTTTGGCTGGAAAGACAGGGAATGGAATGCATCATTCTCTCCAAAATCGGTCTTCTTGACAAAGTCAAACTCAAATCTTACCATTAATCTGCACAGATTTTTACGTTCACAATCAAATCTTTCATAGAAGGTTATTTCAATGTGAAATCGAGAATCTGGTATTATCTTTAAATTATTCCTTGAGCAGGATTTTCGTTAAACAATCCCTACGCACTTACCCTTATATGCATAGACTTTCTGTATCCATGACAGTGGGTTCACCTTCATTAATGAATATGGGATACTGATTACATGCATCATGTTCATAACACTCTGAGGAGCACAGTGAAACATGGTAAGAAAATATTACACTCAGAAATAGCACTTCATTTCATGGGTGAGGCATCGCGGAATCATTAAACATTCTTTCATAATCAAACCACCCTCCGATACAAGAACAAATGGACTTGGAAGCTTCACCAGTGCCGGAACGTTTAAGCAGACCAAACAAGTTGCAAGTTGCAGTGGAAGTGCATCTAGTTTTATTGGATGCCATTTGACACATTTTCCAATTAAATAACCTGCATAAGCATTTCATGACAGGCTCCCAAATCAGAACCTCAAATCCTGTATTCTTCCTATCTTCTTTCATCGTTAGATTCAAATACCTCAATTTACTACGATTGAAAATTAAAAGAATAACCCACTAAATGCTCATTCAGTGAAGATCTCACGCCAACTTGCTTTGAGCAGGGTGAAGGTACATAATAACTAAGCTCGTCATTTTCCAAGATAAAACCAGAAATTTCTGTAAATACTTTGAAAGGTCAGGCACTATCTCTGGAAAAGAGACAATCGATAAATGCTTCAGCTCATTGATCTACCATCAAAACTGGAAAAAATTAGAAAACAAACGTGTTTCAAGAAGTAGAGAAAGGGGAGGGCGTGGAGGGAATGACTGTGATTGGTGGAGACCAAGAAAGACAATATGAGTAAAAAGGAATTGCAGATGATGGTTCAATCCAAAGAAAGACGCAAAATGCTGGAGCAACTCAGCGGGTCAGGAAGCATCTCCGGAGCTAAGGAACGGGTGACGTTTCAGGTCAAGAACCTTCATCAGACTAAGAGACCCTACTACAGACCAGATATCATCAGGTCATTATCTCCCACTCACTGGCCTTACTTACTTGAAAGATCTTCTCCCCATAATCTTTCAATCCTGCCCTGCCCACTTCCACCTCTTCGCCAAGACAGTCCTGATATCTTTTCTAACTTCTCTTGCCCCACAGAATTTGCAGCATTAATCTGGCATGCTCGGGACATTGGTGGTGCTGGGTTAGCAATCTTTGCAGGCTATTATATTTTGATTTATTAATGTTGCAACACACTTCCAATTCACTTATTTGTGAGTTGTTGCACGGGAACAATTCCATGAATCCTATAGATTTAAAGAGAACAAGGGAACTCAGGGCCGTGAAGTATTTTCAGGGATTATGGGTATTGAGTGCTCAGTGAGTGGACAGTGATTGTGTGAGAACGATTGTGTGGGAAGAGCGTGAATCAGTGCCCCAGGGAGTGGAGCAGTGTGCAGGAGACGGAGCACTGGAGAGTGGTCACTGGGGAAGGAGGGAACTGGAGCCCCAGTGAGTGGGTGGGGAACATGGGGACCCAGACCCTAGTGAGTGATGGGGAGTGTGGGGACCCAGACCCTAGTGAGTGATGGGGAGTGTGGGGAACAGGGCCCAGTGAGTGATGGGGAGTGTGGGGAACAGAGCCCAGTGAGTGATGGGGAGTGTGGGGAACAGGGCCCAGTGAGTGATGGGGAATGTGGGGAACGGGGCCCAGTGAGTGATGGGGAATGTGGGGAACAGGGCCCAGAGAGTGATGGGGAGTGTGGGGAACAGGGCCCAGTGAGTGATGGGGAATGTGGGGAACGGGGCCCAGTGAGTGGTGGGGAGTGTGGGGACCCGGACCCTAGTGAGTGATGGGGAGTGTGGGGAACAGGGCCCAGTGAGTGATGGGGAGTGTGGGGAACAGGGCCCCCAGTGAGTGATGGGGAGTGTGGGGAACAGGGCCCAGTGAGTGATGGGGAGTGTGGGGGACCCAGACCCCAGTGAGTGATGGGGAGTGTGGGGAACAGGGCCCCCAGTGAGTGATGGGGATTGTGGGGAACAGGGCCCAGTGAGTGATGGGGAGTGTGGGGAACAGGGCCCAGTGAGTGGATGGGGAGTGTGGGGAACGGGGCCCCAGTGAGTGATGGGGAGTGTGGGGAACAGGGCCCAGTGAGTGGATGGGGAGTGTGGGGAACGGGGCCCCAGTGAGTGATGGGGAGTGTGGGGAACGGGGCCCAGTGAGTGATGAGGAGTGTGGGGAACGGGGCCCAGTGAGTGATGGGGAATGTGGGGAATGGGGCCCAGTGAGTGATGGGGAGTGTGGGGAACGGGACCCCAGTGAGTGATGGGGAGTGTGGGGTTTAGGAGCCCAGTGAGTGATGGGGAATGTGGGGAACAGGGCCCAGTGAGTGATGGGGAATGTGGGGAACAGGGCCCAGTGAGTGATGGGGAGTGTGGGGAACAGGGCCCAGTGAGTGATGGGGAATGTGGGGAACAGGGCCCAGTGAGTGATGGGGAGTGTGGGGAACAGGGCCCAGTGAGTGGATGGGGAGTGTGGGGTTTAGGAGCCCAGTGAGTGATGGGGAGTGTGGGAAACAGGGCCCAGTGAGTGATGGGGAGTGTGGGGAATGGGGCCCAGTGAGTGATGGGGAGTGTGGGGAACAGGGCCCAGTGAGTGATGGGGAGTGTGGGGAACAGGGCCCAGTGAGTGATGGGGAGTGTGGGGAACAGGGCCCAGTGAGTGATGGGGAGTGTGGGGAACGGGGCCCAGTGAGTGATGGGGAGTGTGGGGAACGGGGCCCAGTGAGTGATGGGGAGTGTGGGGAACAGGGCCCAGTGAGTGATGGGGAGTGTGGGGAATGGGGCCCAGTGAGTGATGGGGAGTGTGGGGAACAGGGCCCAGTGAGTGATGGGGAGTGTGGGGAACAGGGCCCAGTGAGTGATGGGGAGTGTGGGGAACAGGGCCCAGTGAGTGATGGGGAGTGTGGGGAACAGGGCCTAGTGAGTGATGGGGAGTGTGGGGACCCGGACTCCAGTGAGTGATGGGGAATGTGGGGTTTAGGAGCCCAGTGTGGGAGGGGGGTTTGGAAGCCCAGTGTGTGGGGCGTGGGGATTGGGACTCCAGTGAGTGGATGGGGAGTGTGGGGTCCCAGACCCCAGTGAGTGTGCGGACGGGATGGAAACTGCGATGCTGATGAGCGGACGGATGAGTGCGGGAAGCAAGGCCCCATCGAGTGTAGGGGCAGTGCAGTAAAGATCACCTGTTGAGCCAGATGCTGAACCATTGGGATTTCTGAATGGTCGGACAGTGGATTATCGGAGGTTTACTGCATTTACTCCAACTTGATGCTCTTCTTTCTTCCCTTGTCCAGTTTTTACTGACTTGTACACATGGCACAGCTGTGCCCTCTGCCACGTTGACTGGTTCCTGGTTCCAAACACCTTATTTTTACTCTGGAAATCTAATCTTGTTGTGCCTCCATCCCACACAAGGACACTCCTCACTTCTTCATCTGGCTCAAGGGGTATGGGGAGAAGGCAGGAACGGGGTACTGATTGAGAATGATCAGCATTGAATGGCGGTGCTGGCTCGAAGGGCCGAATGGCCTCCTCCTGCACCTATTGTCTATTGTCTATTCTTCCTCCAGCCCCCACCAGTACCCATCAACTCCAACCCTCCTGTGTCTGGCTAAAGTCATTCCCTCAAATTTCCTTCGAACTCGACACTCCCTGCAAATTGGCAGTTTGCCCATGGAGCAGGCATTCAGAATCCTTGACATCGAGGTCAGTTCACCAAAGAATGGCATCGCTGCCTTTGTCAGGGGCTGTGTTGAAAATGTTGGCCATCAGTCGGTCATGTTAACTCTTCTCCCTTCACAGATATTGCCAGTTGCAACATTTTGTGCTCCCTCTTTATTGTGCAGCAGTGATTGACAGGCTTTCACCACCTCTCTCAGCGAGTATCCTCCCTGAGAAGGGCCTCGACCCAAAACGTCACCCATTCCTTCTCACCAGAGATGCGGCCTGTCCCGCTGAGTTTCTCCAGCTTTTTGTGTCTATCCTCCCCCCACACCTCCCCTTTATCTTATTCTGCCTTCTTTGGTCTCCATCTGTCATAGATCTGCTGTTTGCTCTCTCTATTCTATGCAACAACCATTTAATTTCCAACTATACAAATTCCAATGAATTATGAACGGAAAATGTTTGCTGTTTTTTTCTTTTCTCTCCACAGCTGCTGCCTGACTTGCTGAGTAGCTCCAGCAATTTGACTTTTTGTTTGAGATGTCGGGTATCTCCGTTTTTTATTTGTTTTCCTATTATTTATCCAAACCACACACAGCTCATTCTTACAGAAGTCAATCTACAATTCTCTTCACAAAGTCTGCATTAAATTCTATGCATAATTTGATAATAATAAAAGTCGCTTGTAGGGTGGAACTGTAGGCAGTAAAGGACCCGGCAGTGTCTGACAAGCAACGCTTTAAGTTTTCACTCTGTGCATTACTCTGCAATGGTTCAAATATGAATATAATCATCACAAGTGGGTTCACTTAAGATTTGTCGACTTCTCCATTAGCATTTTTGCTCCTTGTTTTTAAAAAAAACCCCAATCTGCATAATATTTTTATTTATAGAGAATTCTTTATCACAGCAAAATGGTATGAAACCCACATATTGCACAGTGCTTAATCATTATGTGTCACGTCATGAATCTTCTAACTCTTACCCCTCGTTTTCAGACTACTTATGTTCTGAGGCCTCAATTTGGAAACCACCCACTCAAGAGTTCTCCTTTGTTCTCTTTCCATTCATGTCATTTGAAATTGCTGCTGCCTACAACACAAATTCACTACCAGACTGAAGCATAGATTCTTCCCTGCTGGAATCAGGCTCTTCAATGGACCACTGATATGCTCAGGATGTAATTCCCGATCTTCCAATCTACCTCATTGCAGCCATTGGACTTTTTTTAAATATCCACACTTTCTTTGGAGCTGCAACAGTATATATACTGCGCTTGGTTTATTTTCTCTTTTGCACTACCTCATGTACCATAGTACACAACCCCAAAAAACTACATCACATTTACAGTACAATCAAGACAAAAAAACAACATAAAAACACAAAGAAAGACGGACTGCAGGTACGCCACAGCTGCTAGGGCAGCAGCAGCGGCAGCGTCTTCGCCCGCCCCGGATCGCGGGGCTTGGGTCGGCCCGCTGCGGACCTTTCACCGTCCGGTGCGGCCTGGAATGTGGCAACTACAACAGCCTGACCGCGGTGGAAGACGGCAGGGGAAGGGAAAAGATATTCTGGCCTTCCATCACAGTGAGGAGGGGACTGGAGGAGACTCACTGTGATGGATGTTTCTTTTTGTTTGATTGTGTGTGTTATTGCTTATTTTTATTGCTCTTGTTGTTGGACTGTGGGTAATCTTTCATTTCACTGCACATTTATGTGTATGTGACAAATAAACTTGACTTGACTTGACTCAAGTATCAGTATATTGTGGATGGTTCGATTGTAATCATGTATAGTCTTTCTGCTGACTGGATAGCACGCAACAAAAAACAAAAAAGCTTTTCACTGTACCTCGGTCGGTACACGTCACAATAAACTGAACTGAACTATGGTATGATTGGTCTAGATAGTACAAAATAACAACGATTTTTACTGGATCTCAGAACGCTTTACAATAATAAACAAATACCAATACCACTTTAGTTTCTTGATTAAAAGATAAAATCCAATGCATCAATCTTATACTGATGATTTTGATCGCCAGGGCATAGCAGGTGTTGGTTTACAACTGAGCTTCTTTACAATGGATTAAAAATCACTGATAGTGTTAGATACTGTCAAAAATCAAATCCATGATTATTCAATGCTGTTGGAATATAACCTGCACAGAAAAAAAGGAACTTTGGACCATGGAGCCCACCTCGCTATTTTTATTGTTGAAAATTAATTTCTAAAAGTAAAATCAAAATTTCTGTTCATTTTATACCCAGGGCAAATTCATATGGAAAAATGCTTTTTTTGAGGACCATTGTCAGGCGGACGTTAGATGGCAGAAATGAAAATGTATAAAGATGGTTCTAGTGTGAGGAACTGTTAAAATGTCAGCAGCATCACTCACAAACCCAAGGAAATCAAGCCTCATTCCAAAACCACACTGAGGTGATTCTGAAGAGGTGAGATGGGAATGGATGCCAACAAAGTCAGCAAAGTTGCATTGGTGCCCTGGTTGGGAGAAACAAAAATCAGGCTGGTTGGACTAAAGACCTCCTCCTGCTCTGAAAAACCTATATCGCCATAATGCAAAAATAATTTCTATCAGATGGAACCCATAACTTCAACCCAAGGATAACACTGACACATTCTGCTGTAAACACGTAGATGTATGTAATAAAAAGCTTACCGTAAGAATACCATGCCACAAGCCAACATCTTTCTTAAAATCCAATACATTTACAATGGTTTCCGCTGTTTAAGAAAGATAAGACTATCTCAGCTAAGGTAAAGCTTCTGAAGAGAATAAAATACAGAATATATTGCATTTCAAATCCAAATGTCACATTTATTACTTTCTCAAATTTTGAGCTCATACCCAGTGTTTCCTGAAGGGAGATATGCATCCGGACACTATATAGTTTTTGTCGCGTTTGTAGTGGATGCACGGAGTGGTATTACTCAATGCTGGTTTCTTTACAACCGAATGTACCTCAGTTCTTGTTCCACAGCTTCATGTGCATTCATTGGCAAATACAAACAAATGAATACTCAACAAACCATTAGCACAATTGCAATATGTTTTTACCTTGTTTCACTGGAATGAAGGCGGAGGCACTCCTGCCTCTTCAATGGAGGCCATGTCTCAATCTCAGTACAAGGATGAACTGGGTCTGTGCAGTACACACATCAGGGGTGGCACAGTGGTATGGCACCAGAGACCCGGGTTCGATCCTGACTACGGGTGCTAACTGTATGGAGTTTGTACACTCTCCCTGTGACCACCTGGGTTTTCCCCGTGTGCTCCGGTTTCCGCCCACACGCGCAGGTTGCAGGTTAATTGGCTTCTGTAAATTGTCCCTAGTGTGTAGGATAGAACTAGTGTACGGAGATCGCTGGTCGGCGTGGACCTGGTGGGCCGAAGAGCCTGTTTCCACGCTGCATCTCTAAACTAAACTAAATTAGACACGAAGGAGATATAATCTTGCCATTATATTTTGGAAAAGCTTTTATGCAAATGTTTCTCTTATATTCTATTATGCTCCACTTCCTGGATGAAGTTTAGAAATGTATTAAAAAGCTTCTGAATATATCTATTGAGCATTATAAATAGTTTTGTATTTCCTTTTGTAGCATTCTGTATTTCTGCTTGATTTCTATCATGCATTTTGAATAATTAACAATCATTTACATTAGTTTTGCAGGGTAATGATTTTAAAGAAAAAAAATCATGACATGTTCAAGATTAGTGACTGTATAACTTCCTTTCTCTATTAGTGCACTACTTTTATTTGTATAAAACCTAGACAGGAATTGATGTATTAATTATCAATTATTGAGAAATAACAATTTGGGTTTTGATTGATAAGGTGACTTGAAGGTGATAAAAATGGCTCTCTGGCCACCAATAGAATTCCATTGGCCATTTACAGAGGCATTGACTACAAAAACAAATTTCAATTATTCAACATTTAATTGGAAAATTGTCATGAAAATACTGTGGCACCAGATTGCTGTAAATATTGAATCAAGTTTAACAATAGAGGTAGTTGAGGCTGGGACTCTCGCAATGTTTAAGAAACAATTTGACAGGTACATGGGAAGGACATGTTTAGAGGGATATGGATCAAATGCCGGCAGGTGGGACTAGTGTAGCTGGAACATGTTGGCCGGTGTGGACAAGTTGGGCTGAAGAGTCGACAGTTTCCACGCTGCATCACTCTATGACTCTATCTATGACTCTAATAGAGACTTTAAAAGAAGCTGAGCATGATGTTGCAGCAAGTAGTGCTGCTGTGTTCTGTACCGTGTCAGCAACCTACGTTCGAACCTAACTCCAGTGCTGTGGAGAGTTTGCACGTTCTCCCTCCGACAATGTAGATTTCCTCCACTGTACTCTGGTTTCCTCCCATATTTCAAGGACATGCTGGTAGATTTGTTGGCTATTGTAAATTGGTAAGCTATGTAAATCTATGTAGGTGGCAGAAGGAGATGTGGTTAAGCTGGAAAGGGTGCAGAGAAGACTTACGGGAATGTTGCCAGGACTTGAGGGCCAGAGGTGTAGGACAATAGACAATAGGTGCAGGAGGAGGCCATTCGGTCCTTTGAGCCAGCACCACCATTCAATGTGATCATGGCTGATCATTTTCAATCAGTACCACGTTCCTGCCTTGTCCCCATACCTCCTGACTCCGCTATCCGTAAGAGCTCTATCTAGCTCTCTCTTGAATGCAGGGAGAGACTAGGGAGAATAGGGAGAGGTTGAGCAGGCTGAGACTATGCCTTGGAGTGCAGGAGTTATAAAGGTGTGTAAGATCATGAGAGAAATAGATAAGGTAAATGCACAGAGTCTTTTACTCAGACTAGGGGCATCAAGAACCCAAGGACATGGGTTAAAGGTGAGGGGGGACAAAGGTTGAATAAGAAACTGAGGGGCAACATTTTTTGACACATAGGGTGGCAGGTATATGGAACGAGTTCTGGAAGAGGTAGTTGAAGCAGCTACTTCCACAATGTTTAAAAAAAACCACTTGGACAGGTACATGGATAGGATAGGTTTAGAGGTATGCGGTCCAAACGCAGTCAGGTGGGACTAGTTCAGATGAGACGTGTTGGTCTGCGTGGGCAAGTTGGGCCAAAGGGCCTGTTTCCATGCTGTTCGACTCTATAACTCTAAGAATAAGGGTGCACTGTGGGAGAATAAGTTGGAATGGGAATGGTAATTATTCTGAGAGACAGTATAGGCTTCGATGGGCTGAATATCCTAGTGTGTCATTAAAAATGAGAAATGCGAACAAGAAACCACACAATTCAGCATAGTGAATCCTTCAACAAAGAACAATATTTTGTCTAAACCAGCAGCAACATTTTCAAAAAGAGTCATACAGCAAATCTTAATACTAAAGAGGGTGGGGATGGGGTGAGGAATAAGCTCTGATGAGAATATATCTAGCTCAGATTTCCTATCAATTATTGACTTAAAATCAACTAGAACAGATGCCGATCAACAGAATATTTCCAACTTTCTAAATTGGAAGAAATTATACAATTTCTACCGCAGCAGAAGAGTTGCTGCTTTACAGCACCAGAGAATCCGGTTCGATTCTGACCACAAGTGCTGTCTGTATGGAGTTAGTACGTTCTCCTGGTGACCGTTTGGGTTTTCTCTGGGTGCTCCGGTTTCCTCCCACATTCCAAAGATGTGCAGGTCTGTAGGTTAATTGGCTTCTGTAAATCACCCTCAGTGTGTACGAGGCAAAACTGGGATAACATAGAACTAGGGTACGGGTGAGCATTGGTTGGCATGGCATTGGTTGGCATGGCATTGGTGGGCCGAAGGGCCTGTTTCAACGCTGTATCTCTAAACTGAACTAAACTAATATCATATCATATCATATATATACAGCGCAGGAAACAGGCCTTTTCGGCCCACCAAGTCCGCGCCGCCCAGCGATCCCCGCACAGTAACACTATCCTACACCCACTAGGGACAATTTTTTACATTTACCCAGTCAATTAACCTACATACCTGTACGTCTTTGGAGTGTGGGAGGAAACCGAAGATCTCGGAGAAAACCCACGCAGGTCACGGGGAGGACGTACAAACTCCGTACAGTGCAGCACCCGTAGTCAGGATCGAACCTGAGTCTCCGGCGCTGCATTCGCTGTAAAGCAGCAACTCTACCGCTGCGCTACCGTGCCGCCCATAATATCCCAAAATTATCAACATATATTAAGGAATGGACATTTTTTACTGAAAATTAACATTAGAAAAAGATAATGTGTGTATTTTAGCAATTTCAAGGGATTCGTTCATTAAGAAAATAGATAAGAGAATTATTATGAATATCAATGCATTTGTTAATAGTTTGCAATTTATTCAGTTCACGACATGCTATGCATACCGGAATCAAGTGTGGGTTTCACTTGGCGTTTTATTCCCATCCCTATCATGCACACCAGCCATCCTTTTCTATATAGGCATCAACTTATACTGCGGTACATCTTATTGCAAGGTGTGGTGTCTCACCATCTTCAGAGCAAAGTGGCACTGCAGCTAATGTCTTGCATTGAGTAATCAGAAGAGGGAATTAAACGCTTACCTTCTGTGTAAGCACAAGCTTGAGTCAGAGCCTGACAGTGGGTCAGGAGTGCAATCCTGGTCACGGTCACACCGAGTACACTGCCATCTTTACACGTCTTGTACTAAGAATAAAAAACAGACCAAAGATGTTGAGGGATTTGGGGGTTGAGTGAGTGAGTGAGTGAGTGAGTGAGTGAGTGAGTGAGTGAGTGAGTGAGTGAGTGAGTGAGTGAGTGAGTGAGTGAGTGAGTGAGTGAGTGAGTGAGTGAGTGAGTGAGTGAGTGAGTGGGTGCGTGGGTGGGTGGGTGAGTGAGTGGGTGGGTGGGTGGGTGAGTGGGTGGGTGGGTGGGTGGGTGGGTGAGTGGGTGGGTGGGTGGGTGGGTGAGTGGGTGGGTGGGTGGGTGGCTGGCTGGGTGAGTGAGTGAGTGAGTGAGTGAGTGAGTGAGTGAGTGAGTGAGTGAGTGAGTGAGTGAGTGAGTGAGTGAGTGAGTGAGTGAGTGAGTGAGTGAGTGAGTGAGTGAGTGAGTGAGTGAGTGAGTGAGTGAGTGAATGAGGGTCAGTGGGTGGGTGGGTTGGTCGTTCACTCACTCAGTGTCCAAGTGTGCAGCTAGATTTTTTAATAAAATTAAACAATATGGGCACAATTGGTTTTGGCACAAACATTCCTGGATGAAGAACCCCATTCCTGTGCTGTGCTGTGTAGGATGGAACCGCCGATGCTGGTTTAAAACGAAGATAGACACAAAATGCTGGAGTAACTCAGCAGGTCAGACAGCATCTCTGGAGAAAAGGAATAGGTGACTTTTCAGAGTCTGAAGAAGGGTCTCGACCCGAAACGTCACCTATTCCGTTTCTCCAGAGACGCTGTCTGACCCGCCGAGCTACACCAGCTTTTTGTGTCTACCTGTGCTGTACGGTTCTATATTAAACCCATTTCCCCAATAAGTCCACTGAAGCATCTCAATCCACTCTGCTGTACTTACGCACTTTCTTGCTACATTACTCTAAATATTTATTGTTAATATCTCGCTTTAAAGAGAGAGTGATTTGGACTAAATTTACTTTTGTTATATAAATCAAACTGATTTTTAAAAAAATGAATCCAAGAGCACTGAATAAAATTGCCTGCACAAGGTGAATTAGACTAAAATGACCATTTCTGTGCTCTTACATATTTATAGTGCATTATCAGTCATACCCATACAAAGGCAGATAACCAACAAAACAATCTCCTAATCCATGGCTCAATTTCCTCTGCACCTCTGCGAAGCTCTGCAGAATGATTTTACATTTTAAAATGCTTTATAAGTCGAGGTTACTGTCACAGAAATATCAAGTGCGCATAGAGCAAAATACAGTAGATTTAAAAGACTCAACACTAGTAATCACCCAAACTTGATTCCAAACCTTGTTATAGTTCCAAAGATGCAACAATTCGAAAAATAAAGAAGCCTGGCTTATATTAGCTACTTCCCCATAAATAAAAATAAAAGTGTATACCACTGCCTGTGAATGCTGAGATTTAAATGAGCCCCACAAGGGACGGCTGATCACCACTTCTAATTTATTCTTCTAATAACGTCTCATGATCTTTCCACTGCGATACAATTTAGAACTGGACTCTTATCTGCCTGATGCAAATTCGATCTCCTGATTACAAAGCTATTTCAGACCTTGAAATCAACCTAACTAATTATTCAACATAAAACTTGCAAGAGCGCACGAATATAGGTAGCAGAATGAGACTGTCAAGCACTTCAACCCTGTCCCACCATTTAATATGATCATGTTGGTCTCAACTTTCCTTCTGTGCCATTTTGCTGTGTCCCTCCATTCCTTAGGCTATCTAATATTCTATCTATTATATTAGTCTATCTAATAATCATTTGTACCTACTCCAACCTCATCGATTATTCACTGGTCCAGGCGTGGACTCCAGGCGAGACCAAGCGGAGGCTCGGTGATCATTTTGCTAAACACCTCCGTTCAGTCCGCATAAACCTACATGATCTCCCGGTTGCTAAACACTTTAACTCCCCCTCTCATTCTGACCTTTCTGTCCTGGGCCTCCTCTCTGTCAGAGAGAGGCCCAATGCAAATTGGAGGAGCAGCACCTCATATTTCGCTTGGGCAGCTTACAACCTAGCGGACGGAACATTGACTTCTCTAACTTCAAGTAACCCTTACTTTCCCTCTCTCTCCATCCCTCCCCATCCTAGTTCTACGACCAATCTGACTGTCCTCCTGATTAAATTTTATCTTTGTATGCTTCGTTGTCAGCTTCCCCCTGCTACCAATGATCTATTCTACATTTTCCTTGAGCTTCGTCCCCTTTGATATCTTGTTTTCACACCTTACCCTTCCACATCTCTGTGTCTCCCTCTCCCCAGACCCTCAGTCTGAAGAAGGGTCTTGACTCAATATGTTACCCATTCCTTCTATCCAGAGATGCTGTCCGTCCCGCTGAGTTACTCCAGCATTTTGTGTCTATCTTCTGTCTAATATTCACCCACCTCCACTTTAAATAATTTCAATTATCCAGTTTCCCTCACCCACCAGGGCTGCCTTCGGATCGTATATGCTTGAATAAGGTCCCCCTCATTCTTCAGAACTCCAAGGTACACAGGCCCAAACTATTTAGTGTCTCCTGGTAGGACAATACTTTCATCCCAGGAATTACCCCGGTGAATCTCCTTAGTAGTGGCTCCAATGTTACCATATCAATTTTTAGCTAATGGACTAAAAATGTACTCAATACTTGAGGTTCAACCTCACCAACTATGCCTCAACTATTTTTAAACTTTAACCTCTTTGTAATGAAGGCCAAAATGTTGTTTGCCTTCTTAACTACTTATTGGACCTGCCTGTTACTTCTTGCGATTCATGCTAAAACTCCTCGATCCCTCTGTACTTCATTACTTGCGATTTCTCTCTCCTTTTAGATATTAATCTGCCTTTTGTTTTCTCTTATCGAAGTGCATGACCTCACACTCCCCACGTTAAACTCCTTTGCCAACTCACTCCCTCAATCTACTTCAGCCCACAATGTCTGTGCCAAAACCCTATTGTGTCGATCGAGGCTGTTCAATGTTATTAGAAAATCTAGTTGCACATTTGGATACTCAGTGCACTGCAGAATCACAGTATCCTTATCACAACATGCTCTTCCACCTATTTTCATATCATCGGCAAATTGAGAAACCTAGCATGCTGTTCCTCCACCAGACCCTTAATGTAAACAGTGAACAATAGCAGGCCAAGTACTGATCCCTGCATTATTCCATAAGTTATCTTCTTCCACTTTGAAAAGGACCCCTTCATTGCTACTCTCTGTTTCATAGAAACATAGACATAGAAACATAGAAAATAGATGCAGGAGTAGGCCATTTGGCCCTTCGAGCCAGCACTGCCATTTAATGAGCACCTCATATTTCGTCTGGGCAGCTTGCAGCCCAGTGGTATAAACATCGACTTCTCCAACTTTAGATAGTTCCTCTGTCCCTCTCTTCCCCTCCTCCTTCCCAGATCTCCCTCTATCTTCCTGTCTCCACCTATATTCTTCCTTTGTCCCGCCCCCCTGACATCAGTCTGAAGAAAGGTCTCGACCCGAAACGTCACCCATTCCTTCTCTCCCGAGATGCTGCCTGACCTGCTGAGTTACTCAATACCTGCCACTTAATATGATCATGGCTGATCATTCAGAATCAGTACCCCGTTCCTGCTTTTTCCCCATGATTCCTTTAGATCTAAGAGCTATCTCTAACTCTCTCTTGAATACATCCAGTGAATTGGCCTCCACTGCCTGCTATGCAGAGAATTCCGCAGATTCACAACTCTCTGGCTGAAAAAGTTTACTCTGAGACAGACCGTTTACAATCCATTCTAATACCTCTGATATCATAGGCTTTTAATTATGTAACAACCTACTAAGTGGCACTTTGTCAAATACTTCCTTGTAAATCAAAATGCACCACCTCTACCGGTTCCCCTCTGTCAACTCTCCCTGTTACGTCCTCAAAGAATTTGAGCAAATTTGTTAAATAAGTTTTACTTTTTATAAAATCATGTTGACCATGTTTAGTTATATTTAGCTTTCCTGAATAATTAGCTATTTCCTTTTTAATTATTAAGTAGAAATTCTTTGATTATTGACTCTAGCATCTTGCCAATAACAGTTGTTAAACTGCCCGACCTGTTGTTCTCCGACTTTCACCTTTTTTTTTAAACAAAGGATTCACATTGATTGTGCAGGAAAGAACTGCAGATGCTGGTTTAAATCGAAGATAGACACAAAATGCTAAAGTAACTCAACAGGACAAGCAGCATCTCTGGACAGAAGGAATAGGTGACGTTTCAGAAGAAGGGTCTTGACCCGAAACGTCACCCATTCCTTCTCTCCAGAGATGCTGCCTGACCCGCCTTTGTGTCTGTCTTCAATTCACGTTGATTGTTGGCCAATCCTCTGGTTCTGAGTTTAGCAAATCTTGATAAATTTCAACCAATTAGTCCATTATCTCTGCTTCCACTTCCTTTAAGACCCTGGCGTGTAGTACATTGGGTCATGGTGTCTTGTCTGCCTGTAGTGCTCTGAGTGCCTCCGATACTCTTTACAACCTAGCAGTATGTATATCGACCTCTCAAATTTCAAGTAACACTTGTTTTTCCTGTCTCTCCATTCCTCCCCTATCCTAGTTCTCCGATCAGTCTGTGTCTTCCCATTAAATTTCCTTTGTATGCTTCGTTGCCATCTTCCCCTAGCTAACAATGATCTATTCTGCATGTTCCTGGGTCTATTTCCCCTTTGATGTCTCGTTTTCACACCTTAATATTCCATATCTTTTTGTCTCCCTCTCCCCTGACTCTCAGTCTGAAGAAGGGTCTCGACCCAAAATGTCACCCATTCTTTCCATCCAGAGGTGCTGCCTGTCCCGCTGAGTTACTCCAGCATTTCGTGTCTCAGTGTAAACCAGCATCTGTAGTTCCTTCCTACACATACATTATCCCTTATAATGGATTTTTTGTAAATTCTACCATGTTACTTAAAATTAGCCCCATATGATATCTTAGAGATATTAGCAATGCCTTCCAGAGTGAGGATAGATACAAAAGTTGTACTCAACATATCTGCTATTTCATTGTTTGCTGTTATATAAAAACTGTCCAGCTAAATTCTGTTTAAAGGAAACACAGCAGGAATCTACCCTTCCCAAACCAAGTCTCGCCTGAATGGACAAGAATTAAATCTCAGCCTGTAAAAATGCAATGCTTATCAATATTCCTGCCTGGTTGCCACAGTTCTATGCAAATTCTCTCACAATTTTTTTTCCGAGTTTTCAAGGTAGGAAGTTGGCTACGGAAATGTAAACATCTTCAGAGGTATGAAGTAGCAACTAGTTAATTCAGAAGAAACCAGTCTTCAAACAGTTCAGAAATCAAACAAGCACCATTGTCTTTAAGAATACAGGCTGGCCGTTCAGGGCAGGAGGCTACTTCAGAGAATTGCTTTGGAAACTGCCTCGCTGATCTCTTTTATTGACACTTCCAAAGCACTTTATCAAATTTTAACATCCATTGATACTTTAAGGTAATGGAAACGAGCCTTTGGATGTGGGACATATTGATTCTGTATCGCTGTAACTAAACAGGGAAAGACTAGACAGCAACATTCATGTCAATCGATCCTTATTGAAATTGCTCGTTTCTATGAGGGATTGGAATCCTTGCGTAACCTGGGGACTGCCTGTGTTGATGCTGCAAACCCACCATATTTAATGCAAAATACAGTGCTGGAGGAAATCAGCAGGTCAGGCAGCATCGCTGGAACGAATAGATAAATGATGATTCGGGTCGGCACCTTTCCTCAGACTGATTCAGTCCAACTGATGAAGGCACCCAACCGGAAACAATCCAACCGACCCAAATGGTTGTCTGCATATTTCCTCCACAGATGCTACCCGACTCACTGAGTTCCTGCAGTACTATGTTTTGCTCAAGATTCCAACATTACAGTTTTCCTCGTATCAACAATGTCATGCAAGGGTAATTCTCTCTGTGGCTTTCTCGTACTAACAGGAGTGTCTAATTGGGCTCTGGTAAAGTTATAGAACCAAAGTAGAAGAAGCCTGAGAAATGTTGCCATGTACCATTCATGCGAAGACTCCCAATTATAAGACCATATGATGTCGGAGCAGAATTAGGCCATTCGGTAATAGCTGATCAGTTTTTCTCTCTCAACTCCATTCTCCTGTCTTCTCCGCGTAACTTTTGATGTCCTTACTAATCAAGAACCTATCAATCTCCGATTTGAAAATACCCAATAACTTGGCCTGTACCACCTTCTGTGGTGATGAATTCCACAGATTCACCACCCTCTGGCTAAAGAAATTCCTCCTCATCTCCATTCTAAATGTATGTTCTTTTATTCTGAGGCTGTGCCCTCTGGTCCTAGACTCTCCCACGACTGGAAACATCCTCTCCACAACCACTACATTCAGCCCTTTGATTATGTGGTAGGTTTCAATGAGATCCCTCCTCATACTTCTACACTCCAGCAAGTGCAGGCCCAGAGCCTTCAAAAGTTCTTCATATGTTAACGCAAACATACAATTTGGGGTGCAGCTGCCCTCATGGAATTATATTGAGATATTATCTATTGAACGCCTTGTATTCCCATCAAAAAGAAGAGCTTTATTTAATTTCTAAAAATCTAAGGAAAGCACAATTTAAAAAAAGTCAGCAATTATGTAAATTTGACTGGTCATTTTTTCACCATAGAAATATTTTTGTCCAAATGTAATTGAAATAATTGACTTACAATTCTGAGTGCCAACGTTAATTTATATCTGTGGGTAATTTAGACTGTGTGGCTACTCAGGCATGTGAGTGAGATAAAGAAAAGAGGAAAAGAGCTGAGCGTTTGCGTGAGGTGTACAACAGGAATAAAAAAATTGGAAAATATTTGAAGATTTACACACAAAATTACCAGTTTCAAGCCTCTTTTAGTGCATTTCAAAGTAAAATCAGACATTACAAAATAATGTGAATATGTCACTGCACACTAATAACATTTTGAAGTAAATTCGCACATTAATTGATAATCAGCCCAAAAAGGTGGTAATTGGCTTTGCTGCTGTGCTTTATATTTTAACACTGTCTTAATTAATTTAGCTATATAATCTTGCACTTAAATTTAATATTTACTCATTACAGTTCCACCGCTGATTTTCTGGCACTCTTGGTTCCAGAGCTTTGCTGGTTTATCCAGCAGGCCACGGAAGTCGGCTATGGGGATAGATTTGCTGACCCCAGCTGGGCTGGAGTTCTAGAGCTCCGACCGCAGGTTGCAAATTCAACCCACCGATCGGCCGTGGAAGTCCCGATGAGGTCGAGTTTGGCTGCCTTGCCCAGCCTATGTGCCACATTTTCGGGGAGACTTCCACAGCGCGGGGGATTTCTCGTGAAGCCTCTAGCGACCTCTAGCGGAACCCTAGTGCCACATTTTCAGGGAGACTTCCAGGGCTTGGGGGATTTCCCGTGAAACCCCTAGCGACCTCCAGCGGCCAAATTGACAAATTGACCATGGAAGTCCCGATGAGGTCCAGATTGGGTGCCTTGCCCAGCCTAGGTGCCACATTTTCGGGGAGACTTCCAGAGGATTTCTCGTGAAGCCTCTAGCGACCTCTAGCGGAACCCTAGTGTTCATTACAAGTCTATACATCGGGGGGTTTTTCCGATTCGATTTCTCAGTTTATTTGGCAAAGTAAAAAACGCGGAAATCATGCAAAAAGCGTGGAAAAACGAATCTGCGGAAAAGCGGAAAATTCACATGCCTGGCTACTACATTACTTCAACCAACCAACGTTTAAGCCTGAGCCTTATAAGTGCATCCTAATCATTAAGCACGAGTTGCAAAATCAAACATAAATTAGACATCACCAGCAAATGGAGAAAAAATGCAATTAATCTTTACGTTTATGTGCATTTTTGAACATCTTAAAAGGCAGCAGTACTTACAAATGGAAATTTATGAATGGCATTCATTAATCAATTGGTCACACCATTTTGCGCTGAATTTCAGTCGTTCTCACCTCAATGTATGCAGTGTCATTGTTTGCATCTTTGATGTGAGGGAACCAGTCCCGTGGAGGCTTCGACAGGTGCTTAGATTCTGTGACAAACCACAGCAAACGTGGCCAACCTGAAAATAAATGACAAAATGCAGAATCAGTCAATCCTTTTTTGAAATGATCTTTACCAGGTGAAGTGCTTTAGCAACTCTCTGACATTATAGAAACATAGAATATAGGTGCAGGAGTAGGCCATTCAGTCCCTTTGAGCCAGCACCGCCATTTAATATGAGCATGGCTGATCATCCAAAATCAGTGCCCCGTTCCTGCTTTCTCCCCATATCCCTTGATTTCGTTAGCCCAATGGTTCTGATTCAGCTAGAATTCGCTTATCGAGACATGAGACTGCAGGTGCTGCAATGTGAAGCAAAATCAAACTACTGGAAGAACTCGGTGGGTCATGCTGCATCTGCAAAGAAAAGAGGATAGTCGATGTTTCCAGTCGAGAACATGGATAGGTGGCGTTTCGGGTCGGGACATTGGAAATCAGTCTGAAGAAAGGACCTGACCTGAAACGTCACCTATTCCTTTTCTCCAGAGATGCTGCCTGACCAGCTGAGTTACTCCAGTACTTTGTGTCTATCTAAAGAAAGGCAATGCAAGGTTATATTGCGAGGAAAGTGCTGTGAGACATCAAAGAAAATAGGGCAGCACAGTTGCACAGCTAGTAGAGCTGCTGCCTCACAGCACTAGGGACCCGGGCTCAATCCTGACTTCGGGTGCTCTCTGTATGGAGTTTGCACGTTCTCCCTTTAACCGTGTGGGTTTCTTCTGGGTGCTTCAGTTTCCTCCAACATCCCAAAAATGTGCAGGTTTGTAGGTTAATTGGCCTCTGTAATATAAAGACCCTAATGCATGGTGAGTAGATGAGAAGGTGGGATAACATGGAATCTTTGTGAATGGATGGATGATCGATGGTCGGTGTAGACTCAGTGGGCCGATGAGCCTGTTTCCATGTTGTAACTCTAAAACTAAAATACAATTCACTAGTCATGAAATAGCAGGTGTCAGCTGGGAATAGTTGAAATCAGATTTGGCCAACAAGTTAATCACAACAAATTGCAACCGACTTAGAAGGAGTACAGAGGGAGTTAAAGACATAAACACCAATTACCTTTAAACTGTAGGATCTCGCCTGTTGGACTTTTAGGCAAGCCTTTGTGACAAGCATCGCTCGTTAGTGCTACGGTAACGCCACAACTTCCCAAAAGAAAACCAATTTGTTGGCTTCCGGCATCCTGGTTGGAAACAAGGAAAAATAAATTTTACCCAGTGCAGAGTTTCAAATTTCAGAACTAAAAATGTTAAAAGGCCTCAGGCTGACATGGGAAAGGATAGGATTTAAGAGGACGATGGACATTTTAAAACCCAGAAGCACTATAATTTAACTTGTTACTTCCAATTGTAATAGGTATAAAACCAATGTTATGGACACTTCAAACTATCATTAAATAAACACGTACATTGACAGGAGTTGACTAATGATATCCTTGGGCTGAATTCCCTTCCCATAGAAGAATAATATTAGTGTGGGAATCCACCACTGTAATTTTCACAAGTATCCTTGTTTTCATTGCAGGGCAAATCTAGAGCAACAATGTTACTTTTGATAGATTTATTAACAATTTTGCAAATCAAAGTTTTTTAGCTGGAAGTGCTGTTGCTTAAACTATTGGTTAGACAAGACAGTCTGCCGAATGCAAAGAATGGCCAGTATAAATCCACAGCACTGAAGATTGCAATGATATGACTGATAATACACTATAAATACGTAAGGGCACAGTAATGAGCATCCACAGCACTAAGGATTGCAAAGTGTCACAAAATCTCCAATAAGCTCTGAACTACATAGACTATTATTGTTATTATTGCACTATTATTGGGGGTTTTTGTGTACGTCTGTGTGCATGTATATATATTCTCACTGAGTTACTCCAGCTTTTTGTGTCTATATATTTATATATATATATATATATATATGGAAATATATAGACACAAAAAGCTGGAGTAACTCAGCAGGACATGCATCATCTCTGGAGAGAAGGAATGGGAGACATTTCGGGTTGAGTCCCATCTTCAGACTCATCTTGACCCGAAACGTCACCCATTCATTCCCTCCAGAGATGCTGCCTGTCCCTCTGAGTTACTCCAGCATTTTATGTCTATCTTTGGTTTAAACCAGTTTCTGCAGTTTATTCTTGTATATATATATGTATATGTGGGTGTATATATACACACTGAACTTTTTTTTCTCATTTATTATATGGTTTACAGTGTACTATGTTTACATATTCTGCTGTGCTGCTGCAAGTAAGAATTGCATTGTTCTATCTGGGACATATGACAATAAAACACTCTTGACTTGACTCTCTCATGACTCTTGAGTCATACAGCAGGGAAACAGGCCCTTCAGCCCAATTTTCCCATGACAACCAAGATTTCCCACCTACGCTAGTCCCACCTGCCCGCGTTTGGCCGATTCCCCTCTAACCCTTTCCTATCCATGTACCTGACGAATGTCTTTTAAATGTTATAGTACCTGCTTCAATTACCTACTCTGGCAGCTTGTTCCATACACCGACCACCCTCTGTGTGAAAAGGTTGCCCCTTGGGTTGCTATTAACTCTTTCCTCTCTCACCTTAAACCGATGTTTTCTGGTTCTTGATTCTCCTACTCTAGGTAAAAGTCCTCAGAGTAAATCAACCCATACAAAGATATATTTGACCCATCAGCAATTTAACATTTTCATAAGTGCTGGAGTAACTCAGAGGGCCAGGCACCATTGCTGGAGAACAGGTGACATTTTGGGTCGGGGTGTCGCCATCCATGTCCTTCAGAAAGAGAAAGCTTCTGGGAACTCAAGTGGAGTCAATTTACTTTGCCAGTGCCAAAACCTAACATTCAAAGCCTTATCTGCTGATCTTATTTTCTTCACAGCATCAGTGATCTGACACACTCAGCTCTGCATTGGAAGTCCTTGGCAAATGCTCAAGTACTGTATTCATGAACCCACTGCAATGAGTCACTGTGTCTGTTACTGTTGGTCTTCAAGGACACTTGTTTCTCGGGGGCCAAGCAGTTTCACATCTAATCATATCTTTATATTGCTTTCTCTTGTTCCAGGCAAAAAGGATATCCTAAAACCAGCTGAACAAACTCAACTAGGATTCTCCTCATGCACAACGCCCAGCTGATCAGGGCCAGCCATAATGATGATCAAGCAGCATTCCCACTGTTGTGTATGTTGCCACTCCCAATACAGGTCCACCACCGATTTTCCGGCATCCAGTGGTCCGGCAATTCCATTATTCCGGACAAAATAACGAGAGCGATTTGAATTCCCTCTGGAAGTCCCAACGAAAATGCGGCGCCTAGGACGGGTGAGGTGGTTGATCTCAACCTCATTGGAACTTCTGCTTGGATCAGCAGGTCAAATTTGCCCCCTGCGGCCAGGGCTCTGGAACTCTGGCCCAGCCAGATCCGGCAGATCCGTTCCTGCAGCTGACTTCCAAGGTCGACTTTGCCAGCCCTTATCTCGGCCCCTCGAAGGCCTACAGTGTCCATCCTGGTACCGTTTGACTCCTCTCGGAGGCCGTGGCCTCTGTTGATCTGATAAAATCCAGAAAGGTTCTGGAAACAAGGGTGTCGGTTCACAGTGGACCTGTACCTCAGTACCCACGCGAGCGAAACCTGCACGAGATAGACCAGCTGCTGGCGATTGTGCAGTAGAAAACAGAAAACAGAAACAGAAATTTCATCCGCTGGCCCAAGAGATGCAGAACCAAACCATGCAAAGGAATGCAACTGATACTTGGAATTTCTGGATTTCTTGGAAGGCCAGGAATCTCCGGTAAACACTGCAGGTTGGTGTGGAGGAAACTGGTCCTTTGTACTTGCTCAGGAGTTAGACCTTTGGACCAGGATAGATATCACATCAACATTACTTTCAATACTTGGCCACTACGATCTTCTGGACTGTTTCTGAATTCACAAAGGGGGAGAGAGCAGGTTTAGAGGATTTTTTATTTTATCAGTCCAATGTAACTGCGTGGTATACTTCACTACTTTGGATAGCAGTGAACTATAGGATTGAAGTGACGTACAGTAATGTCATATCAGGCAAAGAAATCTAATTGCAAGTGACCACAGATGCAAGAAATTAAAAATAATATCAGTCAGTCAATATAACCCAACCAGTTCCTCCACCACTTTGTGCTTTGCTCAAGATTCCAGCATCTGCAGTTCCTTGTTTCTCTGCCAGTCAAGCAACAATAGTAGAGGGAAATAAAGTCCGTTTTTCAGGTCTATGACTTTTGGATCAGTTCTGCTGCAGACCAACCTGCCGAGTAGTTCCAGCATTTTCTGTTTTCATTAAATGAAGCAGAATACTTCCCTGAAAAGACATAAAGTGAACCTGTTTGGCCAAGCAACATCTTGCCATTGAAGAAAGACACAAAATGCTGGAGTAACTATGTGGGACAGGCAGCATCTCTGGAGAGAAGGAATGGGTGACGTTTCGGGTCGAAACCCTTCTTCAGACTGTGAGCCTGGGGAGGAGACACAGAGATATGGAAGGATAAGGTGTGAAAACGAGGAATTAAAGGGGACAGAGATCAAGGAAAATGTAGAATTGTTAGCTAGGGGAAGATAAAAACGAGACATACAAAGATAACATTTAATCAGGAGGACCGTCAGACTGGTCGGAGAAATATGATGGGGGAGGGATGGAGGGGGAGCGAAAGCAAGGGTTACTCGGTCCCCTCTCATCTCTCATTTTCACACCTTACCCTTCCATATCTCTGAGGCTCCTTCTCCCCTGACTCTCAGTCTGAAGAAGGGTCTCGACTGGAAATGTCGCCCATTCCTTCTATCCAGAGATGCTGCTTGTCCCGCTGACTTACTCCGGCATTCTGGGTCTAACATCTTGCCATTACAAGAGGAAAGCTGAAGATAGCAGCTTTGCTGAGATGAAAGTTATACCCACACTCAAGGGACAGTCTTTGTAATCCATTACAAGCCCTTCTCACTATGGGAAGACCTTGTGGGCGTGCCAGATCAAATCGTGATCAAGTATGTTGCTTGACACAAGGAGCTTTACGCAATTTTCAATGAGATTAATGGAATGTTTAGAACTTTCTGTCCAGTAATCAAAATGTGGATTGTGAGCAGAGTTTCCAGTTGATTTATGCTTTGGAGTACCTTGACAGTGCCTTCTGATAATGAGGAGAGAAGAACAACCGGTGACTTTATACGAATGTGGGATCTGATGAATCCTTCACAGATAAAGCATTAGTTGCCTGGCATGTGTATAGAACAGCCCATGGCTCCTCAGCCCATAACATCTGTACCGTACATGATGCACGGTGTTTTTAAAACTGCATATCTACCTGCAGTGGTTGATATCCCACTTTTCCCAGCCTGTTCACGTGCCTGTCTAAATGGCTCTTAAACTTTGCTGCTATCTTACCTGCTTCTCCAGGTCCCTTGGCAGCACGCTCCAGACACATACCATTCTGTGTAAAAAGCTTGTCCATAAATCTCCTTCAACTCTTCACACTTTCTCACCTTCTCAATTTAAAAATCATCCCCTCTGGTGTTTGATATTTTCACCTAGGGAAAAAGAACTGGGCATGGTGGCGCAGCGGTAGAGTTGCTGCCTCACAGCGCTTGCAGCGCTGGAGACCGAGATTTGATCCCGACAACGGGTGCTGTCTGTACGGTGTTTGTACGTTCTCCCCGTGACAGCGTGGATTTTCTCCAAGATCTTCGGTTTCCTCCCACAATCCAAAGACGTACAGGTTTGTAGGTTCATTGGCCTAGTATAAGTGTAAATTGTCCCATGTATGTGTAGGATAGTATTAATGTGCAGGGATCACTGGTCAGTGCAGAGTCAGTGGGCTGAAGGGCCTGTTTCCGTGCTGTATCTCTAAACTAAACTAAACTATCCCGCAGCTCCGCTCTTGCTCCCCCTCCCCCCACTCGCAACAAGGACAGAATCCCCCTCGTTCTCACCTTCCACCCCACCAGCCAGCGGATCCAACATATCATCCACCAACATTTCCGTCACCTACAACGGGACCCCACCACTGGCCATATCTTCCCATCCCCTCCCCTCTCTGCGTTCCGCAGAGACCGTTCCCTCCGTAACTCCCTGGTACACTCGTCCCTTCCTACCCAAACCACCCCAACCCCGGACACTTTCCCCTGCAACCGCACGAGATGCAACACCTGTCCCTTTACCTCCCCCCTCAACTCCATCCAAGGACCTAAACAGTCTTTCCAGGTGAGACAAAGGTTCACCTGCACCCCCTCCAACCTCATCTATTGCATCCGCTGCTCTAGATGTCAACTTATTTACATCGGCGAAACCAAGTGCAGGCTCGGCGTTCGCTTCGCTGAACACCTGCGCTCGGTCCGCATTAACCAAACTGATCTCCCGTTGGCCGAGCACTTCAACTCCCCCTCCCATTCCCAGTCTGACCTTTCTGTCATGGGCCTCCTCCAGTGCCATAGTGAGGCCCACCGGAAATTGGAGGAACAGCACCTCATATTTCGCCTGGGCAGTTTGCAGCCCAGTGGTATGAACATCGACTTCTCCAACTTTAGATAGTTCCTCTGTCCCTCCCTTCCCCTCCTCCTTCCCAGATCTCCCTCTATCTTCCTGTCTCCACCTATATCCTTCCTTTGTCCCGCCCCCCTGACATCAGTCTGAAGAAGGGTCTCGACCCGAAACGTCACCCATTCCTTCTCTCCTGAGATGCTGCCTGACCTGCTGAGTTACTCCAGCATTTTGTGAATAAACTACCCTATCTATGATTCTCAATATTTAATATGTTTTTATCAGGTCTCCCTCAGCCTCCAACGCTCCAGAGGAAAAGAAATTCGGTTTATCCAACCTCACATAGCTAATACTCTTAAATCCAGGCAACATCCTGGTGAACTTCTTCTGCACCCTCTCCAAAGCCTCCACATCCTTCCTGTAATATTGTAACCTGAACTTTACACAATCCTCCAAATGTAACCAAATCTAAAGTTGCACACAGCTGTAGCAAGACTTCCTGTCTTTTATACTCAATGCCGCAAGCAATGAAGACAACCATACGACATGTCTTTTTTTTAATCATTTAATCTACTTTCAGGGAGCTATGGACTAGCACTCCAAGATCCTTCTGCTCATCTATGCTCCTGCCATTTATTATATACTTTCCTCTTACATCTGATCTCCCAAAGTGCAAGTCCAAAGGGATGTAATGCTGAGTCTCTGTAAGGCGCTGGTCAGGCCGCATTTTGACTATTGTGAGCAATTTTGGGCCCCATGTCCGAGGAAGGATGTGCTGGTTCTGGAGAGGGTCCAGAGGAGGTTTACAAAAATGATCCCAGGAATGAGTGGGTAACACATGATGAGGATTTGACAGAACTGGGCCTGTACTCACTGGAGTTTAGAAGAATGAGGGGGGACCTCATTGAAACTTACCGAATAATGAAAGGCTTGGATAGAGTGGATGTGGAGAGGATGTTTCCGATAATGGGAGAGCTTAGGACCAGAGGTCATAGCTTCAGAATTAAAGGACGTTCAGTTAGGAAGGAGATGAGGAGGAATTTATTTGGTCAGACGGTGGTGAATCTATGGAATTCTTTGCCATAGAAGGTTACGGAGGCCAAGTCAATGGATATTTTTAAGGCAGAGATAAATAGTCTTGATTAGTACGGTTGTCAGGGGTTATCGGGAGAAGGCAGGGGAATGGGATTAGGAGGTAGAGATAGATCAGCCATGATTGAATGGCGGAGTAGACTTGATGGGCCGAATGCCCTAATTCTGCTTCTATTACTCATGACCTTATGATCTTAAGTATTCACAATTGTCCATCATTAAATTCCATCCGTATTTTCACCACCCATATTTCCAACTAGTCTATACCCTGCTGAACTCTTTGATAACATTTTTCAGTACCAAGTGCCATGGGCAAGCTTATTATGACCCATCTACATTTTTACATTTTCATCCAATCATTTATACATTTTCATCCAATCATTTATACATTTTCATCCAATCATTTATCCTTCCTTCCCGCTGCTGTGAGACTGCACAACCAGCACTGCTCCCAGCAGACGAGTCAACAATAACAGCTAAGAACACACAGAAAACTGATGGCAATTTATGTATCTTTTATTTATAATGAATGATCTCTTGCTCTCTTGCTATCCACTTTGCTGCTGTAACACTGTAAATTTCCCCGGTGTGGGACGAATAAAGGAATATATGTATAATCACAAACAATAAAGGTCCCAGCACTGATCCCTGCAGAATTCCACTGGCTACAAATCTCCATTCAGAATAACACGCTATCACCATTATCCCAACACTTCTATGGCCGAGCTAATTTTGAATCCAATCTACCAAGTCTCTATAGACCTTTTGGATCAGTCTACCATGAGGGACCTTGTTGAAGGCTTTCCTATTGTGCATGTAATCAACATCTGCTGCCTCACCTTCATCAA
Organism: Rhinoraja longicauda; assembly: GCF_053455715.1. Taxonomy (NCBI): domain Eukaryota; kingdom Metazoa; phylum Chordata; class Chondrichthyes; order Rajiformes; family Arhynchobatidae; genus Rhinoraja; species Rhinoraja longicauda. The sequence goes on from NC_135954.1 coordinate 99,884,327, forward strand.
TTATCGTCATCACCTCCTTAAAAACTTAATTGTTTGTAAGATATGAAGCGACCCACATAAAACCATAGGTAGACACAAAATGCTGGAGTAACCCAGCGGGTCAGGCAGCATCTCAGGAGAGAAGGAATGGGTGACGTTTCGGGTCGAGACCCTTCTTCAGACTGAAGAAGTCTTCGTATTCAGTCTGAAGAAGGGTCTCGACCCGAAACGTCACCCATTCCTTCTTTCCTGAAATGCTGCCTGACCCGTTAAGTTACTCCAGCATTTTGTGTCTACCTTCGATTTAAACCAGCATCTGCAGTTTTTTTTCCTACACATAAAACCATGTTGACTATGTTTTCCTAGATATGAGTAGATCCTATCCTTAAGAAACTCCTCCAGAAGTCATAGAGTCATGCGTCGTACAGCATAGAAACAGGCCCTTTAGCGCAACATGTCCATGTCGACCAAGATGCCCCATCTACACTAGTCCCACCTGCCCCACTGAGTTACTCCAGCACTTTATGTCTATCTTTGGTGTAAACCAGCATCGACAGTTCTTTGTTTTCTACAGGAAGAACAGCCTTCTGACTTCAGGTTCCATCATGAAGAAGTATGCTTTTATTTCATTCCTTACGAGACTTTGGCCTCCAGGATTATACTGTAGGCATTGTGACTCTTCATTCATTTGTTATTCTGCAGATGCCAGTCTATTCCACAAACAAGGAGCTAATTCTTACATTGAGCATTTCTATCACCCACACACTTCTATGCTGAAAAATCCACTTCTGCCAATGTTCAACATGGTCATTTTTGTTTTGCTTACGAACACAGGGAAACATTGTGAAATCCTCTTTCTCAACCAAATCAGTAGGTTGAGCTAAGTGGTCTCCTGCAGACAGCGTTTACATTAGGGCAAAACCATATAAATGATGAGAATTGGATAATGTGTGGAGGGGATAACCACAGCCTTAGTGTCCAATTACAAAAGGCGCAAAAGGGGGCAATTCATTGAGGTACAGTTCATTAGGAGTTAGACAGAATCCGAGAACCTATTTCATTCCCTAACATAGTCAGTAAATTGGGTAAACTTCAACCCAAAACAAATAAGAAATGTTAAAAAAAAATTAAGATAACTTCATGGCTACTTTGGTTGTGCAGTCTCATGACTTAACATTAACGAGATGATGTTCCTAATAGAATTGCAAATAGTAGAAAACTCCCTCAACTATAATCATTTTCTAGCATGGAAAACAATCCAACAATGTTTTGTTCAATATTTGATTGAATCAGATGGATAAAGTAATGAATTATCCCAATGCAATCAATGTCTTCATTGGACATTTTTAGATTCGGGAGCAGATTTCACATACCATTGCTCACTATGAGTCAAATTGTATAATTCTCTTTCGGACCAGAAACATAACATCATGTAGCCCATTAATGTTGCCTTCTGCTACTAATTTGGACATGATTAAAATGGTTTGTCCCTTTAAAACCACAAGGAGAATGATTACACCCCAAAGTAAATTTTCATGAATATTATTCCAACTTTTAAAAAAGGAAACAATTGTTCACTTTACGTACTCAGCCTGTTAAGCTGGAAATTGTTGTTGTTCTGTCTAGAAAAGTAAGCCAAGCAGTTCAAGTAAAATGCACCGTGCACGTGTGGTAATTTACAGCTTGATTCTTTCATTTGGCAGAAGAAGTCACTTATATATTAAACCACCCAGGCCAGGTTTGAGAATATATTACTTAATTTTGCCATGAAGGATTTACCAGGAAATGTGGAGAAGGAGGAGACACAGAACAGGAAAGATGCATCTTTACATCCCAAAGACGTGCAGGTTTGTAGGTTAATTGGCCTCTGTAAATTGCTCCTGGTGTTTAGGGAGTGGGTGAGAAAGTGGGCTGACACAGAACTAGTGGGAACGGGTAATTGATGGTGGGTGTGAAGTCAGTGGGTGAAGGGCCTGTTTTCATGCTTCATCTCTAAACTAAACAGTGATTTTGGGAGCCTACTTTGCTGTAATGTATCCTGGCGCCTCATTCTTTCACTGTAGACATTGATAACCTGGAAAAGAAGTTGCATATCCCAAATTATAGGTCTTTAAAATGTTAAAAATATTCTATAGGTTAAAGTAAGAAAATAACTGCAGATGCTGGTACAAATCGAAGGTATTTATTTCACAAAATGCTGGAGTAACTCAGCAGGTCAGGCAGCATCTCAGGAGAGATGGAATGGGTGACGTTTCGGGTCGAGACCCTTCTTCAGACTGATGTCAGGTGGGCGGGACAAAGGAAGGATATAGGTGGAGACAGGAAGATAGAGGGAGAATTGGGAAGGGGGAGGGGAAGAGAGGGACAGAGGAACTATCTAAAGTTGGAGAAGTCAATGTTCATACCGCTGGGCTGCAAGCTGCCCAAGCGAAATATGAGGTGCTGTTCCTATAGGTTTCTATAGGTTAAATGTGTGTGTGTGTATATATATGTATATTTATATATGGAACTATGCTGGTCATAGATTTCCAGCCAAAATATTGTCCTTCCAACCTTCCAACATAACCCTCTGTCTAAGATAGACATAAAATGCTGGCGTAACTCAGTGGGGTAGGCAGTATCTCTGGAGAGAAGTAATGGGTGACGTTTCGGGCCAAGACCCTTCTTCAGACTGATGTCAGGGAAGTGCATGGTACAGAGATAAAATGTAGTTGGAGACAGTAAGACTGTTAGGAGAACTGGGAAGGTGGAGGGGATGGAGAGAGAGGGAAAGCAAGGGCTATTGAAGTTAGAGAAGTCAATGTTCATGCTGCTGGGGTGTAAGCAGGTGATGTTCCTCCAATTTGCGCTGGGCCTCACACTGACAATGGAGTAGGCCCAGGACAGAAAGGTCAGTGTGGGAATGGGAGGGGGAGTTAAAGTATTGAGCAACCGGGAGATCAGGTAGGTTTAGGCGGACTGAGCGGAGGTGTTCAGCAAAACGAGATCTGAGCCTGCGCTTGGTCTCGCCGATAAACAGGAGTCCACACCTGGAACAGCGGATACAGTAAATGAGTTTGGAGGAGGTGCAAATGAACCTCTCCCTCACCTGGAAAGAGTGTCGGGGTCCTTGGATGGAGTTGAGGCGGGAGGCATAGGGATAGGTGTTGCATCTCCTGCGGTTGCTGGGGACAGTACCTGGGGAGGGGGTGGTTTGGGTGGGAAGGGACGAGTTGACCAGGGAGTTGTGGAGGGAATGGTCTCTGGGGAAAGCAGGAAGGGGTGGAGATGGGAAGATCACCTACCAGTCTTACTGTCTCCGACTACATTTTATCTCTGTACCGCCCACTCCCCTGACATCAGTCTGAAGAAGGGTTTTGGCCCGAAACGTCACCCATTCATTTCTCTCCAAAGATGCTGCCTGGCCTGCTGAGTTACTCCAGCACATTGTGTCTATCTTTGATTTAAACCAGCATCTGCAGTTCTTTCCTACACATAACCCTCTGTCTTCTAACATTAAGCCAATTCTGATCTGAAAACATATGACCAAGTCACTGTAAATCCTATTCATCTTAATCTTCTGGATCAGCCTACCATGAGGGACTTTATCAAATGCCTTTCTAAAATCTATGTAGACAACATCCAAAATCCAGCCCTCATCGATTATTTTTGTCACATTTCTCAAAAAACTTGATCAAAGTTAATAAGACACAATCTGCCGTGTGCAAAGCCATGCCGACTGCCACTAGTCTATACTCTTCCCAATGGAATTATACGTGGGAGATATCTTATGGCATGCCTCTTGTTTGGAACGGTTTCTCATCTCTGCTATCATCTTGTGAAACGTGTATTCTGTGTTCTCCACAGCTTCGTTGTCCTCTTGTCAAAGGTTTCCAGCACATCAAAGAGTTCTTTAATTCTGGCTTGCTGGAGTACTTTAATCAAAAGTGTGAGCAAATTTATCACTGCCTTTTTTTCTAATGGTCTGAAGTCAGATGTTCATGAAAAGCACAAAGATTTGGGAAGGGTTCAAGCTCACAAGATATTATAATCAGCACAGCGAATGTTTGAATCCATAAATTGAAACTATTGTACCATCAGAAGGAAAGGAGGCAAGTATAAAAATGTCATTTATGAATCCACATATTGACTAAGATTGAAGCATTCTGTGCAGTTCCAATCTCAGGGCAGGGTAGATGAATGCAAGCGTATTATCTAGGATTACTTTAATACATTGTTGTACCCAGTTCTGCTACTTAATGCTCACATTAATGGCTGCCATCCATAAATGGTGTTTTGTGAAGATAGACACAAAATGCTGGAGTAACTCAGCGGGTCAAGCAGCATTTCTGGAGAAAAAGAATAGGTGACATCACCTATTCCTTTTCTCCCCAGAGATGCTGCCTGTCCCGCTGAGTGACTCCAGCATTTTGTGCCTATCCTCGGTGTAAACCAGCACCTGCAGTTCCTTCCTACACAATGGTGTTTTGTGGTTAGTACTGCCTCATCTGAGTAACAGTCCTTAAGGCAACGCCAATGACATTGACACATTGGAGGTTGGGATAGGACATTGTAGGCGGCACGGTAGCGCAGCGGTAGAGTTGCTGCTTTACAGCGAATGCAGCGCCGGAGACTCAGGTTCGATCCTGACTACGGGTGCTGCACTGTAAGGAGTTTGTATGTTCTCCCCGTGACCTGCGTGGGTTTTCTCCGAGATCTTCGGTTTCCTCCCACACTCCAAAGACGTACAGGTATGTAGGTTAATTGGTTGGGTAAATGTAAAAAATTGTCCCTAGTGGGTGTAGGATAGTGTTAATGTAGGGGGATCGCTGGGCGGCACGGACTTGGTGGGCCGAAAAGGCCTGTTTCCGGCTGTATATATATGCTATGATATGATATATGATATTGCCGCTTGTGAGAGGGACTGGACACACGGCCAGCTGACTTGGAGTCCCACGGGCATAGCAATGTTACAAATGGAACAAGCTGCCAGAGGCAGTAGTTGAGGCTGGGATAGACAATAGACAATAGACAATAGACAATAGGTGCAGGAGTAGGCCATTCAGCCCTTCGAGCCAACACCGCCATTCAATGCGATCATGGCTGATCACTCTCAATCAGTACCCCGTTCCTGCCTTCTCCCCATACCCCCTCACTCCGCTATCCTTAAGAGCTCTATCCAGCTCTCTCTTGAAAGCATCCAACGAACTGGCCTCCACTGCCTTCTGAGGCAGAGAATTCCACACCTTCACCACTCTCTGACTGAAAAAGTTCTTCCTCATCTCCGTTCTAAATGGCCTACCCCTTATTTTTAAACTGTGGCCCCTTGTTCTGGACTCCCCCAACATTGGGAACATGTTTCCTGCCTCTAATGTGTCCAATCCCCTAATTATCTTATATGTGTCAATAAGATCCCCCCTCATCCTTCTAAATTCCAGTGTATACAAGCCCAATCGCTCCAGCCTTTCAACATACGACAGTCCCGCCATTCCGGGAATCAACCTAGTGAACCTACGCTGCACGCCCTCCATGGCAAGAATATCCTTCCTCAAATTTGGAGACCAAAACTGCACACAGTACTCCAGGTGCGGTCTCACCAGGGCCCGGTACAACTGTAGAAGGACCTCTTTGCTCCTATACTCAACTCCTCTTGTTACGAAGGCCAACATCCCATTGGCTTTCTTCACTGCCTGCAACGTTTAAGAAACAGTTAGGCAGGTACATGAATAGGACAGGTTTGGAGGGATATGGACCAAGCGCAGGCGGGTGGGACTAGTGTAGCTGGGACATTGTTGGCCGGTGTGGGCAAGTTGGGCCGAAGGGTCTGTTTCCACACTGTATCACTCTATGACTCTAAATGCATTATTAACTAATTTAATGTAAGGAGCAAGGGGGGGGGGGGGGGGGGGGGAAGGAAGTTTCTCCCTCCTCTCCCATCTTTACCCCTCCACGTTCATCTTTCCGATTGAATGGAAGTCCTGAGAACCCCCAGCTTTGTTCCTTTTGCCTCAGAATCTGCGTTTTCATAAATTGCAGGGGCATTGAGGGCGCCTCAATGAGACCATTGAGGACCATAGAAACATAGAAAATAGGTGCAGGAGTAGGCCATTCGGCCCGTCGAGCCTGCACAGCCATTCAATATGATCATGGCTGATCATCCAGCTCAGTAACCTGTACCTGCCTTCTCTCCATACCCCCTGTTCCCTTTAGCCACAAGGGCCACATCTAACTCCCTCTTAAATATAGCCAATGAACTGACCTCAACTACCTTCTGTGGCAGAGAATTCGAACACACTGTGGTCTGCTTGGACGGGATGATGACATTGAACGCCGAGCTGTAGTCTATAAACAACAGCCTGACGTAATTGGTTTTATTGTCCAAGTGGTCCAGAGTAGAGAGCCAGTGAGATCACATCCTCCGTTGACCTGTTGGAGCGATAGGCAAACTGTAATGGGTCAGGGTTCTCGTTGAGGTAGCAGTTGATAAGCACCATAACCAACCTCTCAAAACACTTCATTGCCATGGATGTTAGTGCCACCGGTCGATAGTCATTGAGGCACATCACCTTACTCATCTTGGGCCCTCTTAAAGCATTATTATTAAAGCATTATTCTTACCGCGGTAAGAACGGCGACTGTGCAGGGCCAGACACGGAAAGCATAAAGAGCCTACGAAAGTCAGTTTCATGCTCAAGGACAAATGGCAGCATTAAGAAACACAAAGATGAGAGGCCTTCATCGCAATTAGTAAACACACGCAGCAACTAAAAAACGGTTTCAGTTCAGGGAGTAACACAGGACGGACGTGTGACTGTTAAATGGGTTCCATGCTACATTTAAAAATAAATTCTTCAAATCATCATACATTAAATTAGTTCATAATGCATTTGTAACATAGCAATGCCTGTGGGGCATTAGCAATATGTGGATAGCAGATGGCGTGTAGTTTTTGGTCCAATCTTTTATAGATCAATTGGTTTGACAAGTGGGAGATTTGCTTTTTTTCACAAATAACAAGGAATGCATCGGTAATATCGCGAAGCAAAAGAGTAACACAACAGCAGGCACTTTTGTTCCACATTTTCACAACAAGTGCACGTCAGTACTATCTGTTATTATTGTCCTCAAATAGCCTGCCTAAAATCAAGAAAGCCAAGCACCTGCTTCAACTGAAAAACAATATTCAGAGAATGAGTGTGCTGATTTTGATTGTATCAACTTGGCATTAAAAATGTTACAAAAGGAAGAAGACCTGCATTAAAAACGGGGAGCCCAGGATTCTTGTACTTTGTTCAAATTCCTTGCCGGAGCCAATATCGAGATTCAAAACACTACTTGTACGATGTTATTTTGTTTTCCATCATTAATCAGCCACGGTAGAATTCCAGGTCCCAAGATACGTGTTCGTGATCTCCCTTAGCACTCCCCCATTTTCTGTCAATCGTTGCATAATTCACAGGCTAATGTCCTTGGCCACCCTGGAACACCCACTCGTTGCAGTTAATTAGAGAGTCAAAGCGTCGAGATCGTGATGAGCACTGAAGGAAGTTTCTCTCTGCCTAAAACGATGCACAAAATGAGAAAACTTCTCCCCCACACCAACATTCCACCCCTCTGCCTGCCTCAAAGAAGGGCAAATATTGATGTAATTATATACTCAGTAAACTCTGTTTAGTGGTTCATGAATGTATTGGCCTCTGCCACCCTTCCTTAGTCTCACACAACAAGGAAGACTAATTTTGGGCACCATATCTGAGGAAGGTTGTGCTGGTTCTGGAGAGGGTCCAGAGGATGTTTACAAGTATGATCCCAGGAATGAGAAGGGTAACCTATGATGAGCGTTTGTCGGCACTGGGCCTGCCCTCGCTGGAGTTTAGAAGAATGAGTGGGGACCTCATTGAAACATGCAGAATAGTGAAAGGCTTGGATAGAGTGGATGTGGAGAGGATGTTTCCACTAGTGGGAGTGTCTAGGACTAGCGGTCATAGTGTAAAGGAGAAAGGGGATTTAAGGGTTAAGGTGCACGTGACCAAATGCTACATGAAGATGGAATGTCACTAAATTAGATTGCGTACCTCAGACACCTGCAAGGCTATCTCTGTGTAGCTGCCAGCTTGTGATTAAAAAGGGGGTGTTGTAAAATTACAAAGGATAGGGGATGGATTCTAAGGAAGATCACAGAGTAGAATGAGCCCCTTTACAACCACCATAAAGCTGAGCACCAGGAAGATGTGTTTATGTTAGTAGACTGAACTAATGACCTCGGACATGGTCAGTGGTAGTGGGTGATGATTTATTGAACTCCTATCCTCTTGCAAGACTACCCGTGTGGGGTATCTGGTTCTGTGATCACTTGTAAAACCTATTGTATTTGGTGTATAAATGTGCTGCTGAAACACTCTGTAGGTGAGTGGGGTCCTCGAGTGACTGCTAGTATGCGAGCATATTAGTTGTAGCCGTCCAACTCCCACTGGCATAATAAAGACTCTAATGTTTTACCACTTTATGGTATAGTTGTCTGTCTTAAAGAATTTAACTTTAACAATAGCGTCAGAATTAAAGGACATTCTTTTACGAAGGAGATGAGGACAAACATTTTCTTCCTTATTGCCTCTTTCAAATTAATCCAGATAAGATGGATGTTTGCAACTGATGGATGATTTAATTCTTCAGGAATAGACCCTTATTGAGTTAGTTGACCCAATGAAGAATCCAAACCGGGGAAATTAACCTGCCCATTCTTTCCGCGGAATCTGACTAATCTTCTGCTTCGTGCCTTTTACACGTTTGCTTTAGACTACCAGCAGCTGCAGACATTTTACTGGAAGTTTTAGCAAGCTGTGTTACTGAGAGGTATGGCGCTGGGACAAGTTATAAGTCTATAAGTTACAAGTCTCCTAACCTGAGGAAAGACGTTCTTGCCTTAGAGGGAGTACAGAGAAGGTTCACCAGATTAATCCCTGGGATGGCGGGACTTACATATGAGGAAAGACTGGATAGACTGGGCTTGTACTCGCTGGAATTTAGAAGACTGAGGGGGGATCTCATAGAAACATATAACATTCTTAAGGGGTTGGAGAGGCTAGATGCGGGAAGATTGTTCCCGATGTTGGGGGAGTCCAGAACCAGGGGTCACAGCTTAAGGATAAGGGGGAAGTCTTTTAGGACCGAGATGAGAAAACAGTTTTTCACACAGAGAGTGGTGAGTCTGTGGAATTCTCTGCCACAGAAGGTAGTTGAGGCCAGTTCATTGGCTATATTTAAGAGGGAGTTAGATGTGGCCCTTTTTGCTAAAGGGATCAGGGGGTATGGAGAGAAGGCAGGTACAGGCTACTGAGCTGGATGATCAGCCATGATCATATTGAATGGCGGTGCAGGCTCGAAGGGCCGAATGGCCTACTCCTGCACCTAGTTTCTATGTTTCTATGTTATTTTCATGAATCTTAACTGGAAGGGAAGAATGTCATCCTCAGAGTAAAGCGAATTAATATTTTAGATGAATGATAAACCTGTCGGAGGTGTGGGAACACTTGCGCTCCGTCCACAAAGACCTGCTCGATCTCCCGGTTGCTAGCCATTTTAACACCCTTTCCCATTCCCGTACCGACCTTTCAATCTTTGGCCTCCCTTGCTGCCTTAGTGAGACCACACGCAAAATGGGAAAACAGCACGTCATATTCCACTTGGTTAGCCTACAACCCAGCGGTGCGAACAGTGAATTCTCCAATCTCAAGTAAAACCCCTCCTCGTACCCTCTTTCCCCAGCGCCCCTTCCCCACAGTGTGCTCACATTTCCCCACCACCCCATCACTTCCCCACCCCATTGTTCCATTCCCCACTTCCTTACTCGCTCATCTCAGTCCCCTATGTCCCTTTTATCCCCCTCATTCCCCTTCCTTCTGCCTCCTTCCATCCATATCCCACCCACTGGCTTTACATTTCACTCTTCCTCGTCTTACCTTGTCCGACACCCTTTTGCCTATTATTCACCTCTAGCCTTTGTCACTATCTCCACCAAGATGCCTATCCACCACCCTCCCCTCACCTGCACCCACCCATCACTTACCAGGCTGTGCCGCCATCACCAGCTCCTCTTATCCAGCTGCACCCCTCTCTTGCCTCCTCAACCCGAAGAAGGGTCCTGACCTGAAACGCCATCAGTTCATCTCCCCCCACAGTTGCTGCCTGACCTTTCTTCATCATGAGTTACTTCATCAATTTGTTTTTGTTCAAGATTCCAACATCTTGTAGGTATGTAGGTTAATTGGCTGGGTAAATGTAAAAATTGTCCCTAGTGGGTGTAGGATAGTGTTAATGTACGGGGATCGCTGGGCGGCACGGACTTGGTGGGCCAAAAAGGCCTGTTTCCGGCTGTATATATATGATATGATATGATATGATATGATCTAGATTCTCTGGTGACCCAATGTCACTTGATCTGCTGGAACTAATCCGAACTCAACATGTTGGCCTTTCTTGTTTCAACTTCTGAAAAGTTGTAACTTTCCAGCACTTTTGTTTTCATTTTACATTGCATGCTTTAACAGCTTCCCTTCTTCAGCCTTCATCCTGATTTCATGCCTGGCTGATTTTCATACATCTTCCATCAATTGTCATTACTTCCAGGTTTTCAGCAGACTCTCTTAGGCTGTACTCTGATGAATCATCTATTCGTTCTTTCCTCTCAATTCCCCAACTACCGCCCACATCTCTTTGTTTTGCACAATTCAATTTCATAGATGCTTCACTTTTCTCATCTCTAATTCAGGCAAAGAATCGATACTCAGTTTTTCCGCAAAAGTTTTTATTGCACTTTCTCTGTAGCTGTGACACTACCTCTTTTACACTGCACTCTTCCCCTTTTCCCCCCTTTGTACCTGTTGTATTTGAGAGGGGAAAAGGAAAATTATGATTTTGAAAGTGACCTGGTCCAGATTAGTTCATTACCTGGTGCTGCTAATGAACAGTGACTGGGATAATTGGAAGTAATTTTTAACTGTGCTACTACTGTTCGGATTGGAGAATTAGTTAGAGCTACAGCGCTGTACAAAAAAAGAAGTCTTACCTTCCTTGTAAGGGGCACTTCAATGGGAACAGGAACAACCTCCGCCAATAAGCAACCGTAAAAAGCCACCATAAATGCAGCAGGATCGTTGTTTGGAAAAACAAGAGCTACCTAAAGGCAAACAATATGGACATCTTTAAAGTGCGGCAAAAGAGGAGGACTCACAATGAAGAAGCTCTTGGCCCAAAATCATCCAGTGCGTTATTAACTTTCCCCAGATTAACTACGCATGCTTGAGCACATTTGTGTGGAGAAAATCAATTACAATGCAGTTATGTGGTATCTTTCACATCCTCAAGATATTCCAAAATAGCAGAGATGAACTGAAATTATTCTGAGTTGTACTGCTGTGTTCGAGGGATCTGATCAATGCTTAGATGGTTCAGTTTACAGACACAGCTTGGAAACAGGACCTTTGGCCCACCGAGTCCGTGCCGACACTAGCACACACTATACAGTAGAGACAATTTACAATTTTTACCAAAGCCAATAAACCTACAAACTTGTGTGGGGAGAAACTGCTGATGTTGGTCTAAACCAAAGACAGACACGAAAAGCTGGAGTAACTCAGCGGGTCAAGCAGCATCTCTGGAAGAAAGGAATAGGCGACGTTTCTGAAGAAGGGTCTCGACACGAAACGTCACGTATTCCTTTTCGCCAGAGATGCTGC